>NC_045766.1:34150443-34481040 GCF_008692025.1 Phocoena sinus
GTGATTATGCAACTTGACATTATAGTTATATTAATTTGTGTATTTATTGTCTTCCTACTCCATTAGCACTTAAACTCTGTAACAGTAAAGCCTTCTGGTTATTGCCATAATCTCTGCACCTAGAACAGTGTCTGGCACACAGCAGGAACTAAATAAATGTTTGTTAAATGTCCTAAGTGGTGAAAGAAAACAAACTCTCTGACTACTTTCTTGTTGCCAGGACCAAATAAAAATGATGTGTGGAGACTTAGATCTGAAAATGACCTTGGGAATTATTTCAGTTTTTTTTTTTTTTTTTTAATTTACAACTGAAATCATTGAGGTCCTTATAGATGTATCCTTGACCTAGGAGTCTACAGGAAAAGATACGGGGTCAAATTCAGAGAGTCACCTATGATTGGATTTCCTTTAAAATGTACTATGCTAATGTCAAGTGAATCATAAGACTTCTATTCATTGGCAAGAAAATTGAATAACCACTACTTCCATGGCTTCAACTCCCTACAAAGCACAGTTCTGCTCCCAACCCCCCTGAAGTTCTGAGTATAAATGTAAAATATAAATATAAAATGTTCACCAAAAATTAAAATTTTTAGTATCTGAAATGTACTCTATAGAGACTTCAAATATATATTAAAATATTAAATATATACATCAGCATTTTATATGCCTAAGTTTTATTCAGTGCAATATTATGTGAAGCTTCCAAAAGATCAAGACATGATATCATCCTGGACATTGGGTCCATCTGGATAATGTGGGCTAATTAATCTTCCCATCTCTTAATTTATTCACATCTGCAATGTGACTAAATGGAAAGTAATGTATACCAGGTTTCAGGGAAGGTAATATATACCAGATTTCAGGGATTAGGACGTGGCCATCTTTGGGGGCTGAGGGGCATTATACTTTATATTTCACATCTCTGCTGGGCAAAAGTCCACAGATTAACCTCTTTCTCTACAGATTTGTAAATGGCTCAGTCAATAGAAAGTCTAGCTCAGTACTGTGTTTAAAGAATACTTAGCAATCTCTTTCATCTATTTCTGAGTTTCAGATAATTTGTCTAGTCATTTAGAATCAAGTTGGTTTCTTTTTTTTTAGGGAAAGGCTGCAAAAGTCACTGAAAACAACAGAAAAGAGATACATTTTTGGAGGATAAGACTATTACTTGGAATAGGAGCTCTGGCTTTAATTTACTAAATAATTTTGTTTAAAAGACCTCATGTGATTCTGCTATGGAGATTCTGTAGCTACCTTTGTTTTACACCAACTTCAAAAGATAGGATAAATGAGCAAAAAGAGTGAGCAGTGCATATACAATCCCATGTCTCACACCATCTGAAAAATTATCAGCATATCACAAAGAGAATGCTCATAACAATTGCTCAAAATCATAAAAGGAGTAAATCATACCAGATATTTTAAAAAAGCTTTCTATTTTTGAAAGATTTCTTTAAAAAAGTTGTTTTTTTTTTAAAGTTAAGCAGTTGTGATATAAAGATCCACTATCAATTAAAGGGTTCATTACTCAATGCTGGGTGAAAATTTGACAGTTGTTTTGGAAAACTACTATTAAATTTCTAGGATGTGTGACTTTATTTGTGACCTGGCTTGGAATGTTGGCCTTGATTTATATGGTTTATTAACTGATTATTAGAACATGAGCCATTTGTTAGGTGGAAACTATTCTGTATTTGCACACATAAATATTTTTAAATTGGAATTAAGTGATTATGAAAAATGGGCATTTTATAGTGGGGTTTTATGGATGATAACAATAAAAACCTCATGGGGCAGCAATGTATCCTAGTACTTTGTATGTATGTTGTTGGTTTACTGTATTCATTGTTAAAGCCAGTCCTGTGGATCCTGCTACATGTTGCATCTACTTATTTATTAATAATTTTCAGCTGATGCTTGTTCTAGTGGTCCCAGGTGTGAGCTTTGCTGCTTTCTCTGATTCTGCTGGAAGTGAGAGAAATGAGACTGGATCTAGGATAGCAGAAGGAACCAATGGAACTAGTCTCTTTCCTTTTTATGATATTCCAGAATCCAATGTGCAGGATTGTGTGCCCAGCCTTTATGCATGCTTCTAGAGCTCTTGTTAATGGCTGCTGAATATCAGACACTCTAAATCCCCCTAACATTCCAACAAAAAGTAGCTTGTTAGCAATGTAAATGTTCAGGGAGCCATGAAGTAAGTACACAGGGCACTGGGTTTTCAGACATTTGTTCATTTCAGCTGATGAATATTTAATACTATTGAGCACTTGGAAAAAATGTAAAAGCTTTGCTAAAAATCCAATTTTAACAATTAGGGCTTCTTGTGCATTCTTGTCCTGAAAGTCTGAAATTTATAATATTGGATGGCTAAAGAGGGAAAATAGGTTTTAAGTCTGTTACTGGAAATTACTTGGGAGTTTTTTGGAAGGTGGTGAATAATAAGTGAATAATAAGGCTTGTCTCTCTGTGGAAACAAGAGCCTGTTGGGTCTGCCACTGAGCACTGGCAAAAAGTGTGCTAATGTTCTTATTTTATTCCCAAGTCTCTGATAGTGATGGTAATGGAGATTTTGTAATGAACAGACTAAATGACATCTCTTTTAATCTTCACAATTCTTTTTCTTACTCACAAGAATCTTAAAATCTATTAGTCAGAATTACCAAAATGGTAGACATATAATGGTAAAGATATTTTATTGAGTAGAGGTCGGGAGTGCTTTCACTTTCTCTTCTCCAAAATATCCCTGAACAGTTACCCAATTCAGCCACATAAATGTGTGTGCAGTAGTTTTCCCCTTCTCTGTTTTACATTTCATTATTCTTCACTCTGGCTCTCTAGTCAAGTGATCATCATTTCCAAATTTCCTGTCTTTTTCAATGATACTTGGAATGATCTTACCCATTTAGTACTTGTGTCATGCTCTGTTCTCATATAAAGAATGGAGAATGGTGAGAAGAAAGTAAATGTTTTTCAATAATTTTAAGAAATGGAAAAAGACTGAGAGAAAGAAAACTTAAGGGAATGACAACTTAGCTCATCTGATACTTATGTGTATTAAAAATCAATCTTTTGTGTTGGGATAATTATTTTCATTCTTTTACAAAAGATAAGGGAAGATTTGGGAGGAAATGTGAAAGCACATTTGGAGATCCTGAAACTGGGGAGATCCTGAAAGCACTGACTGGACAGAACTGGGTCCAGCTTGATTTTGTTCTGAATTTGTACATTTACTCTCTATAACTTCTAAATCATTTCTCAAAATGCCCAAGGAATGGAAGAAAGTGCTAGGGGGTCCAAATGGGAGACCAGAAGGAAAACTAAAGCCTCTCTGTTTATATGTTCATATATCACTCTTATTTTATACTGCATTAAACATTTCATCTTGCTATTCAATAAATCTTTCCCAGAAAAGTTAATTACAATGGAACAGATGGCCTCAGACCTTGGACAAGATTTGCCAGAAACCAGTAGAAACTTCAAGGGAGAATTCACCCAAAACAAGGATTGCTTCTTGAAAACGTTTCTTGGGGACAAAAGGAGTAAATTATGCCAAGAAGAAATGATGCATTTTCTCAGCTCTGTTCACATCAGTACTGTTCCTGCATACTAGGACAAAACTGAAAATAAGTTATCTTTTCATTGAGGCCACAAGCTTTCATAGATTGATGTAAATCAACCTATATAATAGTGACATTAAAGCCAGTAAAAGCAGAGTGAACTAACAAAGTCATTTCTCAGGATTTTCTTACCAAACCAATTATCAATTATTATTCATTGCAATAAAACTTGCCACTTGCTGAACCAGTTTCTGTGAGAGGAGAACAAAAACAAAAGTGAAAGCAAGAGAAATATAGAAGATGCTTACAATTGTCAGTAAAAGAAAACCTCATTCAAAGTAGCTTAAATTAAAAAAAAAAGGATTATCTCAATAGACACAGAAAATACATTTGGCAAAATCCAACTCCCTTTCATGGTAAAAACACTAAATGAATTGAAATAGAAGGGAACTTCCTCAACATGATAAAGGTCATTTATGAAGAATCTACATCTAGCATCATATTCAATGGTAAAAGAAAGCTTTCTCCCTTAGATCAGGAATGAGGCAAGAATGCTCACTTTTGCCACTGCTATCCAACATCTGGAAGTCCTAGCTAAGGCAATTAGGCAAGTAAAAGAAATAAAAGGTACCCAAGGGGGCTTCCCTGGTGGCGCAGCGGTTGAGAGTCCGCCTGCCGATGCAGGGGACTCGGGTTCGCGCCCCGGTCCGGGAGGATCCCACATGCCGCGGAGCGGCTGGGCCTGTGCGTCCGGAGCCTGTGCTCCGCAACGGGAGAGGCCACAGCAGAGAGAGGCCCGCGTACCAAAAAAAAAAAAAAAAAAAAAAAAGGTACCCAAACTGAAAAGGAAGAAGTAGAATTATCTCTATTCACACGTCATGTTTCTATACATAGGACATCACAAAGAATCAACCAAAAAATTATTAGAACTAATAAAGAAATACAACACAGTGGCAGGCCACAAGATAAACATACAAACCTCAGTTGTGTTTTTATACACCAGCAAGAAAAAAATCTAAAGAAACTTAAAAACACAATTTCATACATAATAACATCCGAAATAATAGAATACTTAAGAATAAATTTAACCAAGAAGGTCAAAGTCTTATGAATTTAAAACTATAAGACATTGCTGAAAAAACTTAAAGATTTAATTACATTCAAAGGCATCCCATGTTCATGGATTGGAAAACAATATTGTTAAGATGGCAGTACCTTCCCAAATGATCTACAGATTCAATGGAATCTTTATCAAAATTCCAATGGACATTTTAGTGAAAATGGAAAAGCTGATCTTCAAATTTGCATTGAATTGCAGAAGGCCCAACATAGCCAAAAACAATATTGAAAAAGAAAAAGTTGGAGGACTCATGCTTCCTAAATTAAAAACTTGCTAACAAGCTACAGTAAAAAAAAGAAAAAACCAGAGTGGTACTGGCATAAGGATAGACATGTGAACCAAGGTATAGAATTGAGAATCCAGAAATAAACCCAAACATCTATGGTCAGTTGATTTTCAACAAGGGTACCAAGGTCATTCAATGGGGAAAATACAGTTTCTTTATCAAATGGTACTGAGACAACTGAAGAGCCACATGGAAAAGAATGAGAGTGAGTTCCTACTTCACTCCATACTGGCATACTTCATTTTATTTTGCTTTGCAGATAATGCGTTTTGTACAAATTGAAGGTTTGTGGCAACCCTGCATCAAGCAAGTATATCAGTGACATTTTTCCAACAGTGCTTTCTCACTTTGTATTTCTGTCACATTTCAGTAATTCTCACAGTATTTCAAACTTTCTCATTATTATTGTGTTTGTTATGTTGATCTGTGGTCAGTGATTTTTGATGTCGCTACTGTAATTGTTTGGGTGCCATGAATATAAGACAGTGAACTTAATTGATAAATGTTGTATGTGTTCTGACTGCTCCATTTATTGGCTATTTTCCAATCTCTCTCCCTCTCCTTGGACCTCCCTCTTCCCTGAGACACAACAATATTGAAATTAGGCCAAATAATAACCATACAATGGTCTCCTAAGTGTTCAAGTGAAAGGAAGAGTCGCACATCTCTCACTTTATTGAGCTTCGATAAAAGTAAATCAAGAACTAGACATGATTAAGCTTAGTGAGGATGGCATGTCAAAAGCTGAGTTAAGCCGAAAGGTAGGCCTCTTGTGCCAAACGGTTAGCCAACTTTTGACTGCAAAGGAAAAGTTCTTGAAGGCAATTAAAAGTGCTACTGCGGGCTTCCCTGGTGGCGCAGTGGTTGAGAGTCCGCCTGCCGATGCAGGGGACACGGGTTCGTGCCCCGGTCTGGGAAGATCCCACATGGCGCGGAGCGGCTGGGCCCGTGAGCCATGGCCGCTGAGCCTGCGCGTCCGGAGCCTGTGCTCCGCAACGGGAGAGGCCACAACAGTGAGAGGCCCGCGTACCGCAAAAAAAAAAAAAAAAAAAAAAGTGCTACTGCGATGAACACACAAATGACAATAAGAAAGCAAAACAGCCTTATTGCTGATATGGAGCAAGCTTTACTGGTTTGGATAGAAGGTCAAATCAGCCACAGTATTCCCTTAAGCCAAAACCTAATCCAGAGCCACGCCCTTAAACACTTCAATTCTGTGAAGGCTGAGGGAGATGAGGAAGCAGCAAAGTCAGAGGTTGATTCATGAGGTTTAAAGGAAGAAGCCATCTCCATAACATAAAAGTGCAAGGTGAAGCAACAAGGGCTAATATAGGCTGCAGCAAGTTATCCAGAAGATATAGCTAAGATAATTACTGAAGGTGGCCACATTAAATAACAGATTTCAACATAGGTTAAACAGCCTTATATTGGAAGAAGGTGCCATTTAGGACTTCATAGAGAGAAGTCAACGCGTGGATTCAAAGATTCAAAAGAACAGGCTGACTCTCTTGTTAGGGGCTAATGCAGCTGGTGACTTGAAGTTGAAGCCAATGCTCATTTTCATTTACAATTCTGAAAATTTAAGGCCCTTGAGAATTATGCTAAATCTACTCTGCCTGTGCTCTGTAGGTGAAATAAAACCTGGATGAGAGCACATCTGTTACAACATTGTTTACTGAATATTTTAAGCCCACTGTTGAGACCTACTGCTCAGAAGAAAGATTGCTTTTAAAATATTACTGATTATTGACAATACAGCTGGTCACCCAAGAGCTCTGATGGAGATAGACGTACAATGGCATTAATGTTTTTTCCTATCCTGCTAATCTACATCCAGTCTACAGCCCCTGTGTCAAGGAGTAATTTTGACTTTCAAGTCTTATTATTTAAGAAATACACTTCATAAGGCTATAGCTGTCATAGATATCCTCTGATGGATCTGGACAAAGTAAATTGAAAAGCTTCTGGAAAGGATTCACCATTATAGACACCATTAAGAACATTCATGATTCATGGGAAGAGGTCAAAATATCAACATTAACAGGAGTTTGGAAAAAATTGATTCCAACCCTCATGGATGACTTTGAGGGGTTCAAGACTTCAGGAGAGGAAGTAACTATACATGTGGTAGAAATAGCAAGAGAAATAGAAGTGGAGCTTGATGATATGACTAAATTGCAATCTCTTGATAAAACTTTAACAGGTAAGGAGTTGCTTCTTAAGGATGAGCAAAGAAAGTGCTTTCTTGAGATGGACTCTGCCCTTGGTAAATATGCTGTGAAGACTGTTGAAATGACAACAAAGGATTTAGAGTATTACATAAACTTAGTTGATAAAGCAGCACAGGATTTGAAGGATTGACTCCTATTTTGAAAGAAGTTCTACTGTGGGTAAAATGCTATCAAATGCTGCATGATACAGATAAATTGTTCATGAAAGAAAGAGTCAATTGATGCAGCAAACTTCATTGTTGTCTTATTTTAAGAAATTGCCACAGCCATTTCCAGCCTTTAGCAACCACCATCAACATTGAGGCAAAACCCTCCACCAGCAAAAAAGATTAGGAATCACTGAAGGCTCAGATGATTAGCAGTTGTTAAAGTATTTTTAAACTGAGGTATGTACATTTCTTTTAAGATATAATGATATTTTATTGCATACTTAATAGACTGCAGAATAGTGTAAACCTAACTTTTATATGCACTGGGAAACCAAAAAAGTTGTGCAACTTGCTTTATTGTAATATTTGCTTTATTGCAGTTGTTTGGAACCAAATCCACAGTATCTCTGAGGTATGCCTGTATGCAAGTGTTACCTTAAATGGATCAACAACTTATATGTATGAGCTGAAACTATAAAACTATTAGAATAAAATATAGAAATAAATCTTCATGACCTCAGATTTGGTAATAGATTCTTTGACATCAAAAGCATGGACAACAAAAGAAAAATGGATAAATTGGACTTCATAAATTTTAAAAGCTTTTGTTCTTCAAAAGGCACTATCAAGAAAGTATGAATGCAAGAAATACAAGAAAATATTTGCAAATCATATCTGATAAGGGTCTAGTATCCAGGATATATAAAGAGCTCCTGCAATTCAACAACAAAAAAACCCCAAATAACCCAATTAACAAATGAGCACTGGATTTAACATTTCTCCAAAGATATACAAATGGTTAACAAGCACAAAAATCTGTTTAATTTCATTAATTTCTCCAAAGATATACAAATGGTTAACAAACACAAAAATCTGTTTAATTTCATTGAGCATTAACCAAATGCAAACCAAAACCACAATGAAGTATCACTTCACACCACTAGGATGGCTATAATAAATTTAAAAAAATCAGACAGTAACAAGTGTTGGTGAAGATGTTCAGAAATAGAACTCTTGTATATTGCTGATGAGGATGTAAAGTAGTGCAGCCACTGTGGAAACAGTTTGGTGGTTCCTTCAATGTTAAATGTAGAATTACCACATAATCCAGCAAGTCCATTCTTATGTATATACCCAAGAGAAATGAAAAAAATATGTCCACATAGAAAATGCTACTTAAATGTCTATAGCAACATTATTCATAAAAGCCAAAAGGTGGAAACAACTGAAATGTCTATCCATAGATGAATGGATAAACAATGTGGTATTTTCATGAATGGAATATAATTTTATTGTAAAAAGGATTGAAGAACTTGGATGAACCTTGAAACTGTTATACTAAGTGAAAGAAGCCAGACACAAAAGATCACATATTGTATGATTCCTTTTATATCAGATATTCAGAAGGCAAATTCAGAGACAGAAAGCCAAGGCCTTGGGGACTGGGGGCAATAGGAACTGATTACTTAAAGAATATGATGTATTCTTCAAGGACATATTAATCAGAGTTCTCCAGAGAAGCAAAAGGAATAGAATGTGTGTGTGTTTGTGTGTGTGTGTTTGTGTGTGTGTGTGTGTGTGTGTGTGTATCAGAAAGAAATTTATTTTAATAAATTGGCTCATGTAATTATAGAGGTTGGCAACCCCAAAATTTGCAAGGTGGGTAGGCAGGCTGGAAACCCAGGAAAGAGTAGATGTTGCAGTTGAAGTCTAAAGGCCATCTGCTGGCAGAATTCCCTCTTGCTTGGGGAGATCAATCTTTTGTTCTATTGAGGACAACAACTGATTGGATGAGGCTTCACATAATGAAGGGCAATCTGCTTTACTTAAAGTCCACTGATTTAAATATTAATCTTACCCAAAACACACTCACAGAAACATCCAGAATAATATGTGACCAAATATCAAAGCACCATGGCCCAGCCAAGTTGACACATTAACCATCACATGAGGTGATGAAAAAGTTCTGAAACTAGAGAGAGGTAGTGGTTGCACAATATTGTAAATGCACTAAATACCACTGAACTATACACTTTAAAATGGTTACTTGTGAATGGAAAGGAGACCAAGATGGCAGATAGGAGGATGCTGAGCTAATCTCCTCCCACAAACACATCAAAAAAACATCTACCTATGGAGCAACTCTCACTAGAAACAAATTGGAGATTGGCAGGAAGATTCTGCTATAACCAAGGCTGCAAAGAAACACTCACATGGAATTGGGTAGGAAAGGAGGAGAAGCAATCAGATTGAGACCTTTAACTCTAGCAGGGGACACAGAAGAGGAGGGAGATATCAGAGGCTTGGAGCTCCTCCCTGGGGAGTGAGGGATTGGAGCCACATATTGGACACCCCACTCCTAAGGTTCAACACCAGGAAGATGAATCCCCTTAGCTGGTTTGAAAACCAGTACGACTTACAGGATAGCTGTTAGAAGCTAAGACCCCACTTGTGAAGAATGTATGCACATGCTTACTCCTGGGAATGGGGCGGAGGAAGCAGGTTGACATTGTCTGGAGCTCTGGCCGGTTTCCCATGAATGCCCCAGCAAGGGTCTCAGCCCACATTGGGCACCTACTGCAACCCCTCTTGTTCCATTGCAGCTCCCCACTAGGGCAAAAGCTGCTGTTGCTGAGGGAAGTGTGCACTTACAGAGGACATAGCTGACTTGGATCCAGCCCTGCCTGTGAACATTGCTGGTGCTTGTGGCGGTGGTGGATTGGGAGCTGTCTGGAGCTCTGATTGGCGTGCTGGGACCATCCCAGTGTGTGCCCTGGCCCATGCCAGGAGCCCCTTCCAGCCTCTCTTGCTCTGGAACTGCTCCCTACTGGGGTGAAAGTGCCATTGCTGGGATGGGGGAGAACACACACTTATAAGGAATGGAACCAGCTCAGACCCAACCCTCAGGGCTTCTGTACCATCAGCTTGGGACCCAACCCCACTCCCAATAGGGTGGTGATGGCCACTGGGCATAGGAGAATCCCTGGTTCATACCTGGCTCTGGCTCTAGGCCCTCCATCTCCAGCCCCACCTCCCATCCAGGTGATAGCTGCCAGCAAACCCAGGGAAAGATGTGACCTGTGCTTATATCACATCCAGCTCTCTCACCAAAGCCACTGGGCACACACAGACTGCACGGGGATGCTCTCTTACAAGGAAACTCCTTCAAGACTGGGATGGGGAGCTGTTTCACCTAATTTCGTAGAGACAGAGAAAGTTAAACAAAATGAGAAAACAGAGGAATTTGATTCAAATGAAAGAACAACAAACCCACAAACCCCCCTGAAAAAACAACTAATGAAACAGGTACATAATTTACCAGGTAAAGATTTCAAAACATTAGCAATAGAAATGGTAACTGAAAATGGGAAAAGAATAGATGAACACAGGGAGAATTTTAACAAGAAATTAGAAAATATGAAAAAGAACCAGTCAGAGCTAAAGAACACAATAACTGAAATGAAAAACACACTAGAAGGAATTAACAGCAGACTAGGTGGTACAGAAGAATGCAGAAGTGTTCTGGAAGATAGAATAATGGAAATCACCCAATCAGAACAGCAAAAAGTAAAACAAATATAAAAATAAGTACAGTTTATGGGACCGCTAGGACAACATCAAGTGTGCTAACATTCACATTGTAGGGTTCCGAGAAGGAGAAGAGAAAAAGGGGTAGAAAATGTATGTGATAAAATTATGACTTAAAACTTTTTGAAGAAATAAAGATATCCAGGTACAGGATGCACAGAGTCCCAAACAAGATGAACTCAAAGAGACCCACACAAAGGCATATCTTAATTAAAATGGCAAAAATTAAAGATAGAGAATTTTAAAGGCAGCAAGAGAAAAACAGTCACAAGGGAACCCCCATAAAACTATCAACTGTTTTTTCTGCAGAAACTTTGCAGGCCAGAAAGGAGTGGCATAATATGTTTACAATATTGGAAGGGAAAAACCTGCAACCTAGGATAGTCTACCAGCAAGATTATCATTCAGAATTGAAAGAGAGATAAAGAACTTCTCAGACAAGCAAAAGCTAAAAGAGTTCATCAATACTAAATCTACCCTAAAAGAAATTTTAAAAGTTTTTTTTTCTGAGTGGAAAAGAAAAGGCTACAACAAGAAGTAAGAATTTATAGGAAAGGAAAAATCCCACTAGTAAAGGCATATATATAGTAAAGTCTGTGGATAACCACTTAAATAAGCTAATATGAAGATTAAAAGACAAAAATTGTAAAATGAGCTATAACTGCAGTAAACAGTTAAGGGATAGACAAGAAGATGTAAAATATGACATCAAAAGTACAAAACATGGGGGAGAGGAGTAAAAAATGCAGATCTTTTAGAATGTATCTGAACTTAAATGACCATCAGTTTAAAACAAGTAGATGTAATTAATAGGTCAACATATATGAATCCCTTGGCAGCCACAAATCAAAAACCTACAATAGATACACAAAAACTAGAGAGAAAAGAACACAAACGTAACACTAAAAAATCATCAAACCATAAGAGGAGAGACTAAAAGAAGAAGAACAAAGAACTACAAAAACAACCAGAAAACAAGTAACAAAATAGCAATAAATACATACCTATCAATAATCACTTTGTGTCAATAGATTAATATAGGATCCCCCAAAGCCTTCAGAGTCAAAGGTTTTACCCAGGATAGGTTTTTTTTCTTTTAATTTTAGTTTTAAAACAATTTTAGATTCACAGAAAGTTGCAAAAAAAAAAAATGAGTATGGGGAGTTTCTGTTTATCCTTCTTCCAATTTTCTCCAGTGAAAAAAGTGCACTTTTTTATAGTGCACTATCAAAACCAGGCAATTGACATTGGTGAAATCTGTAGTTTATTCAGATCTCACTGATTTTACATGCACTCGTGTGTGTGTGTGTGTGTGTGTGTTTCTGAAATTTTACCTCGTGTAGGTTCTTGTAGCCACAACCAAACAAGATAAAGAACTGATCCATCACTACAACACACTCCCGTGAACTACCCCTTTACAGCCACAATCGCCTCCTCTCTTACCCTCCATAAACTTTGGCAACAACCAATCTATTCTCCACCTCTATAATTTTGATATTTCAACAGTGTTATATAAATGGCATCATACAGTATGCAACATTTTGAAGTTAGCTTTTTCCCCTCAGCATAATTCTCTTAATTTGCATTCAAGTTGTTTCATGTACCAAGTTTGTTCTTCTTTATTGCTGAGTAGTATTCCATGGTATGGATATACCAGTTTGTTTAACCATTCCCCATTGAAGGATATATCTGGACTGTTTCCAGGTTTTGGCTATTACAAATAAAGGGGCTATGAACAATTGTGTATAGGTTTTTGTGTGAAAATACATTTTCATTTCTCTGGGATAAACGCGCAGGAGTGCAATGGCTAGGTCATATGATAGTTGCTTAGTTTTATAAGAAACTGCCAAAATGTTTTCCAGAATGACTGTGCCATTTTACATTCCCAGCAGTAATGTATCTGTGATACAGTTTTTCTACATCCTCACCAGAATTTAGTACTACCATTATTTTTTATTAGCCTTTTTGATAGGGATATAGTAACATCTCATTGTGGTTTGAATTTACATTTCCTTGATCGTTATTTTCCATCTGTATATCCTCTTAATGTCTCTTTTTCAATTTTCTAACTGGAGTTTTGAGAGTTCTTCATATATTCTCGATTCAAGGCCTTTGTCAGATATATGGCTTGCAAATATTTTCTCCAGGCTGCAGTTTGTCTTTTCCTTCTCTTCACATAATCTTTCACAGAGCAAAAGTTTTTCATTTTGTTGAGGTGCAAATGATCAACTTATCATTTTATGTATTGTGTTTTTGGTGTTATAGGAAAGTTTTTAATCTTAAGTGTATAATTTCTTTATAATCCTCAGAAAAATCCATGTGAGACATAGATGGACACTGGATGAATAGCAGATTAACCAGAATGCACTATTCCCTCACTACCTTGAGTAGGTGGGAGCATATGAAGAAATATTTTAAATTATAGAAGTTTAGTATGATATTGTGCTCATTCTTTTAAAAAATTTTTTTCTTGAAGTATAGTTGATTTACGACAGTGTGTTAATTTCTGCTGTACACCAAAGCAATTCAGTTATATATATATATATATATATACACATATATATATGTGTATATATATTCTTTTTTTAATATTCTTTTCCATTATGATTCATCATAGGATATTGCATATAGTTCTCTGTGCTATACAGTAGGCATTCTTAACTGAATCTTTCAGGAGCATAAAGAAGAATTTAGATGTTATTAAATAATATCTGCAAAATCACTATGCTGATTCACTGGCAAAAATGGTAAAAGACTATTTTACAAGAGTATGATTTTTGTCTAATTGTCTATTGAAGAATTATAATAAACTGGTTGAAGAAGTATTAGTTAGGATACCTGATAAAATATGGACTTCTCAGTTAAACTTGAATTTCAGGTAAACGGCAAATACTTTTTTAGTATAAGCATGTTCCAAACACTGCATGAGACACACTAATACTAAAAAGTTATTTGATGTTTATCTGAAATTCAAGTTTAACTGTGAATGTCTTGTATTTTTATTTGCTAAATTTGGCAACCTTAAATGTAGTACACATTCTTTAATAAAATAGGTAGTAATGAACTATTTAATGAAACCCTCACAAGTTAGATATGTTGAACAAATACCCTTTCTATGAATTTAACTTTTCTTCTTATTATTACATTTTGGGTTTACTCAATTGAAGTGGCATCTAAAAAGCATTTACATGAGAATCAAAGAATAATAAAACTGGAATGAACCATAGAGATCACCTAGTTCAGTCCTCTCAATTTATAGATGAGAAAACTGAGACCTATAGGGCTACTGTAATTCCAGGGAGAGAAGTGAGAATAGATATCCCCTTCATAACTTCCATCAGAGTTTCACAATTCCCCATAATATCAGAATATATTAAAAGTACAAGAATTTTACAACCCATGCCACTTAGGGACCTAATAATTTAAAACAAAAGGAAATTTTTCAAGAGTTGACATAACTCATTGTGTGTTTACAGGCATCTTCATTAACACATTAAGTAGAAAAAATACAAATACTAGCCTACATGAAGTTAATGTTTGTTTTACGAGGGGGATAGATATTTAACTGAGAAGAGTTGAAGCAATTACTTGGGGGTTCCAAATATGAGGGCAGAAAAATAAAGCCTTTTTAGTTAGTTTCACCATTACTATCAGTAAATGGGAGCCCAAATCACCAGAAATAAGGATTCAAGGAAGAATACATACTAAAGATATTTTTTATAACCAAGGGTATTCTGGGTGGCATATCTACATCATGCTTTGTTATGGGTTTGTCTCTTCTTTTCTTTCTCTTCATCTAATATCTGCTCATTCTTTCTCTTTTCTTTCTTAAATATTAAAAAAATCTCTCCATTCTCATGAAAAGCATATTACCAGAGGACTTCAGAGACATACACAAACTCTCTAAGAAACACACATATTCTTTTAATATATACTTTAATTATTAAGTCCACCAAGTCTCAGTTCATTAAATGTTCTTTGAAAATATACATAGGTTCACAGCTATGTGGATAATTGGAGAAAGTATCAATTATGTGCAAGAAGAATGCAGTTTGATGGAATGTAGAACTGTAAAATAAAGGCAGCCAGACACTGGAGAATAAGAGATGATAAAAGAAGCAAAGCTGTAAAGGTCAGATCAGATTGTGAGATGAAGTAATGATGGGTTATTGAGCCTATGTAAATGTGCAGAAGAAAAGCTCTGGCTGTCTAGTGTGGGAGGCAATGTTTTCTGCACTTAGCACTCAAAAGAAATGTAAATGTTTACCTCACAGCAAATGCTCAGCTCATTTGTATTTATTCACATGATCTTCCCCTGTGTATTTCTATTTTGCATTTACATTCTTTGCAAAGAAAATAAAGAACCGTGCTCTCTCTGTGTCATTCAGTGTCCCCTCTCTCCCCCTTTATTTAAGGTAGGAATTTAGCTTTTCCAGCACTTTGGGGAATATATATTGTCCTTGCAGACCGCGACCTAGGTAGCTGAAGGAGCAGTCAGGGTTTTGCCTTGGGCCGATAAAAGGGCAGTTGAAATGCTCAGCAGTTACACTTTTGTTTCTGGGGAGCTGCTTCTCATTCCAATCCATCCTCTTCTTCTGTGTTTTGATTTTTTTAAATTGGAGATTCAGGGGGCACAGAAAAACAAAGTTGTTAGGTTTCCCAACTCTACAGGGCTTTGGCTATCCGGCCCTTCATCATCTGGATGTTTAACTCCAAAAATGAGACTGGAAAGGATCCTAAAAAAGTCACCTTTCAAATTTGCATATCGCCTCTCTCTCATCTATTCCTCAGTTAATATGAAGCCCTGGGCAAAGCCACCTTTTATTTATTTCAGTGGCAAGAAAGAAATGACTTTATTTAACTCTATCACTAATTTTTCTATCCTGTGGAAAGTCTCTGTGTGTTTTTAAATGTGGGTGCTGAACATGAAAAGAAAACAGAAAAAAATACTCTTATTATTCCTCCTTTTTCTTTAACTTTCAACATCATGTTTGTTGCCCTCACCACTGCTAAATTGAGAATAAAACTATCAGGAGGGAAGGGAAGGGATTCTGCAAGTAAAAGTTATTTTTGTTTAAAATGATTTTGAAAATTTATTTGACTCTAAAACTCATTAAGCATAATGTAAAATGGATTAGCCATAGAAACCACTGGCATGCCTAATTTTCCAGTCTAAAGTCCATTTTTTGAAAAAAATCAAAATTGTACAAAATTATTGCAAAAGAAATATATCTGGGAGCAGAACATGATTATATTGAAAAGGTAATAAATGATGAAGAACAAGGGTCAAGAATCTCCTGAAATATGTTTATCTACATGTAGCCACATTAATTGAAATACTAATTATATATCAGCTGAAGTCTCAATTTTGTCTTAATAAGCAAGTAGTACATGATTCAGCTGATTGATGCTCAAAGCACTTATAATAAAACACTGTTATTCTGCTGGCTATATCTAATTTTCTGTTATTTCAAATAAATAGATAAAAATTAAAAATAATATGATTATTAGCATAAAAATGCCAAAGAGTCCTATCTGGACAAGATATAATCTTATTTTATAAATTTAGAGTGGATAGTGGGAGAGAAGAGTCATCTAACCCAGTCTTTCTCAATCTTTACTGTGTATACAAATCTCTAGGGATCTTGTTAAAACACAGATTCTGATTCAGTCTGGGGTGGGACCTGAGATTCTGAATTTCTGAAAAGCTCCCCACTGATGTCTACACTTCTGGTCCCTGGACCAGGCTTTGAGTGTCAAGAATCGAAAATTTAAGGTATTTATATAATACCACAAATGTAAAGAAGAACCATAATACAAATAGGCTAACGTTAATAATTGTTTTATTTTAAAGTAACTAAGAATAGTTTAGAAATTCTTCTGTTATAAAAACGTTAAAAGTTATTACCTAGGGAGTTATTTATTTAGATCAATTTTGCATTGATTGCTCTCTTTAACAGCTAGAATATTTTGTTCCTTTAAGAACATTGACTGTGAAGAGCAAGCAGCCTTCCAGTATGTTTTATTAGGATTCCAGAGATCCGAATCTACTTCATATGTGTATTGATTATTGACTGAATAAGTTTGACTGAATTATCTAAAAAGAATGTTTACTTCTACTCTAGACTATAGCATATGGTATAGGGCAATAGTTTTTAATCAGGAGTGATTTTTGTCCCCCAAGGGACATTAGGCCATGTCTAAAGATGTTTTTGGTTGTCACAACTTGGAGGGCTGTGGGGTGGGAAGATTTGCTACTGGCACCGAATAGGTAGAGGCCAGGGATTCTGCTGAACATCCTACAGTGCACAGGAAAGCCCCTCACAACAAATAATAATCCAGCCAAAATGTCAGTGGTGCCAAGGTTAAGAAATCCTATTGTAGAGGATAAGAGAGATATGAATATGTCTCCCGCTTAAGGTGTACAGATATATATGAGGATGAAAGATTAACCTAAATGAAATAACTAGTGAATAAGTCTTGAACAGTGTTGTAGATAGGGAAGTAGGAACAGGATAGTGGAAGACATCGATTTGCTGTACTACTGTCAGAACAATTTGTAGAAGAGACAGCTCAGGAAGAAAAGTGGGCAGGATTTAGTTTAATAAAGACTAGTGGAAAAATAAAACAAATTGGTGGATATAACAAAAAAGAAACAAACTCACAGATACAGAAAAAAAAACTAGTGGTTACCAGTCGGGGAGAGGAGAAGGAAGGGGGAGAAGCATGAAAGGGATAGGGGACTAAAATGTATAAACTACTATGTATAAAATGAGCTACAAGGATATACTGTACAACACAGGTAATATAGCCAATATTTTATAATAACTATAAATTGTGAAACACTATGTTGTCCACCTGAAACTTATATAATATTGTACATCAACTATACCTCAATAAAAAAAAAAGGACTACTGGAACAAAAGATTTATACTTTTTTCTAACAAAGTAAAGATACTTCTCTTCTTTAAAACTGAAACTGTTAGCTTACTTAATAGGCAGTTTTGGAAATAAGCTTTTATAGAATTTTTTACTTGAAGGCAATTGAAGTCCCAACTTAATGAGCATGAAGTTACTGACTGCGAGTGTCTCACGAACACATTCAAAGCATTTAACAACATTGCAACTTTCTAAAGAATGTTATTCATAGCAGGAACACCAAAAAAATCAAAATATTTACTAGAAGTAGAAGACTGAAGTTTTTAAAATTGTACATCTAGGGCTTCCCTGGTGGCACAGTGGTTGAGGGTCCGCTTGCCGATGCAGGGGACACGGGTTTGTGCCCCGGTCCGGGAGGATCCCGCATGCCGCGGAGCGGCTGGGCCCGTGAGCCATGGCCGCTGAGCCTGTGCGTCCGGAGCCTGTGTTCCGCAACGGGAGAGGCCACAACAGTGAGCGGCCCGTGTGCCGTAAAAAAATAAAATAAAATAAAATTGTACATCGAATTGATTAGTTTTTTATTTTATTTATAATACCTCCATGGAGGTATGAAAATCCCAGGAGGAAAAAGAAAAAAAAACTGATCATGGTGAATGGGTGGGTTGGTAAAGTTGTACTTTCTTTTTATGTAGTAATTTTTTATTCCTGGGAGATATCATATTCATAATATTTATAAATATTATAGTATTTACTGAATATTATATAAAAATGAAAAATCCATTTAAAATAATAGATTCATATTGTGATATTATATGTTACTCTCTAAGATATTTCCAAAACATGGTGTGCACTAAGAAGTACATTTAGAGGAATACAGTTGATCCTCATTATTCACAGATTCCATATTTGCTAATTCACCTACTCACTAAAACTTATTATACCCTGAATCAGTACTCACAGTCCTGGTTATTTGTGGGTGGGTGCAGAGGAGCAAAAAATTTGAGTCACCCACCACACACGTTCCCTTCCTAGTCTATTTAGTGTCATGTTTTTTGAGATGTTTTCTTTTTGTTGGTTATTTCACCACTTCAAATGTCCCCCAACATAGTGCTGAGGTGATGCTGGGCAGGCTTCTAAGCACAGGAAGGCTGTGATGTGCTTTGCAGATAAAATACGTGTCTTTGTTAAGCAGATTTCAGGCATGTGTTATAGCACTGCTGGCGGTGAGTTCAATGCTAATGAATCAACAATATATATTAAATTAAGTATCTATAAACAGAAACACAACATTAGATACTGCTCAGTTGATCAAAATGTTATGAACAGAGGCTCAAATAAATCTAACCCTGTATTTCCTCAAGGGGCAAAGTTTCATTACTCACTAATTCAGTACTTGACAATCTTCATCAAGACTTTATAGAATATAACTAACCACAAATAAGAAAAATTAACTGCATTAATACTATCTATAACAACCATTTTAGCTAACTGAATATTTTTACTTGATGTTTTCTTTTCATAGAATAAATGACAAGTTCCATCACATCCATCATGGACCAGATGGTATCATCTTTTGACTGGGTTATTGCAGTAGCCTCCACCCTGGTTCCCTATGCCTGTTCCCTACACAGCAGATTGTAAGTCGTATTATTTCTTTTTTTTTAAATTCCCTTTCAATATATCCAGACTTGGGTTTGCTGGATCATGTGGGACTTCTATGTTAATTTTTTTGAGGAAACTCCGTACTCTTTTCCAATATTTATTTTTTTTTTAACATCTTTATTGGAGTATAATTGCTTTACAGTGGTATGTTAGTGATCATGTGGAACTTTTATGTTAAATAGTTTGAGGAAACTCCGTACTCTTTTCCAATATTTATTTATTTTTTTTAAACATCTTTATTGGAGTATAATTGCTTTACAATGGTATGTTAGTTTCTGCTTTATAACAAAGTGAATCAGTTATACATATACATATATCCCCATATCTCCTCCCTCTTGTGTATCCCTCCCACCCTCCCTATCCCACCCCTTTAGGTGGTCACAAAGCACCGAGCTGCTCTCCCTGTGCTATGCGGCTGCTTTCCACTAGCTAGCTGTTTTACATTTCCTAGTGTATATTCGTCCATGCCACTCTCTCACTTTGTCCCAGCTTACCCTTCCCCCTCCCCATATACTCAAGTCCATTCTCTAGTAGTTCTGTGTCTTTATTCCCGTCTTGCGCCTAGGTTCCTCATGACCATTTTTTTTTCTTTTTAGATTCCATATATATGTGTTAGCATACTGTATTTGTTTTTCTCTTTCTGACTTACTCCACTCTGTATGACAGACTCTAGGCCCATCCACCTCACTACAAATAACTCAATTTCATTTCTTTAAATGGCTGAGTAATATTCCATTGTATATATGTGCCACATCTTCTTTATCCATTCACCTGTTGATGGACACTTAGGTTGCTTCCATGTCCTGGTTATTGTAAATAGAGCTACAATGAACATTGTGGTACATGAATTTTTTTTTTTTTTTTTTTTGCGGTACACGGGCCTCTCACTGTTGTGGCCTCTCCCGTTGCGGAGCACAGGCTCTGGACGCGCAGGCTCAGCGGCCATGGCTCACAGGCCCAGCCACTCTGCGGCATGTGGGATCTTCCCGGACCGGGGCACGAACCCATGTCCCCTGCATCGGCAGGCAGACTCTCAACCACTGCGCCACCAGGGAAGCCCGTACATGAGTTTTTTGAATTATGGTTTTCTCAGGCTGTAGGCCCAATAGTGGGATTGCTGGGTCGTATGGTAGTTCTATTTTTGTTTTTTTAAGGAACCTCCATTCTGTTCTCCATAGTGGCTGTTTCAATTTACATTCCCATCAACACTGCAAGAGTGTTCCCTTTTCTCCACACCCTCTCCAGCATTTATTGTTTGTAGATTTTTTGATGATGGCCATTCTGACTGGTGTGAGATGCTACCTCATTGTAGTTTTGATTTGCATTTATCTAATGATTAATGAAGTTGAGCATTCTTTCATGTGTTTGTTGGCAATCTGTATATCTTCTTTGGACAAATGTCTGTTTAGGTCTTCTGCCCATTTTTGCATTGGGTTGTTTGTTTTTTAGATACTGAGCTGCATGAGCTGCTTGTAAATTTTGGAGATTAATCCTTTGTCAGTTGCTTCATTTGCAAATATTTTCTCCCATTCTGAGGGTTGTCTTTTCATCTTGTTTATGGTTTCCTTTGCTGTGCAAAAGTGTTTAAGTTTCATTAGGTCCCATTTGTTTATTTTTGTTTTTATTTCCATATTCTCTAGGAGGTGGGTCAAAAAGGATCTTGCTGTGATTGATGTCAAAGAGTGTTCTGCCTATGTTTTCCTCTAAGAGTTTAATAGTGTCTGGCCTTACATTTAGGTCTTTAATCCATTTTGAGTTCATTTTTGTGTATGGTGTTAGGGAGTGTTCTAATTTCATTCTTTTACATGTAGCTGTCCAGTTTCCCCAGCACCACTTATTGAAGAGGCTGTCTTTTTTCCACTGTATATTCTTGCCTCATTTATCAAAGATAAGGTGACCATATGTGCATGGGTTTATCTCTGGGCTTTC
This sequence comes from Phocoena sinus, assembly GCF_008692025.1. Taxonomy (NCBI): domain Eukaryota; kingdom Metazoa; phylum Chordata; class Mammalia; order Artiodactyla; family Phocoenidae; genus Phocoena; species Phocoena sinus. The sequence continues at coordinate 34,171,851 of NC_045766.1, forward strand.
TGTCCTGTTCCATTGATCTACATTTCTGTTTTTGTGCCAATACCATACTGTCTTGATTACTGTAGCTTTGTAGTATAGTCTGAAGTCAGGGAGCCTGACTCCTCGAGCTCCATTTTTCTTTCTCAGGATTGCTTTGGCTATTCGGGATCTTTTGTGTTTCTATACAAATTGTGAGATTTTTTGTTCTAGTTCTGTGAAAAATGCCAGTGGTAGTTTGATAGGGATTGCACTGAATCTGTAGATTGCTTTGGGTAGTAGAGTCATTTTCACAATATTGATTCTTCCAATCCAAGAACATGGTCTAACTCTCCATCTATTTGTATCATCTTTAATTTCTGTCATCAGCATCTTATAATTTTCTGCATACAGGTCTTTTGTCTCCTTAGGTAGGTTTATTCCTAGATATTTTATTCTTTCTGTTGCATTGGTAAATGGGAGTGTTTTCTTAATTTCAATTTCAGATTTTTCATCATTAGTGTATAGGAATGCAAGAGATTTCTGTGCATTCATTTTGTATCCTGCTACTTTACCAAATTCATTGATTAACTCTAGTAGTTTTCTGGTAGCATCTTTAGGATTCTCTATGTATAGTATCGTTTCATCTGCAGTGACAGCTTTATTTCTTCTTTTCTGATTTGGATTCCTTTTATTTCTTTTTCTTCTCTCACTGCTGTGGCTAAATCTTCCAAAAGTATGTTGAATAATAGTGGTGAGAGCGGACAACCTTCTCTTGTTCCTGATCTTAGTGGAAATGGTTTCAGGTTTTCACCATTGAGGACGATGTTGGCTGTGGGTTGTCATATATAGCCTTTCTTATGTTGAGGGAAGTTCCCTCTATGCCTACTTTCTGGAGGGTTTTTATCATAAATGGGTGTTGAATTTTGTCGATAGCTTTCTCTGCATTTATTGAGATTATCATATCGATTTCTCCTTCCGTTTGTTAATATGGTGTATCACATTGATTGATTTGTGTATATTGAAGAATCCTTGCATTCCTGGGATAAACCCCACTTGATCATGGTGTATAATCCTTTTAATGTGCTGTTGGATTGTGTTTGCTAGTATTTTGTTGAGGATTTTTGCATCTTTGTTCATCAGTGATATTGGCCTGTAGTTTTCTTTCTTTGTGATATCTTTGTCTGGTTTTGGCATCAGGGTGATGGTGGGCTCGTAGAATGAGTTTGGGAGTGTTCCTCCCTCTGCTATATTTTGGAAGAGTTTGAGAAGGGGATAGGTGTTAGCTCTTCTCTAAATGTTTGGTGAAATTCACTTGTGAAGCCATCTGGTCCTGGGCTTTTGTTTGTTGGAAGATTTTTAATCACAGTTTCAATTTCAGTGCTTGTGATTGGTCTGTTCATATTTTCTATTTCTTCCTGGTTCAGTCTTGGAAGGTTGTGCATTTCTAAGAATTTGTCCATTTCTTCCAGGTTGTCCATTTTATTGGCATAGAGTTGCTTGTAGTAATCTCTCATGATCCTTTGTATTTCTGCGGTGTCAGTTGTTACTTCTCCTTTTTCATTTCTAATTCTATTGATTTGAGTCTTCTCCCTTTTTTCCCTGATCAGTCTGACTAATGGTTTATCAATTTTGTTTATCTTCTCAAAGAACCAGCTTTTAGTTTTATTTATCTTTGCTATCATTTCCTTCGTTTCTTTTTCATTTATTTCTGATCAGATCTTTATGATTTCTTTCCTTCTGCTAACTTTGGGGTTTTTTGTTCTCCTTTCTCTAATTGCTTTAGGTGTAAGGTTAAGTTGTTTATTTGAGATGTTTCTTGTTTCTTGTGGTAGGATTGTATTGCTATAAACTTCCCTGTTAGAACAGCATTTGCTGCATCCCATAGGTTTTGGGTCGTCGTGTTTTCATTGTCATTTGTTTCTAGGTATTTTTTGATTTCCTCTTTAATTTCTTCAGTGATCTCTTGGTTTTTAAGTAGTGTATTGTTTAGCCTCCGTGTGTTTGTATATTTTACAGATTTTTTCCTGTAATTGACATCTAGTCTCATAGTGTTGTGGTCAGAATAGATACTTGATACGATTTCAGTTTTCTTAAATTTACCAAGGCTTGATGTGTGACCCAAGTTATGATCTGTCCTGGAGAATGTTCCATGAACACTTGAGAAGAAAGTGTATTCTGTTGTTTTTGGATGGAATATCCTATAAATATCAATTAAGTCCATCTTGTTTAATATGTCATTTAAAGCTTGTGTTTCCTTATTTATTTTCATTTTGGATGATCTGTCCATTGGTGAAAGTGGGGTGTTAAAGTCTCCTACTATGATTGTGTTACTGTCGATTTCCCCTTCTATGGCTGTTAGCATTTGCCTTATGTATTGTGGTGCTCCTATGTGGGGTGCATAAATATTTACAATTGTTATATCTTCTTCTTGGATTGATCCCTTGATCATTATGTAGTGTCCTTCTTTGTCTCTTGTAATAGTCTGTGTTTTAAAGTCTATTTTTTCTGATATGAGAATTGCTACCCCAGCTTTCTTTTGATTTCCATTTGCATAGAATATCTTTTTCCATCCCTTTCAGTCTGTATGTGTCCCTAGGTCTGAAGTGGGTCTGTTGTAGACATCATATACAGGTCTTGTTTTTGTATCCATTCAGCCAGTGTATGTCTTTTGGTTGGAGCATTTAATCCATTTACATTTATGGTAATTATCAATATGTATGTTCCTTTTACCATTTTCTTAATTGTTTTGGGTTTGTTATTGTAGGTCTTTTCTTTCTCTTGTGTTTCGTGCCTAGAGAAGTTCCTTTAGCATTTGTTGTAAAGCTGGGTTGGTGGTGCTGAATTCTCTTAGCTTTTGCTTGTCTGTAAAGGTTTTAATTTCTCCATCGAATCTGAATGAGATCCTTGCTGGGTGGAGTAATCTTGGTTGTAGGTTTTCCCCCTTCATCACTTTAAATATGTCCTGCCACTCCCTTCTGGCTTGCAGAGTTTCTTCTGAAAGATCAGCTGTTAACCTTATTTGGATACTCTTGTATGTTATTTGTTGTTTTTCCCTTGCTGCTTTTAATATTTTTCTTTGTATTTAATTTTTGATAGTTTGATCAATATGTTTCTTGGTGTGTTTCTCCTTGGATGTATCCTATATAGGGCTCTCTGTGCTCCTGGACTTGATTAACTATTTCCTTGCTCATATTAGGGAAGTTTTCAACTGTAATCTCTTCAAATATTTTCTCAATCCCTTTCTTTTTCTCTTTTTCTTCTGGGACCCCTATAATTCGAATGGTGATGTGTTTATTTTTGTCCCAGAGGTCTCTGACACTGTCCTCAATTCTTTTCATTCTTTTTTCTTTATTCTGCTCTGCAGTATTTATTTCCACTTTTTTATCTTCCAGGTCCCTTATCCATTCTTCTCCCCTCAGTTATTCTGCTATTGATCCCATCTAGAGAATTTTTAATTTCATTTATTGTGTTGTTCATCACTGTTTGTTTGCTCTTTAGTTCCTCTAGGTGCTTGTTAAATGTTTCTTTTATTTTCTCCATTCTATTTACAAGATTTTAGATAATCTTTACTATCATTATTCTGAATTCTTTTTCAGGTAGACTGCCTATTTCCCCTTCATTTCTTCGGTCTGGTGGGTTTTTACCTTGCTCGTTCATGTGCTGTGTGTTTCTCTGTCTTCTCATTTTGCTTATCTTACTGTGTTTGGGGTCTCCTTTTCACAGGCTGCAGGTTCGTAGTTCCCATTGTTTTTGGTGTCTGCACCCAGTGGCTAAGGTTGGCTCAGTGGGTTGTGTAGGCTTCTTGGTGGAGGGGACTAGTGCCTGTGTTTTGGTGGATGAGGCTGGATCTTGTCTTTCTGGTGGGTAGGTCCACATGTGGTGGTGTGTTTTGGGATGTCTTTGGCCTTATTATGATTTTGGCAGCGTGTCTGCTAATGGGTAGGGCTGTGTTCCTATCTTGCTAGTTGTTTGGCATAGGATGTCCAGCACTGGAGCTTGCTGGTCGTTGAGTGGAGCTGGGCTTTGGTGTTGAGATGGAGATCTCTGGGAGATTTTCACCCTTTGGTATTACGTGGAGCTGGGAGATCTCTTGTGGACCAATGTCCTGAACTTAGCTCTCCCACCTCAGAGGCACAGCCCTGCTACCTGGCTGGAGCACCAGGAGCCTGTTATCCACATGGCTCAGAATAAAAGGGAGAAAGAAAAAGAAAGAATGAAAGAAGAAGATAAAATAAAGTTATTAAAAGAAAAAATAATTATTAAAAAAATTTTTTTAAGGAATAAAAAAGAGAAAGACTTAAAGAAAGAAAGAAGAGAGCAACCAAACCAAAAAACAAATCCACCAGTGATAATGAGCACTAAAAACTATACTAAAAACAAACAAACAAACAAAAAACACAGACAGATCCCTAGGACAAATGCTAAAAGCAAAGCTATACAGACAAAATCACACACAGAAGCATACACATACACACTCACAAAAAGAGAAAAAGGGGAAAAATATATATCTTGTTGCTCCCAAAGTCCACCTCCTCAATATGGGATGATTCATTGCCTATTCAGGTATTCCACAGATGCAGGGTACATCAAGTTGATTGTGGAGATTTAATCCGCTTCTCTTGAGGCTGCTGGGAGAAATTTCCCTTTCCCTTCTTTGTTCTCACAGCTCCCGGGGTTCAGCTTTGGATTTGGCCCCGCCTCTGCTTGTAGGTCACCTGAGGGCATCTGTTCTTCCCTCAGAGAGGACGGGGTTAAAGTAGCAGCTGATTCGGGGGCTCTAGCTCACTGAGGCTGGGGGTGGGATGGTGGTGGGGGTGGGAGGGGTATGGAGTGTGGGGCGTGCCTGCGGTGGCAAAGGCCGGTGTGATGTTGCACCAGCCTGAGGCGCACTGTGTGTTCTCCCAGGGATGTTGTCCCTGGATCATGGGACCCCAGCAGTGGCGGGGTGCACAGGCTCCCGGGAGGGCAGGTGTGGGTAGTGACCTGTGATTTCACACAGGCTCGGTGGCTCAGCAGCAGCCTTAGTGTCTCATGACCGTCTCTGGGGTCTGTGCTGATAGCTGCGTCTCTGCCCGTCTCTGGAGCTTCTTTAAGCGGTGTTCTGAATCCCCTCTCCTCGCGCACCAGGAAACAAAGAGGCAAGAAAATGTCTCTTGCCTCTTCGGCAGCTCCAGGCTTTTTCCCGGCCTCCCTTCCGGCTACCTGTGGTGCAGTAGCCCCTTCAAGCTGTGTTCACGCCGCCAACCCCAGTCCCCTCCCTGCGCTCAGACCGAAGCCGAGCCTCAGCTCCCAGCCCCGCCCACCCCAGTGGGTGAGCAGACAGGCCTCTCGGGCTGGTGAGTGCCGGTCGACACCGGTTCTCTGTGCGGGAATCTCTCCACTTTGCCCTCCGCACCCCTGTTGCTGTGCTCTCCTCCGTGGTCCGAAGCTCCCCACCTCCGCCACCCGCATTCTTCGCCCATGAAGGGGCTTCTAGTATGTGGATACCTTTCCTCCTTCACAGCTCCCTCCCACTGGTGCAGGTCCCGTCCCTATTCTTTTGTCTCTGTTTTTTCTTTTGCCCTACCCAGGTACGTGGGGAGTTTCTTGCCTTTTGGGACATCTGAGGTCTTCTGCCAGCGTTCAGTAGGTGTTCTGTAGGAGTTGTTCCATGTGTAGATGTATTTCTGATGTATCTGTGGGGAGGAAGGTGATCTCCGCATCTTACTCTTCCTCCTTCTTGAAGCTCTCCCCCATATTACTTCTTGATTCAAAGCCCTACAATGGTTTTATCATTTTATTCAGAGTAAAAGCCAAATTCCTTAGAATGAACTCTGAAGCCACACACCATTGCCCATCCCCCCCCCCACCTGACTTTATCGCCTCTTATTTTCTCCCTTGCTATGCTGTCTCTGATCCAACCTCACTGATTTCCTTGCTTTTTGTCTGGAAACATCTAACCCTGATATCTACGTGGCTTATTCCCCAACCTCTGTGAAATTTTTGCTTGAAAATCTTCTAAGTAAGACCTCCTCTGACCACTCTATTCAAAATTACAACCCCTCCTCTCCTACCCCACATTCCTACTCTCTTTCTCTACTTTTTTAATAACACTTAGCACCTTCTAATGTTGCAAGCTTTTAAAATTTGTTTACTATCTGCAGCTGAAATATAGAAAGAATATATCTCTGGAAAGAAAATAACTTTTAATGTTTTCTTAAATTTTAGTTTTCTTAATTTTTGCCCAGTTTTGGTAATCTGAGAAAAATTAGACTCTTTAATGTACCAGCTTGTACCTCTAGCAACAATCACAAATAATTGTTGCAGTATTCAAATAGCAAATATTTATTGTTCAAATTATACTTTTGCACCAACTGTATATAAAATACCATATTGTTGTAATGTACAAACCATATAAATAATAGGTTTTTGCCTTCCTAAAATAATCAAGTGATTTTAGATTGGTGAATAGAATAATCACCAGACATATATTAAACATGCCCAAATCCCTATTTCTAGCTAAGTGACCTCTGTTGAACACTAGACTTGTATATTAAGCTGTTTAATGGATGTTGTCATTTGGAACCTCAGACTCCATACCACATTCCTAACTACTCTATTTTTTCCTCTTGCCACCTTGAATGAGACATGGGCTTTCTTGACCACACACACCTCTGCCTGGAACACACATTTTCCTTTGCCTGGAATACAATCCAGAAATCCCTCAACACAGATTGTTATCTCCTACTTATTCTGCAGGTCTCAGCTTCAATGTAGCCTGATTTTCCTAGAGTAAGTTAGGTGGGCCACTGTTTCCATAGCATCCTATAGCACTCATTGCACTTTACCTGGACCATTTGTTGAATGTAAGCTCTCTGAAAGAGCAAGTACTTCATGAGACTGGGTCTAGCGCTTAATGTATTGCCTAGCATATAGTAGGTACTCAGTATATATTTGATCAACTGAAAACAGTAGAAAAATGGTAACACAAATGCAGTAAAACACATCTTCAGAAATATTTAATGACATGGGAAAATGGTCAGATATGATAAGTAAAAAGTATATGCTATGAGGTTATATATAATGTAATTTCAATTTTGTGAAATAAGAAATATGCAAATTTTTACACTGAAAAAAGTTAGAAATATAACAAAATGTTTTGTTGGCAAAAAATTATGTGATTAAAAAAACCTTCATTTTTATAATGAATGTATATTTGGTTTATGATCAGATAAATTCTTCAAAAAGGGAAATCAGTATTATTTTGTATATTCCTGTTAAAAACATAAAGGATTAAAAAAAATTATTTTACAATTCCTTTTAGTTATTTTTGGTGGAAGATTTTGACATTTTTATATTCTTTGTGGCACATGAAATATTTTTCAAATCAGATCCAGCAATCCTAAGCTAATATAGATTCTCCTAGGTTTGGAGACACTCATGAACGCTAATGTAATTCTATAATTCTATATTACATTATATATTGTATGTAGTTCTGTAATGTAATGTAACTCCATTCTGTCAGGTCTGTGTTTTTTTTAAAAGAACTGTTTCTTTCCTAAGTAATTACTTCTGAAAATATTGTCATTTTTCTTACTAATTAGGATATCAAAGGGTTTAGCATTAACAGCCTAATTTAAAGAATGTAAATGTGAATTACTTCACAGGGGAAGAATGCACAAAATATATCCATTTTGCTATTTCAAAACTTAGTAATTCTCGCTGGCCTATTAATATTCAGCCTTCTTATATTTTTTACCTCTCAATTACATATTAAAAATTATTCTGAAGTGAAAAATACATTGTTCATTGAGATTAATTTTAACTTGTTTATTTCACAATAGTTTATACAGTACCCTCACATGCTTGGCAGAATGCTTTGAGAGTAAAAAATGAATGAGATATGGTTCCTGTCTTTGAGGTGCTCACAGTCTGTTGAGGGAGAAATATGACAAAAATATATATGATAATACAGCACAGAAAATCATGTTATTTAGAGACAACAAAGTACTTGAGGCTCAAAGGGATCTGAAAGAGTGTCATTGAAGTCAGTACCTTTTACATCATTTCTGGTTCAAGCCATAATTTCTTACCTTGTTTGGTATAATAGCCCCCAGCTGGTCACCCTGCTTCTATCCCTGCCTTCCTGCAATCTATTCTCAACACAGTGGCCAGAAGATACTTTCAAAAATATATTAGACAATGTCATGCTTTGCTCAGAACTCTCCAATGGCTCCCCCTTTTACTAAGAAGGAAACCAAAGTCCTTCCAAGTCCCTTCTGATTGCCTCCTCCTTCCCCATCGCCAAATTGCCTCTTTATTTTTATCTCTTTTATGCTCCCCTTTGCTGAATCTCTTGTAGCCACATTAATCCTGTGATTTTTTCAAATCTACCAGGATGTTTACACTTTGGGGACCTTACACTTGCCTTTCCTCTGCGGGAAAATCTAGACCCAGCATGATTCCCTCCTTACTTCCTTTAAGTCGTGATCACACGTTACCTCCTGTATGAGGCCTACCCTGGCCAGACCATGTAAAATTACAACTTGTGCATTCAGACACTCCTAATTCCCATATACTGTCCTCATTTTTCTTGTACTTAGCACTATCCAGCATTCTTATTATCTCTCTCACTCAATCACAGATTATTTTATTCAATAACATACTGAATACATTTACAGAAGGGTATATTAAATGTTCAATAAATAATGAAGGAATGACTGAATCTTGTTTTTATTCTAGTAAAATCTTAGTTGTTATAAATTCAGAATTTGTGATGATTCTTCTTGGATTCATTTGAAATTTATGTTTACATTTTCTGTTAAATTGTGGTTCCCTTGTAACTAAATAACTTTTAAGTTAAAAAGAGAGAGAAAAGAGGGAGAAAAGAAATTATAGCCTTTGTAGGAAATCTGTTTTCAATCAATTTTTACTGAATTCATGCAGTCAATAAAAGAAAAGCTGATTTCTAGCTGAAAAGCCCTGCCTAAAATCTTGATAGTTATTTGTTGGTATAATTATGTTACTAAAGTAATAAAATTTAATTTTTAAAAATTGGTGAATTCTTTAGATGAACTAATTTTGGACTAGTCTCAGCTAATTGCTCTGCATTCAAGATAATTAAAATAATATTAAAAGAAATATAAAATGGAATGTTACAAGGATGTAGTCTTTAGTTTCATAAACTTCTGACACTCTAGAAATCTTTGGTTCCTGATGGAAGGCACTAATAAGAGCCTTTAGTCTCACTAATAGCTAAAGCATGTTCTGTTGGAAAGATACATTAGAGACACATTAATTATTTGAGGCAACTGGAGCACCATTATTTCAGTGAAACATTTCAGTGACCTTGAAAAGGGGAAATGGAAACAATGGACTAGTAACAAAACCCTGTGGCATTAAATGATTTCTGGAAAGTCTGGAAGAATTAATAAGTGTGTAAGTGTTCAGTAGTCATATAAATTTGGTCCCTTCTCCAGTTAATTCAATGTGCTGCATCCACCAAGTATGATCCTGAGCTCTCTACCAAGGAATCAGCGTTCAAGATGGCCGTAGCTCTGTCTCTCAGTGACACTTAAAGAAGTTAACTTTGTTAAGGAAAAAAAGACATGATGAAAATAAAGATCTATTTGGAATTTTAAAAGACCCAGGGCTCCTCCCACTCTTCCCTGGAGAAATTATCCAACTGCTAATGTGATTTGCAAAGGAGTCTTTCAAACTGCCTGCTGCCTAATTAGCTTTATGAAAAATACACATCAAACTTGTTTTGAGTGGTGGGTTTATTGTGTGGAAAATGATACAAACACACAACTACTGAATGAAAACAAGTAAACTTATCATCAAAGATGTTAGAATTAATCCAAAGAGCAGATGAGTAAGCTGGTCTTTCTTCTCAAATTGCCAAGCAGGTGGGAGGTATGAATTGGTGTCTTTTATGAGCGCTTGGTTGAAATGAAGAGAGTGTGAGCTTCTCTCCGCCCCCGATTATTTTATGTTCATTTTAATTTTCAGTTCTCAAAGATATTTCAAAGTGAGATACTGTTCTTTCCTTTCCTCTTTCAAAGTTTCATCAATTAGTGTTTGACGTGTGTATGAAATGATAAGCATTAGCTAGCATAATAAAGAAGCAGGAAAGCAATTTGTCTTTTACAGCCATATATTTGAAAAAATAATCAGTGCTTATAAGTTCTTCCCAAGTCCTTTTTTTCCTAACAAATGAGTTTTTGTTCTGAAATTGTGAGATTAAAGAATAATTGGAGTATAAACTGAAAATGGTGCATATGGAAGGGTTTGGCTGAATTGATTCTATTTAGCATTTGGCCTCCTGTTTCCATCATTGCTAATTAAATGAACTCAATCTAGGCTGGAGATGAGCTAGTGTATGCAACATTGCTGTGAAATCTTTAAAATGCTCTAAATTGGAGAGAACCTATACAGTAGGAAGATCCCCTCTAGAGAGACTGGGGGTCAAATGCCAATTCTGTCACTTTTTCTGTGGCATTGAATAAACAACTTATCTTTTCTGAATCTCAGTTTCCTCATTGTAGCATGGATATGATATAACATTAGGAATGACTGGAAGGATTATGGAGTATTGTTGCATGATGCTCCATAATATTAGGACTTCATCTTGATCTTCTTCTCTTCTATATCTGTTTCATCCTCCAAAGGACCAACATTGACCTTTTGTTGCAGACCAGGACATATAACAGCTTCTCTTTAGTGTAATTGTCAGATAAAAAGTATAAATGGTGGTGTCTGATAAATGCAAAATGTGCAGTTTTTATGTGGTTATATCTTTGAAAACTCTGTTTCTTTTGTCTCTATGGGATTATTCTTACATAAATCTGAGTTCACTTGAGGAAAGTTTTCAAAAAGCAACAGGAATATTTTTCAATTTAAGGTAGTCAAAGCTCTGACTAAATCATAAAAACAGAATAATTTTCTTCCCTAAGATATTAGTGTGGTTGGAAAGGTTGGTCGGACTACTTGGATGAATTTGAAAAAGCTTAAATGAAAATATGAGGAGAAAACACTGTCATACATATGTATTCTAATTTACTTATAAAATGTTAGCCTTCCCTTGCTTCATAAAGAATAAATCCTCTAAACTTAGAGTAGGTTAGCACAAAATCCAAACAACAAATACCATTGCTTCATTAATATCACAATTCTCCCATTCTTCCTGTATGTTCATAAGTCCTTCATACAACCCCAAAGTAAAGCAAAGAAAAACAAAACAAAACAAACAGCAAACTAACCTCCAATGTAAATAATGAAAAAAAACCAAACTACTACCAACATCATCATCACCAACTACACCAAAAAGCCAGGTCCAAACCATAACTAGCAGATATTTAGAAATAATTGTGATCATTAACATTACCATGTTTCAACAGCATAAAGACTCAGTTCAACTCCCTAACACCATACACAAAAATGAAATCAAAATGGATTAAAGACCTAAATGTAAGGCCAGACACTATTAAACTCTTAGAGGAAAACATAGGCAGAACACTCTATGACATCAATCACAGCAAGATCCTTTTTGACCCACCTCCTAGAGAAATGGAAATAAAAACAAAAATAAACAAATGGGGCCTAATGAAACTTAAAAGCTTTTGCACAGCAAAGGAAACCATAAACAAGATGAAAAGACAACCCTCAGAATGGGAGAAAATATTTGTAAATGAAGAAACTGACAAAGGATTAATGTCCAAAATTTACAAACAGCTCATGCAGCTCAATAACAAAAAAACAACCCAATCCAAAAATGGGCAAAAGACCTAAATAGACATTTGTCCAAAGAAGATATACAGATTGCCAACAAACACATGAAAGAATGCTCAACATCATTAATCATTAGATAAATGCAAATCAAAACTACAATGAGATATCATCTCACACCAGTCAGAATGGCCATCATCAAAAAATCTACAAACAAATGCTGGAGAGGGTGTGGAGAAAAGGGAACACTCTTGCAGTGTTGGTGGGAATGTAAATTGAAACAGCCACTATGAGAACAGTATGGAGGCTCTTTAAAATCTAAAAATAGAACTACCATACGACCCAGCAATCCCACTACTGGGCATATACCCTGAGAAAACCATAATTCAAAAAGAGTCATGTACCACAATGTTCATTGCAGCTCTTTTTACGATAGCCAGGATATGGAAGCAACCTAAGTGTCCATCGACAGATGAATGGATAGAGAAGATGTGGCACATATATACAATGGAATATTACTCAGCCATGAAAAGAAATGAAACTGAATTATTTGTAGTGAGGTGGATAGACCTAGAGACTGTCATACAGAGTGAAGTAAGTCAGAAAGAGAAAAACAAATACCGTATGCTAACACATATTTATGGAATTAAAAAAAAAAGAAAGGTTCTGAAGAACCTAGGGGCAGGATAGGAATAAAGATGCAGACATAGAGAATGGACTTGAGGACACGGGGAGGGGGAAGGGTAAGCTGAGATGAAGTGAGAGAGTGTCATGGACTTATATATACTACCAAATGTAAAATAGCTAGTGGGAAGCAGCCACATAGAACAGGGAGATCAGCTGGGTGCTTTGTGACCACCTAGAGGGGTGGGATAGGGGGGTTGGGAGGGAGATGTAAGAGGGAGGAGATATGGGGATATATGTATATGTATAGCTAATTCACTTTGTTCTAAAGCAGAAACTAGCACACCATTGTAAAGCAATTATACTCCAATAAAGATGTTAAAAAAAAACTCAGTTCATATGTAATTAGACAATATTAGAAGAAAAATTGGAAGAATAAAATTCTAAATGCCAAGATTTACATTTCTAATACACTTCTGCTATGGCTTTCATATACTACTGAAAGTTTTGAGGGCGCCAACATTCATTCCTTAACTGAAAATTGCATTTATTGAGAACTGTTATTTAAAATTCTTCAGCACATTCTTATAAGTCAACTACCATTTTAAAGAATATCTTTACTTTATTCTTATAACATCCCATAAAAAGGCATACTTATCTTTGTTTGACCAATGAAGAAATCTAGTTTCAGAGAATTTAAGTTATATGCCCAAGAAGTCAAGTTGATAAATGGTAGGACCAGCTTTGAACCCTAATTTTAAAACTGGTGTTCATTTCATTCCACTATGGATTTCTCCCAATAATAACTGCCTTGCTTACTGTATAGGATTATTGTAAACAATGCGTTTTAAAGCATTTTACAAAACTGTGAAATTCTGTGCATATATGTTAAATATATATGTGATCTCTCTGTTTTGGGGAGATTCGATGAGAAACTAAGCCACATGTAAACAGTGTGGTATAATGGAAAGAACTTGATTTTTAGGATCAAATGGGGGGTTAAAATATGGTCCTTCTGGGATGTTATTTTACACCTTATATATATATCACACTGGAAATGGCTTTGCCTTTGGTATTTTCTTCATTCACAGCATAATCTATGACAGCTGTTTCCTCTTCATGATTTATATCCCAGTCCTAAATTTTCAGAGATCCCTTCCCTGAATACCCTATTTAATATTTTCATTTGCATTAGACTACTCCCTACCATCTCCTCCAATTTCGACCTTTTAATCACGTTATTATTTAAACTACTGATTTTTGCTATTGTTGTTTGCTTGCTTATTGTCTTCTGGGAATCTTGTCTTTCTTCATAACACTGTAACCCTTGGTATACAGTTGGTGTTTAATAGATACATGTTAGAAGAGTATTAGGGTATAGGAGGTCTTCGTTCCATTTTAAGGCTGGCCACCAGCTAGCTGTGTGACATAGTAAGTTACTTAACTCTTGTGGACCTCAGAATTCTCATCTTTTAAAATAATAGCAAAACTATAGAATCCACAAAGTTTTTAGATACATTATTGTCTTAAAATAAGGAAATGAGAGAGTCAGACTAAAAAAACATTTAAGTTCTTTTCAATTCTAAAGTTTGATGTATCTAAGTCTTTGATGTATAGCTTACACTCAATTGGCCTACATGTAATCACATAGAAATATATACAAATATGTACAAAAATATATTGGGATTTGGAAAACTTATACTTTGTTTCTTTTCTTCTACTGACTATTCACACTAATTATGATCTAGGTATTCCATGACTATTATATCTGTATATGCTAGACATTGCAAATTTTTAAAGTTGAATAAAATATTTTTTAAATAGTATTTTTTCCTAGAATTTTAGTCAAGACCTTGATCGGAATTATGATCAGCGCTCAACAGTGTAAGCCTCTGAAGAATTCTGCCCTTTGGCTGCCTTTGTCCTTGCATTTCATATTTCTCATGACTTAGAGTCTATTCAGATAGTAATCATCAACTCCTCAGTATTTCTTTCAGTCAGAATCATTTGCATATCACCCTCCCTTTCATTTTTTCTTTCTTTTCTAAAATAGCAAGTTAGGCTTCTGTAAGGATAACACTGTGTTTAAAACTAATTAAATCAAGTGAAGAACATGAGATTTTTGGTGATGACCCCGCTGAAATGATTGCTAAAATGTATTTCATTATTGAATTAAAGGATCCTAGAAGATCCTTCTTCTGCCCTAGAAGAACAGAAGGACCAGATAGGAAACTCAGTGAATCTAATTTCATTAATATTTATTTTTCAAGTTTCCACTGCTAAATTATTTTAGGATTTAGAATGTTATCAAATAGCCTTTGGAGTAAACTCAACTTTTTCTCCTTTAGGTGTTGCAACAATTTATCTAAAAGAAGTCCTTGGAGGGGTTAGTTGAATAGAAAATTGCATTTTTGTTTTCAGTCATTTCCTAATTTAAAATTTTCTTTACAATTCCTACCTCTCCAAAAATACTATTTATTTTAAGTGTACGAAATTAGGATAATCACAATTCTTGTTTCATCACACATTTGCATCACTGGTCTATGACTTAAGGTATTTATTTATTTATTTATTTGTTGTTTGTGTTTTTATTGGGTCGGCCAAAAGTTTTGTTTGTTTTTTTCTGTACGATGGTTCCAGTAGCACTTAGTTGTCTTTAACTTCATTCGAAACAATTTTGTTAGATTGTATGTGATAGCTGTCATATCAGCATGCATTTAAAAAAAGACATCAAAATTGGTGAATTTTTGTGTAGCCATTTTAATATTGAAGATGGAAGAAAAAAGCAACATTTTAGGCATATTATGCATTATTTCAAGAAAGGTAAAAACACAACTGAAACGCAAAAAAAGATTTATGCAGTTATAGAGAAGGTGCTGTGACTGATCAAATGTGTCAAAAGTGGTTTGCAAAGTTTCATGCTGGAGATTTATTGTTGGACGATGCTCCACAGTTGGGTAGACCAGTTGAAGCTGATAGCGATCAAATTGAGACATTAGTTGAGAACAATCAATGTTATACCATGCAGGAGATAGCCAACATACTCAAAATATCCAAATCAAGCGTTGAAAATCATTTGTACCAGCTTTGTTATGTTCATCGCTTTCATGTTTGGGTTCCACATAAGTTAAGCAAAAAAAAACCTTCTTGACCACATTTCCGCATGCGATTCTCTACTTAAATGTAATGAAAATGTTCCATTTTAAAAACAAATTGTGACAGGCAATGAAAAATGGATACTGTACAATAATGTGGAACAGAAGAGATCGTGGGGCAAAGGAAATGAACCACCAACAACCACACCAAAGGCCGGTCTTCATCCAAAGAAGGTGATGTTGTATATAAGGTGGGATTGGAAGGAAGTCCTCTATCATGAGCTCCTTCTGGAAAACCAAACGAGTAATTCCAACAAATACTGCTCCCAATTAGACCAACTGATAGCAGCACTCGTTGAGAAGTGTCCAGAATTAGTCAACAGAAAACACCTAATCTTCCATCAGGATAACGCAAGACCTCATTTTTGAGTTTCTTTGATGACCAGGGCAAAACTGTTACAGCTTGGCTGGGAAGTTCTGATTCATCTGCCATATTCACCAGACATTGCACCTTCAGATTTCCATTTATTTTGGTCTTTACAAAATTGTCTTAATAGAAAAAATTTCAATTCCCTGGAAGACTGTAAAAGGCACATGGAACAGTTCCTTGCTCAAAAAGATAAAAAGTTTTGGGAAGATGGAATTATGAAGTTGCCTGAAAGATGGCAGAAGGTAGTGGAACAAAAGGGTGAATATGTTATTCAATAAAGTTCTTGGTGAAAATGAAAAATGTGTGCTTTACTTTTACTTAAAAACCGAAAGCACTTTTAGGCCAACTCAATATTTATGTTGTATTTACTTATGCATGTATGTATTTACTTATTTTAAAATAAGCATCCAAGAACCCATCATCCAACACAAAAACTAGAATATTGATAATAACTAACATCCACCTATAAAGTCATCCCCTAGCCTGTCCCAAATGATCTCGAACCTGCTTGTATCATAAATTTATCTAACTCCTCTACCCACCTACTCTTTGTTACCCTGATTTTTATCCTTACCATAAACTTCAGTCTCATCCACTACCCTTGGTCCACAAGCTATGTCTTGCTAAAATGAATCTTTTGAGGTTCTTTGGTTCCAAACATTGGAAATTGATGCTAGTTAATCAGAATTAACTAGAATTAAGCAGATTTAATATAATTTAATGGAATTAAACAGAATTAACTAGAATTAACATGTAGTCAATCAGAAAAAGTATTGTTTTGAATATGAGAGAGTTTAAGCAATGGAAGGAGAGTTTAGGAATCAAGCTTTAAAGGACAGGAACTAAAGTAACAACTGCAAAAACGCATAGACAGGTTTTGTTTGGGGGGGCATGAATCAACTCCAGTGCTTTCAAATGTGTGATTGGTCTGGCTTGAATCATGAACCACCCTTCTCTGGGAAGAGAGAAAAAACATCTTAATGAACTGTCCCACCAGACTGTATCCAATGGAAGAACAGATCTCCCAATGCAGATTTAGGTTATTTCATAAAGAAGGAGTTAAACATTGGGGCCAAAGGTAACATAAGTTCATACCAGAAATACTTTCTTCACTCCAGACTTTGGGGCTAGTCATTTTAATACATGTTTATAATCCCCAGCTGAATGTAACATTGCAATCTTTGACCTAGAACTCAGGCTCCCTTATTCCACGCCTATTAATGTTGAATTATATGTCATTACCTATATCTATTTGTGACCTTAAAAAATGGACCTTTCACATGGTTTAACTAAACATAGCTGCATGAGGAGCAGAAGTGACTCCCACACAGAAAGTTTCCTCTTTCTAGTTACTACAAGAAGAGCTCATTGTTATTATTTTTTTTTAATTTTTGAATTTGTAACTTCTGTGGTTAGTGTTTCCATTATGATGTACAGCAAACAACCTCAGATAATAGGATAGCATGGGCTATTAGGCAGAAAGATTTGGGTCTCAGTGCCCATAATGTTTACTAAGTGGGTGACCTCAGGGAAATTACTTCTCTGAAACTTGATTTCTTTATCTACTAAGCAGGAACAACTAATGTTTCTTTTCTCACATTGTCCTGCTGACTGAAAGGAGAATATGCATTTAAAATGCTTAGCATAGAGCCTGGCCCAGAGAAAGCATGACATCAACATTAGTTATTGCCATTGAATAATGACACATAACTGCTGCAATTTGAAAATTCCCATATTGAAGCTTCAATCAGCTCAGCTAATCTAGGTTAGACAATAGAATTTATTTTGGGGACAGACATTCTCTTTTCTTCAGGTGAGTACATTTTGGTTGAAAGTATAAACTATAAACACTGCTTTGGGGAATCCTCCTTCAGACTGAGAATTTAAATATTTTGTTAAACAAGAAGAACAGTTCTATTCACAGGGCAGTGCCCTTGTAAATTTAGGGAAATGTGTGCACCTGTGTGAGACACCTGAGAGACAGCGTTTTCTAGTTGAGAGTTTATAAGGGACCAGCTCTGAAAATTATTGATTGTGGTTGGGAACTGTGCCTGTGCTCTGTTCAAATAATGCCCTTAGGAGATCAGGGACAGAGACCCCATTACTTTATTAATCCCATACATCTTTTATTTTGCCTCACGTGTGGAATATTTTTTCTTGCCTTTGCTTATCTAAAAATTCAAAACTTCTTACCTGTAACACGGGAATAACATGGTCATGTGTAATTCTCAGAGTAGTTGTAAAAGTCTGCAATAAGGGAATGAATATTGAGTGACATTTTGTGCACCATAAATCACTTTATACAATGAAGGCACTATTATTTTAATTATGTTTATATTGTTTAGGGCAAAGGCAACATTGAGTAGTAGTTAACAGCAGGAACTCCAGAGCCACACTGCTTGAATTCAAATCCCAACTCTACCACCATGGGCAAGTGACTTGAACTTTAAGTGGCTTATTTTCCTGACCTATAAATTGAGGATAATAATGGTACCTTTCTCACTATTGTTTCTAGAATTAAATGTGTTCATATATGAAAAGCACTTAGAACAATGCCTGGCACAAAATAAATGATACAAAATAATGATAACTATTATTATTATTATTGTCTTCCTTGTTAAAGTTGAGGCAAGTTCCACTTTTCACATTTATTTCAAGACTCGTAAGTACAGCTCTAATCACACTGCTATGCCTTATTTATAAGTTGTCCTGGAATTATATTGTTGAGTGAATTATTCATATCTTTATATCTTCTTTTTGCATCTGGATTATGTGGTCCTTTGGGGGTAGGGCACGTTGTCTGCACTTCGTTATTTCCCAAAGGGACTAATAACTCTCACGTGAATTAAATCCGTCTTGCATTTTTTTTCACTTACATATTGGTTTCTCTCAACCATTTTGCATTTTTTATTTTGGCAGAAGAGCATGGAAAGCTGCTGGATTACACTGAAAGCACTTTTGGTATCACTTCCCAGTTCAGTTTCTTTGCACAGTGAATAATAGCTAGGGCTGTTGGGCCAACATGAAAAGGTACTCAAATTTGGTTCTGTTAGGACGAAGTTGGCTACTGCTTTCATGGATGAGATTACCAGAACATATTTAAAAAGTCTGTACCTCAAACATTCACTGTGAGGAGGACTCAGTTCTTGGCAACATACAGTCTCTCTCTCTGCCTCTCTGTCTCCCTCCCTCTCTCTCTCTTTCCCCTTCTTTCTCTCTCTCTCTCTCTCTCTCTCTCTCTCTCTCTCACACACACACACACACAAAACCAAGAACAAAAAGATATAGAAATGAATTTTCAAACAATTATTTACAAATAATAGCTGAAAATTTTGGCCTGAAGCGTTTGTCATTAATAAGGCATATTATCAAGCTAGAAAGGTATATTAACATTTTTAGCTTGTTTAATAACTCTTAAATGTTTAGACATATGACAAGTCGTCCTCCATTTGTACTCTTTTATTGTGTTTAAAATGCTTTAATTCTTTAATGACAGATAAATGGGTTACACTTAATGTAGATATAATTTGTAGGGAACTGATTTCAGAGAGAAATAGGTTGGAGTTTCATAAGTATCAATAAGTGTTTCTATTTACAACAATGAATTCATTCATCTAACAAATATTTATCGAGTTCCAACTGTGTCCAGGTATTCCTATAGGTACTGAAGTCACAGTAGTGAGCAAAATAGACAAAAAGTCCTTGCTTTGGAGGAGTTTATGTTCTAATGGGGGAGGAAGATAATAAATAATAGGTAAATATATTATGGGATCATTTAGTAATAGTGCTATGGAGAAAAATAAAGCAGTGAAGGAGAATATAGGGCTGGCAGAGAGTGTTGCTAGTTTATATGGTAGCCAGGGAAAACCTTCATGGGAAGATATCATTTGAGCAGAAGACTGAAGGAAATGAGGGCAAACTGCAGATATCTGGGCAAAGAGCATTCCAGGCAGGTAGAGGCAGTGGTGAGTGCAAAGGTCCTGAGATGAGAGTGGAAGAGGCATATTCAAGGAACAAGGTGCTGGGGGAGAGAGGTAGGAGTTGAGGTCAGCAAGGGGTTGTGAGCAACAAGACTCCAGTGGTCTTGGTAGGGCATTCTAAAGACTTTGGCCTTTATTATGATTGAGATGAGAAGTTACTGGTGTTTTGAGCAGAGGAGTGACGTAATCTGAATCAGGTTTAAACAATACCTCTGGCTAATATTGCATTGAAGGATGGGAAATCTACAGGCTGAACTATCTGAATGGTAGATTGGGCAGGGATTCAATCTGGAGACATTAGGCCAAGCAAGAATCATCATTTTAGACAAATCTTAAGGAAAAGCAAAATCTTTCTTAAAGGGCAAACATTTAGATATTAGAGTATGAGCTACTGCTCCTCAAAGTATTTCATATTATACCAACATCCTTATAAAAAATTATATTTTCCCTCAAGGAGAAAAGATGCTGGATATAAAAGGTTTGAAATAAAGGTTTCCTGATGTTCTAAAACACAGTAGTAATATATCGAGTCACATAAATTATCACATTTAATTTTTCTGATGAAACACAAACTGCATATACTCTAGCTTTTAGAGAACAGATACTTTCTGTCATAGAAGCCAAGAAATAAAATATTAATGAAAACACTTTAAATATGGATTTTGTAAAAACATAATTGTGAAATTGGGACAGATTTAAATCCAAACTTAAAATGACAGTTCTGTGGTTTTTATAATGTCAATATATAAAAAAGAATATTCAAGTTAAGTCAATAAAGAGTGAATCATTGGTAGCTGTAAATATAACTTTGGCTTACATTGTTGGTAAATCGGAATCAATATGAAAGACTTCTGACAAAATCAGAATTCCCTCTTCCTGCCCATTCTTACCTCAACCCTTTCTTTTTGCATTTTGAGAATAAATACTGACATATTAATTTACCATAAGTCATAAAAACTGCAGTCTCTTGAGCAGATTTCAGTTTCTTTATTATGATCCTAGAGACTGTGGCTCATTGATTCTGTATGTTATTGTCTGTTATGTGTAAAAATTGTGATGCTATTTAAGATAATAATGCACTAAATAAACAGAAATCCTAATTATATGCTCTTGTATAGTGGATGCTGACCTATAATTCTTCAGGTATATATCTGCTTAGCTGAGCAAACAGATTACTGTTTGCCTTGAAAAATAGAATGATTTTCGATACATACTCTTTTTCTCATATTTAATAGCATTTAATTCTGTTTCATATTGTGCAACCATGGGCCAAAAAATAAACTTTTATTAAATTTCTACTGTCAGGCACAATGCTGGGTGCTTAAGAGAAAAAACATGACTCAAAGGTCCTTGTTCTTAGGGTTATTGTATAATTTTTTTTATCTTTATTGAAGTATAATTGCTTTACAATAATGTGTTAGTTTCTGCTGTACAACAAAGTGAATCAGCTATATGTATACATATATCCTCACATCCCCTCGGGTTATTGTATAATTTGGAGGAACCATTTTTCTGACAAGATTTAAGGTTTTTCTCCTTACTCTTTATAAGTTATAAATATATTTGTAATTTAGAAACTCTTGTAGAATTAAATTTAATTAGCATTAATAAGAACCCATTTTTGCTCAGGGACATGCGAGGTGCTAGTTATAAAGACAGGAGATTCCTGTTCTCATGAAGGTTACCATGACTGACTAGAGAACCACACAGGGCAACTATACCAGAGTTTGTGAGTGGGTTGTCTGATTCTACTGTAGGAGCTCAGAAAGGGGTGAGACAATTATGGACTTGGTTTGGTCAGGAGTCATGGTTCTGGAACTATGGCCTGAGGTATGAGAAGTCTGTGAAATGCAGGAAAAGTGTTTCAGAGATTCAGTCTATTGAGAATAAGAAACTATGGCTTATGAATTAGAATTAAGGATTTGAGGAGAACAGAGAAAAACGCACTTGGGCTTAGGTTGCTTTTGAAAAGAAAACAACAAAGAATCGATACATTCGCAGGAGCAGTAACTGACTATTGACTGGAACACGGGATGCGGGTGCCTTACGAGGATTTGTACTCCAAAACAAAAATTTTTTTTTTTAACTGCACGTTGATAAATATTGAGTGTTTTCGAGTAATATCTTACAGAATGTATTTAGTGTCTTCATTGCGGAAATTTCTTAAATGTTCTTCAGAAGACAATGAGGTCATTCAACCAGGTTTCATCAGCCCCAGGCGGGGCAAGCAAAGGTGGTAGAGAAGAGCCCGGGAAGCTGCCAGAGCAGGCAGAGGAGGAATCCCAGATTTTGCAGGGAACTGGCCACTGTAAGTGGTTCAAGGTGTGAATGGGATTTGGATTCATCTCCATGATAAACCGAGAGGGAAGCCCCGTGGATATTCTAGTTGATGTGTTTGTACACCGAAGCAAATTATTCATGGAAGGATTTAGAAGCCTAAAAGAAGGAGAACCAGTGGAATTCACATTTAAAAAATCTTCCAAAGGCCTTGAATCAATATGGGTAACAGGACTGGTGGGAGCCCCTGTTTAGGAAGTGAAAGAAGACCCAAAGGGAAGACACTACAAAAAAGAAAACCAAAAGGAGACCGATGCTACAGTGGTGGTGGCCTTGATCGTCATGCTAAGGAATGTAGTCTTCCTCCTCGGCCAGAGAAGTGCCATTGCTGTCAGAGCATCACGCACATGGTGGCGACCTGCCCTCACAGAACTGGGTGCAGCCGCCCACCCGTTCTCAGGGAAGACCGGAAGCAGAGCCCCAGCCACGCACTTCGACGTTCCCTCGAGAGGTGGGGGCGGGGCGGGGTACGGCTATCCGTCACCACCGTTTTCTCAGGAGGCGAGGTCCGAGGTCTCAGAGTGGCCAGGCACGTGACCTGCAGGAGCTTCCTCCACAAAGTCATCTGCAGCACCAGAAGATCAAAGCAAAACGGGGCCTTCCGTTCAAAAACGGAAAAAGACATGACCCTTTTTCTTAATGTATCGTTTTCTCTCCCCGGTTGGGAAGTCTACCTCATGCAAATACAGGGAAACAGTATTGCACAAACAGCAGCTGACCTGGGATTTTTAACTCCTGTTGAGGAACAGTGAATTTTTTTAAACAGACAAATCACTCTAAGCAAATTACCTTTGAGCAGGGTGTCATGTGTCACGTGACTCAGAGGATGCGATGCTCTGTGTATCTGTATGTGCCCGTGTGAGAGGGAGAGAGCCTGAGTCTGTGTGTGTGTAGGAGGATTTTCTATAGAATGTAGACATATATATAAAGAGGGTTTGTCTTTATATATGTGGGTATAGAGATGTAAGCACACACCCTCCCTCGCAGAATTGGACATCCCCAAGAATTGAAAATTCAGGTGAAGCATTTTAGATGGTTTTGAAAATAACCCTTGGAGTTTTTCTTGAAATACCATTCCCTTTATATTGCATTAGGAAAAAAAAAAATGACTGTTACCTTCTGTGTGAACCAAAGGATACTTCAGATCTCAGAGCTGCCAATCATATAGTACTAAAGGTTTTTAAGACATCAGTTCTCCCGAATTTGGGATTGCCTCTTCTTGATATCTGTAGAATGTGTCCTCCACCCCTCCCCCTTTGAAAGCAGTACCTTAACTCCATATGCCTCTGACTGCCATAAGCTTTTTTGAATCTGGTATACATAACTCCAGAAAAGACAATGAATGTGTAATTTCTATGCCGATGTTTCAGTGATTTTAATTCATATGCTTTGATTGTAAATTAGATGACTATTCAGAGAAATGAAGGGGAGGGCAATGTATAAAGGTAGTGACTTGATTGTTTTCAATGGTATTTTGATACTCATTATAATCTTTTACCTGTTGTGAGGTTTTTGAGGGACTGTGGCAACAGCAGCTTCCCTTGACTGAGTCAATCCTTCCAACCGTCACTTCGAGCTGAGGCCTCCTTGTTTACTACTGAAGACCTTGGAGGAAAACTGCAGTTGTTTGGTGTATGTTTTTGGTGGCTGTTTTTATTCTCCCCTGGAGAGTTACCTAACTTGTTTCTAAAACAAACAAACGAAACAGCACAGATGTGAGTAAAATGCCAGGGTTGAGAATGGAACTTAAGTGGATGCTCACAATTGCCCAATTACATATGACCTTGAATAATATTAAAAAGCACCGTGTTTGATGGTGAGCGACTAGAGTGATGAGCCTGGGGCAGGAGGTTCCCAAACCTCTCCTACCGGAGAGCTAGGAGTATTTTATACAATACAGTTCATCTTAGGGGAATTCCCTCAGTACTGCTATGGAAAGGACCTATGTGGGAGATTCAGGATGAACATTCAATGATGGGGACAGAGACGCTTCTCAGGTTGGTCCTCAGTTATATTAATAAACTGGCTGAGGGCCAATCATAATATTGGTCCCTTCAGGTTTCAGTCATGAAAAACATTCATTCTGGTGTCATCCTGGTTCTAGATGTTATGGACACTTTGGGAAACATCTCCAAGAAGGTACCAATTAGTGGCGATGCTTAACATTGGCAATAAATATAGTTGTGTATGAGCCTGTTGGTGTAAGCTCAGATAATCAGAAACAGAAAATAGCATGATTCAAATGAGACACATTCTGCTGAACAGTTTCTGCGCCCTCCCCGACTTGTCCTGCCGAGGGAGGCTTGTTGTACGGTTGCTGCCATTTAAGCAAGCAAGCCACACAGAAGGAGAGCGAGCCTCGGGCTGGGCCGCCATATCACTGTCAACTCAGCTTGAGTTGACAGTGTCTGTGAGAATCTCCATGGGACATACTGAAATATTAGTGTGCTGTGATGCAAAGCTTACCTTTGATGATATTGAATGTGATAAAGAAGTACTTCCTTGCCTTATGTGAGGATCGTAAGCTTATTTAAATTATGTAGACAAATCAAAGTGGCGTTGCTTAAGTTTTTAGCAGGTATAATAAGCAGGTTAACAGTAAAAGTACAAAACGTAAGCCACTTTGAAAATTCAAACCAAAGTTCCTTGACCTTATTAGAAATAGGAAATTATGGACTTGAGAATTGGACCTTCCCTGTTTACATATAAAAAGTTCAGAGCTGAGATCATGGTTTAAAAAAAGACAGACAGAAAGAAACATGTTATAACTATGGACCTTATGGGTGCAACTTGAAATCATTTTTCAGCATCTCACCAGACTGAACTAAGCACATACCAAACCTATCTTATGATTAAAAGTTGGGGTTTATTTTTTATATAAGAATATTATCACTATTACATAACACACTCAGGACAAAGAACTTTGCTCAGGGAACATACCATATAGTATTTTTGTTTCTTTACAGAATAGTCTACAGTCCTGCTTACTCAAAGCAAACCAAATAACTTAGACCTTTATATAAGTATTATGTACCGATGTTAGTAATAACTAACCTCTGAGTTTGACATAGATCAAAATTTCTGAATATCAGATATCGGTTCTCCTATTTTTATTTCATGTGAAAAGTACTCTAAAGGAGACTTCCTCACCTCCTTGCACATGTGAATATCACTGACGTAAGCACAGTGTCCACTTACATGGGTGAAATATTATTCTGTTTACAGCAAAAAGCTACCTCATAGTTGATGCATAGCACACCTCTATGCTACTCCAGCCTTACAATGGCTGATAATGCTCTGGTACAGACCTTGTTATCTATGGTATAGATAGCAATTCACAACTGCGTGTTTCTGACAAACACTTGTGAATAATGAAGCATCTCATCTAGTTAGCCGTCTCCCAGCATTTCCTTCAAGTTATCATGTATTTTGTTTAAAGACTTATAGGGACTCTTCTACTGAAGCAAAACAGAACACACAAGCAATCTTGGAAATAGCTACTTTGCCCAGAGGTCGGTCGGTAGCGGGAAGAGGTTGGGAAGAGAGATTGGTTGTATGAGTGTTTTTGTGCTGGGCAAAAGTATCAGAGATGCCAGTCTCCTTCATTTGTGTCTGTGCTGCCCTGAGGCCAAGTGTATTGCAGCATTATAGCCCAGACACATAATTAACTAGCACTGGCTGCCAAGGCGTGAACATAAAGTAGGTGTGCAATGCCATTTCTAGCTACTGAGGGGTAGGGTCTGTGTGACGCATCAGTTTACAGGAGTTGCTAATGGGTTGGGCAGAGGGTCTGTGAATTAGTTGCCCCTTGACCTCACCCCCCATGTCAACACAATTGTAATTCCTAAGAAAGAGGCATTACCGGTCTCTTAGCCCTGTGAGCTATTCATTGCTTCATGGCAGATTATAGTAGATATACTTGCATTTCTAGTCTTTACTAGACACCTTTGGATGTATTTTTACAATTGAAAGATTTAGAAGGATTTTCACCTGCTTATAACTTGCAAGTTTGGCATGCAGTTTAGGGGAAAAGATCAAGAAACATCATGTTATTAGCACTGGCCCATCTACAAATAAATATAGGGTGTTTTTTTTGCTGATATTTTTTTCATATTCTGGCCCAGTTTTATTTTGCACCAATGTGACCCCAAGTTACTGCTAGTTGTATTTAGTTTGTGAATAGAAGCCCATAAGTGTTAATAGACTTTGTAACATTCGCTGTAAGATGAATTATACAGGACATGGGAGATCTCATTAAGTCTTAAAGTTAATTTAATTTAACTGTTTTCTCTAAGAAATGTTTATCATAAAATATATATGTGTATTTCCCCTTTGGTTATAAAATTTGGGGAAGTATGTACAAGTGCAGCTGCACTGACGTTAACTTTCCAGCTGTCTTAATGAGGTTTATTTGTTTTAGGGAAGAACAACTTGTTAAAAGCAAACAATTCTGTCTTACATTGCTGTCAGCAGCCTCTTTCAGATGTGGTGGTTGTGTGATCTGTGTCATAGTTGTTCAGTTAGAGTGAGAGGTTGACCTCTGAATGGTTGTTAAATTGTCTACTTGGAGCAAAGCTGCAAAGTTACGGCAAAGTGCTGTACTGTGAGAAACTATCAGGACATTTGATACATCTGTGGCTTCACACGTGTGAGAGTTACCAGCTTGAAAATGATGGTGTTGATTACCTCCTGAATTACAGCTACCAACCACTGGCACCCACCACCAGCTGGCTTTAATGAGTGTGTGTTGCTTCTTGGTATTAACAACTTTAACCGTAATAGAGACCAAAGTGAACACTGATTTCTATATGTCTTTAATATGGTGTTTTATCTAGTGCTTTAAAATTATCCTGTGTAGTATTTAGATGACCTCATTGTCCATTTTGGCTCATGTTGTTTACAAGTGAAAATAAAAAACACTTGAACTGTATGTTTTTAAAGGACAAAAAAGGAGTAGATGGTCAGAATGGCATTTCACTCATGTACAGTCATCCTGATGGACTACAAGTACTGTTTGCCTTGCTGCAGACCGTGGATTTTATTTTCTCATCTCATGCCTAATGTCTTATTCTGCCAATTATGGTTATTTTGAGGTTTACTTGATTAAAAATAAAACATATAATGTTGGCATTAAAAAAAACACCAAAACTATGGCTTACGCATGGATGCAGTAAAAATTGATGGGGTTATATAAGCCGCATAATGAGTAACAAGTGGCTTGATATTACTCCTACCCCATTCCAGCCTCTCAGCCTGGGAGCAAACTGATTTTTCTTTTCCGGTACCAAATCAAATAGTTATTTTGGCTTCAGGTAGTCATTGCAGAAGTTTTGACTCTTACCTTTTGTCACTTTCCTGTGACTTAAAAATATGGAGCACAAGTTATCCTGACTGCTTTTCATTTAATAACATTTTGTAAAAGCAATTTGCCCCAAGCCACTGCTAAGATACAGAACATAGTTTCAGGCAACCCACTTCTGGCAGAAACTGGAGAGAAGCCAAGAGAAAACTCAATCATAAATATTCTGAAGTGAAGGTTCACAATGTTCTCTTCACATTTTTATCTATGACCTCCCTGAGAGCACTGACAGTGTCTTACTCACCTTTGATTCCCTCGGTGCCCAGCACTGTGTCCTACAAAAACATGACGTAAATGTTCGCTAAATAAATACACAAATAATAAGTAAACTTTGACATTTATGCCAGGAAATCCAAACATTTGTCCTTTTACTCTATCTGATATTTTCCTCCTGTGTAGTTTGAAGTATATTAATGTATGAAGTCTTCATAATTTTTTTGTGTGTCCTACAAAGTAGAAGCTGAAATAAAAGCTCTGTTCACAGGATTGATTTAAAATTTCAGATTTCTATCCCACATACTCTGAAATATACTAAGGTGGCTGGCTGCTCTGTAAACAAATTCATTCTCTCAGGGAAGTTGCTAAAAGAGACAGAACTTTGCCTGGAGTTGCCCTTTGGAGTAATCTGGAATGTCTTTTTGGAGGTGATCTTTGGAATCACAAGGTGAGAACACTCACCCATAGGGCAAAGAGGGGACTCCACCACAGAGTCCTCACGTTCTGACAGACACATATCTTTCTTGCTTCAGGCAGTATCTAGGACTGCTGCTCTTAGGGGGCTGTCCTTATTATTCATGAGAGTAGCTGACCTCCCAGAGGTTTTGCCTACACCTTCCTTAAGAAGAATTTCAGGGCCAGCAAGAGCAGCAGCTCCAAGAGAAAGAAAAAGCTCCAAAAGCTATCCCAGGAAAATTAGAATGGACATTTCCCTAGTAGGGCATAACTTACAGAGATATTTCCCAACCCATCCCCTATAGCCCAATAAAAATAAAAACAAATTCACGAGTCAAAAAAAAAAAAAGAATTTCAGTCACTAAAATTATCTTTGTACAAGAATGTCAATTTGCCAAAGTCAGGAAATAATATGTTTTAGTAAATAGAATTCCATGTGGAGATTTCTGACATTTGAGGAAATGGAATACATAAAATGTACTTTAAACTTCAACTAGGTGAAAGCGATTTACCCCTCTGATAATTGAGAAATTTTTTCATATTTCTGCATTCCTTCAGGATCCTGAAACATCTAATTCATTATCAGTTTACTTATATATGCATGAAGAAAGTGCAGGAGGTTACACTGAATCCATAATAATTCTGTGACATAACCGCAAAAACAAGTTATTTAAAAAAATAATTGCCATAAGCTATTTACTGATTTTTCCTCTGGAAATATGTAACTGCTTAACTTTAACCCTATTAGTTGAAATTCACTCCTAGTTGATAGATTATTGAATAAGCCTGGATGTTAAAAGAAAGACCATATTTCTTTGTTCTTCCGTGCTTCCTGCCTTCTACTCCACAACCATGTAAGGACTTGAGGATATAATACAGAAAAAAAGTCATATAGAAAGCTTATGTCTGAAGAGTGAGAAAAATGAGCAGTGAGTGAAATTTAGAAATGAAAGTAACATCTGCAAAACCAACTTGATCACTTGGGGTGACCATAGAGAAAACAATAAGTGAAAGCACAGCTACTCAGTGTAGCACCTTGTTTCAAAGGTAGTACTTTCGTCTGACTTTTTTGTTGGAGAATGAGAATAAGCTCATTCTCAGCTGAAATTTATAGTTAGTGAGCCTTTTTACCTGGATTAAGGGACGGTCTCTCCTGAAAGGGTTTGCATTTGTTCTGCTTAGAGTTCTAGGAGTATCATTGGTCCTAGAAATTTTTTTTTTTAAATTTTATTATTTTTTTGTGGTACTTGGGCCTCTCACTGTTGTGGCCTCTTCCGTTGCGGAGCACAGGCTCCGGACGTGCAGGCTTAGCGGCCATGGCTCACGGGCCCAGCCGCTTCGTGGCATGTGAGATCTTCCCGGACCGGGGCACGAACCCGTGTCCCCTGCATTGGCAGGCGGACTCTCAACCACTGTGCCACCAGGGAAGCCCTGTAGAATGTATTTTGTATTAAACCCTCTGCTAGTTAAACTTCACTGACCAGATGAGTGCTGTAAACTTGAACCCAGGCCTGAGATGGCTCATTCTTCAGTTGTCTTCCTTTGACCCCTGGACTTTTTTCTTACTTTTTGCAAGCTCACCTATGCATTTAAAAGGATGTTTATTATATTTTATTCAGTGCATTTACCTTTTCTATAATTTTTCTGGAAATGAACATTGATGCTTTTTATTTCATAAATAAATGCTTTAGTATGCTTTACCAGTTTACATTTGGGCCTTATCTTCTCATTTGGATAATAATTTAAGATTCTCAGATATTGAACAAACTTTCTGAATGCTACTAAGGTCTCAATTTTGGACATGAATTATTTCTTGTGATCCTCCGAAGTTTACAAATCCATTTATATTTAACTTGCTGGAGTATGTGCATTTTTGAATGTTGGTTAAGTATCTTAATAAATACTTAATAAATACCTTCCATGGACACATATTACTCTATTCACTTTGGTTTGATCATGTGTTTTCTTAAAGGTCCTAGATATCATATGCCTGCTGATGGTATTACTATACAAACACTGTTAAATTCAGTGGGTAAAAATTTCCAGGTTCCCTTCAAAAGTTGCATCTCTAAATCTATGGAAAAGTAAGGAAAGTCAATTGATGATGTATACCATGATGACAACTCTCTACAGGGAAGTGTCCTAGGAGTAACTCATCCTTCATTTTGATTTGGAATGAACTCACGGGAAAGATGTAAATGATACTAGACTGAAAGAGGATTACTTTTCATCTCTGAGAAATGAACTAAGATTAGTGTAAACTCACAATAACCGGTAATAAAACTATCTTAGATTGAAAAGGGATGATGATTTGATTGATTAATGGATCCCAAAATTTGAGATCAGAGGGAGTTTATCTGACATGCTACAGAAGAAAGGATGCTCTAACAGATTGACATCACATCTGCTTTTACCAGAGGCAAGGACTTTATTCTGCTATAACATGACTAAAATAAACTAGTCCCGTATTTATCTATGATTTTCAAGGATGGTATAACCAAATATATTAATTCTCTAAATTAAAAAAATGCATGCCCCCCAATATTTATATATATAACACATACATATGCATACAAACACAAAGTGTATAAACCAAACATATTAAACATAAATTTGTCCTTGTTTCAGGGTCTCTACTAGGCCTTAGAGAATCTTGAGGTATGAAGGCCATTTGTCTTTAATTGAAATGACTTGTTTTTTGAGATCTTATGTCTGCTTTTTTTTGAATGGGAGTTAGCTGTTTGTGTCTTTTCTCTGTGTTAGCTCTGGTTTCTTGCCTCTGGCGTTATGACTCCTTTTAGCAATCCCCTCTACTTTTAATTTGCTATTTATAATCACCTGTGGCTTGTTTCAAACTGGGTAATCCCAATTAGAATTAGTGTCAAAATCAGAAAACATTTGAGTGAATAATTTTCTTTTTTCCTGAAATTGGTAAGAATGACTCAGTTTGCCAGGTTTATAAAATCATAGGTGAATTTGCAAAACTGATGTCCAGACTCTAAATGACAGGACTGTAAAACCCAGACTGAAATTTCCTCTTGTCTTACTCATTATATTACTTTTTATGGCATTTGTTTTAGATTAGAAAACAGTATGAGAAATAAGCAAGAAAAAAAAAAAATCCCAGAACAATCAAGATGATAGTTTTGCTGAATAAATATGCTTAGTCTGCATCAATCATGATGGACAATGTAAACCTGACATCATTCATCCTGTTTCACTACTTGGCAGATAGTTGATAAGTTTTAAAAATTTCCTTAGATTTTATGACAGTTTTGCTGATGTGGGGATACAAAAACTGCAAGCCTAGGTGATGAAAATATAAACTTTTGAAGTGTGAATGTGTGCAGCATTGAGATGGTTATAATTCCTGAAGTTTCTTGATGAACATTTATTATTATCTTGGAGGCCCAGGTTTCACTTTTTAATTCAAATCCAACTATGTTCAGTGTTTTGAACTCAGTCCTGGGTTTAACTAATGAAAGAAGTGAGGGTTGAGTACTGTGTTTCTCAAGCTTGGCTGCACATTGGAATGAGCTTTTAAAATTCTTAGTACCTCAGACCGATTAAATCAGGGTATCCTGGGATGTGCACTCAGGAGAAAGTGCTTTCTAAAGTGCCCCAGGTGATTTCATCATGAAACCAGAAAACCGCTGCTTAGTGATAAAGCCTTGTGGGGTTAGAGTCACCAAAGGGCCCAACAGATGCCATTGTAAACACATCTCGAAGCCCAGCTAGGCCAACTGGGCTGTTAATATATTCTTATTTAACTCCTCACATAATATCACAGAGGTCTGTTCTAAAACCTTTATAAGTCTTCTTTATCAAATCATTTCACCCTTAATGTCTTTACTCTTAGCAGATGATTTGACTTCCTACCAAAAACAAAACAAAAAAGAGGCAGTCACCTGGTATGAAATTGCTTAATTTTTCCTCACTACCTGTGGCCTCCTGCATTGCTACTTCCTTCTCAATTGCCAGAACCAGTACCCTTGACTGCATCCTCTTTTGTCTTCTAGGACTTTGCTCAAGTCAATCCCCCATTCTCTTGTCTCCACTCCTGCTTCTATGTCCTGCTTCTCCTTTCCTTGGCCAGCCTTCCTCTCAAGCTGCCACCCTAATTCTTTCATTCTTTTCTCCTCCAGACCATTCGAATGCCTAATCTATAGTCAACATCTCAACTTCCTCAACACGAACTCTAGTCCGGCTTCTACTCTCACACTCTACCAAAAAGACCCTCTCGAAGGTCACCATCGATGACTTCCAATGGCCAGTTCCAATGATCCCTTTCACTCTTCATCCTCCTGGTCCCCTTTCTCTTGCTAAAACTCTTGACCTCTCCACCTCTCCATTGCTTTTTATGTGCTCTCTATCCATAGCTGCCACAACCTCACTTCTCAATCAACATCTTTCTTTTTCTCTGCCTATACTTTAAGTAGTTTTGTTCTATGGGGTTCTACCCTTAGCTAACTTCTAGTCTCTGTCTTTGGGCTTCAGCTAATACTTACATGTTGTTGGCTGATGGCCCAACCTCTTTCCTAAGTGCTGGACTTATATTCATCCGCAGATATTGCAGAAATCTAAAAAATCTTTATGCTTGGAACGAACCACTGCCACCTCTGCAAAACTAAATCCCAAACAAACGAAGTGAATTAAAACAAAAAAATAACAACAGAGAGACTCCTTCCTTCTCTGTTATTTGTGTAATAATTTCCTCAGTCAGCTAATCCCCAAACTGCTGTATTTTTAGTCACTCAGTGAGATGTTCTAACACTATAATGATCCTTTAAATCCAACTCTCTCTGTATTCTAATGCCTGAGCTAAAGGAACTCTTCTTCTCCCACACAAATTATTAAGGTGTCTTTTTACAGTGCCACCAAGGTGATTTAAAAAAAACACAAATTTTATCATATTAAGTTTCTGCTAAAATTTTTCTCTGGCTGTCTTTTGCTTTCTAAGCTTCCTCATATTTTCCCCACAGCACTGACTCTTCCTTCCTCATGTGTTCTACCCATCCTTTGCAAGCTCCTTGCTGGCGGAGCTTTCAACTCCTCTCACCTCACACTCTATTCTCCCCGTATCTGCCCTACCCTGGCACTACACTGCACTGATCCCTTGGTCATCCTTCTCAGATACTGCTTATTATCTCTAGATTTCCTCTCCTTAAAGAATCCTATTCTTCAAGATTCATACCAAGTATTATTTCTTCTCTGAAGTTTTTTTTCTGAAAGTCATTCTCTTTTTCCATTTCTGCCTGTACTATGGAGTTAGTCACTTCCTAATTTGGGTTCACGCTGAGAGGATGATAGAATTCATCACATTGTTTTGTAATTATTTTACTTTAAATTTCACTTGTGAGAATAAGTGTGCTCTCCTTGTATTGATTAAACTACAGGTAATGAAAAACTCCACTTTGATTACTAACCCCAATTCCATTCTCTTTCCAAGAAGTAACCATGCTTTTCATTCTAATATGAAAGCTTGTAGATGCTTTACTATAATTTGCATGTACATATAGGAAAATATAGAATTAATTTTAAAAGATTTCTTGAAATCTAATTGATTTATGATAAACTGCACGTATGTTAAGTACATAACTTGATTAATTTTGACATACATGTATACCTGTAAAACTGTCCAGGTTTCCTCCTGTTACCTTATAATTGCTCTCTCCCAAGCTTTCTTGACCCTTAATAGCCAGACAACCACTGTGTTGTTGTTTTCTGTCATTATGTTTACATTTCCTAAAATTTTATATGAATCGAATCATACAACGTGTAGTATTTTCTTTTCTAGCCTCTTTCACTCAGCAAAATTATTTTGAGATTCATCTATATTGTTGTGTTCTCTTTTACTGCTGAGTAGTATTTCATTGTATAGGTATTTATCCATTAACACGTTAATGGACATTTGGATTACTTTTGGCTTTGGCTATTACAAATAAAGCTGCTGTGAACATTTGTGTACAAGTCTGTAGGAGCACATGCTTTTATTTCTACCCCTCGGTAGATAGCGAGGAATGGAATGGCTGGGTCATGTGGGTTGCATGAGTCTTTTTAAGTTTGTTTTACATATAATCTCCAGAGTTTTTAGTTGTGTCGAGTGAAAGGAATGGGTAAGTTACATGTACTTCATCTTCCTGGAAGGGGAAGTTGAGCCCTGAATTCAGGTTTTATATCTATGGTATCATAGAAGGATACTTGGTCTTTGTCCCTGGTTCCTGGTACAGACCTCCTAAAACCTTGGAATTTCTAAGTGAGTAGGAGTACAAGGAGTACTTTCTGTGCTGTTGAGATAACTATTGGTGAGCCCCTAGATAATTTCCAGATGGGGACTGGTTGCCAGAGAAACCAAGACTTAATCAGAAGCCTGGAACTTTCAGTCTCATCCTCCTCCCCATCTCTGGAGAGAGGAGAGGGACTGAAGAGTGTTAGTAATCGATCATGCCTATGTGACAAAAGCTCAATAAAAACCCCTAAAAGTTTCTGGGTTGGTGAATACTTTGAGGTGCTGGGAGGGTGATGCACCTAAAAAGGATGGGGAAGCCTTGTGCCCTCCCTCCATACCCTGCCCCATGCATCTCTTCCATGTGGCTGCTTCTGAGTTGTATGCTTTATAATAAACCAGTAAAGGTAAAGTAAGTGTTTTTCTGAGTTCTGTGAGTCATTATAGTGAATTATTGAACCCGAGGTGGAGTCGGGAACCTCTGTAGTCAGCTGGGCAGAAATACAAGTAGCTGGGCACCTCATTTGTGGCTGGCATCTGAAGTGGGGGCAGTCTTGTGGGACAGAGCCATTAACTTGTGGGGTCTGATCTAACTCCAGGTAGTTAGTGTCAGAACTGAATTGAATTATTGGACACCACTTGGTGGTGGACAATCAGAGAATTGGTTGGTATCAGGAGGAAAGCCCCTGTAATATCTCTTTAGTTCTGTGAGATTGTTCAAATATCTACTGAAAGCTCTGACTCTTAGCTGCGGTTCCTCTGCTTGGTTTCTCAGTCCCTTGTTCTATGCCTAGAATTGGCAAATGCCTTAAGAGAAGAGGTGGCTCACAAAATGTCAGTTCACCTCTCTGGAGATTCCCTTCTCTCTCTGATCTTGTCCTCCCACATACTGGTTTTCTTCTCAGCTTTCCCTTTTCAAACAGATGTGGATTTTTTATTGTTTGTTTTACATCTAGCTGTATAGTACAAATATTAGTCTGCTTCAGCCTACTCCATCAGAGGCAAAAGTGGAAGTCTGAGATTAAAAAAACATTATAGTAATGTCATCTTGTATTATTAAATGAAAATATTTGCTAATCTGGTTAATTTTATGTGTAAGAACTCTGCCAGAAACCACCAATGCAGCAGTTTCTTAAATAGACCCAATTCTGCCTTTATGGAACTTCAGGTTGGAGAATCAGATGTTAAATAATGACATGGATAAATATAGAATTATAAACTGTGATAAATGCTAATAATATAATAGCTAACTGATGGATTTTTTTACACAAGCAGGTCTCTGCTTAGATGTCATCTTACAGGTGTGGCCTTCCTTGCCTGTCTTACCTACAACATATCTTAGGCCCCTTACTCTGCTTTTTATCCCACATTATTTAATAGATCAATCGATCTATCTATCTATTTATTTATTTTTAAATTGAAGTATAGTTGATTTACAGTGTCGTGTTAGTTTCAGGTATATAGCATGGTGATTCAAGTATGTATATATATATTTATTATTCAGGTATATATATATATATTATTTTTCATTTATATATAAATATATACATATATATATTCTTCTGCAGATTCTTTTCCCTTGTAGGTTATTTCACAATACTGAGTATAGTTCCCTGTGCTATACAGTAGATCCTTGTTAGTTATCTATTTTATATACAGTAGTGTGTATATGTTAATCCCATCCTCCTAATTTATCCCCCCCTTCCCTTTTGGTAACCATAAGTTTGTTTCCATGTCTGTGGATCTATTTCTGTTTCGTAAATAAGTTCATTTGTATCTTTTTTTTTTTCAGATTCCACATATAAGCGATATCATATAATATTTGTCTTTCTTTGTCTGGCTTACTTCATTTAGTATGATCATCTCTAGGTCCATCCATGTTGCTGCAAATGGCATATCTCATTCTTTTTTACGGCTGAGTAATATTCCAGTGTGTACATATACTACATCTTTTTTATCCATTCATCTGTCAGTAGACAGGTTGCTTCCATGTCTTGGCTATTAAATAGTGCTGCAGTGAACATTGGGGTACACGTATCTTTTTGAATCATAGTTTTCTCTGGATATGTGCCCAGCAGTGGGACTGCAGGATCATATGGTAACTCTATTTAAAAAAAAAAAAATATATATATATATATATATATGTTTATTTTTGGTTGTCTCCCCCACTAAAATGAGACCTCCCTGAAGAGAAGGAGTTTGTCCATTTTTTCCACTGATGTATCTATACATTTTTGTGCGTGGTAGATACTCAACTTTTTAAAAATGTTGAATGCATGACTTTTTATTACATGCTGACCACATTTGTGCATTTAATTTTCACTTACCCTATTGTCATTCGCTGAATGATGGCCAACCACAGATATCAGGTTCTAATCCCTGAACCCTGCAAATGTTACCTTATAAGGGAAAAAGGTCTTTGAAAATATGATTAACTTAAGGATCTTGACATGGGAATATTATTCTGAATTGTCCCAGTGAGCCCTAGTTCCAATCACAAGTATCCTTATAAGAGAGAGTCAGAGGGAGATTATGTATCAAATCTGAGATTACAGAAAAGGAGGGTGCAATGTGACCATGGAAGCAGAGGTTGGAGTGATGTGGCCACAAGTCACAGAATGCTGGCAGCTACCAGAAGGTGGAAGAGAAAAGGAATGGATCCTCCTCTAGTGCTTCCAGAGGGAGAATGGCCCTGCCAACACCTCAGTTTTGCAACAGTGAAACTGATTTTTGACTACTGGCCTCCACAACTGTGAAAGACTAAGTTTCTGTCGCATTAAGTCACCAAGTTTGTGAGTAATTTGTTACAACAGCCATAGGAAACTATACACCTATGACCTTGGTATTGTTAATCATGATTCCCGTTTTACCAGTTAGGAAACTAAGACATAAAAAATTTAACAACTTCCAAAAGGTAACATATCTTTACTTGATAGCATCAGTGTTCAAACCTTAACAAGTTGTTAAGTGTCTAATTGCATTGGTCGGTCATAGAAATCTTCTTAAATTAAATATGTAGCAGTTTAATTCAAGACTTGAAGGATGAGTAGGAATTAGTCAATGAAATGTGGAAGAAGAGAGGCTCCTGCAGTGGGAAAGCACTTAGTCAAGAAATTTAAGTGTAGCTCATTTGTAACCTATGTAGCACAAAGTTGTGGAGGAAGGCTGGATCACCTTGTAGAGTTTCTAAAGATTTTGGATATTATCCTAGTGCAATAGGAACTAGGGTTATATAGTGGAACTGTATAATCAGATTTTTATTTTAGTAATTACTATGATTTCTATATGATGAACAAAAACACCAAATCAAGGCAAGAACAAGCTAGAGAATATCATCAGGATCCATCACAGTAGTCTAGGCAGAAGGTAATTTAGTCTTGGATTGAGATGATGATAGTGGAGATATAGAGAAGTAAACATATTTGAGGAAAAAAATATGTAAGAGGTAATTTAGATGTGGGAGATAAGGGAGAGAGAGCAAAGTCAAGAATGATTCCTAGGTTCCCAGCATGAGCATTTGTATGAACAGAATTGTTAATTTATTAGAAGAGGAATATTGAGGGGAGGCCCTTTGTGTGTGGGAGGGAAATCAAAAGCTCAGGTGTAGACCTGTTAAGTTTGAAATGCTTTGGAAACAAAGAATAGAGATGGCACACAAGCAGTTGGTTAAATTGTTCCAGACTTAAGAGGAAAACTATATGTCAGAGATGTATATTTGGAAGATCAAAATCTAGGAAAAGGCTATAGAATGAGAACAACATGGAGAGTCTAGTCTTAGGTCCAAGTCCTGGAGAATTCCAAACCTTTGCTGTCAAGGAGAACTAGCTAAAGAAATTGAAAAGAAGTGTCCAGAGGATAGAAGAAAAGCTAATAGAGTTTTGCATAAACTGAAATCATAGACTCATGATAATGATAATATTGTTAACTCTGTTGAATGCTGCTAAGTATTATAGAGAGATAAGGACTAAATTCTGGTGTTTGGATTTAGTAACTTGGACCTTAGAAAGAAGAATGCATAGAATAGTGTGGGCAGAAACCAGAGGTGAATGTGCTATGAGCACCATCCGTTGCCCAACCAGCATCCTTACCTTTTTTTCCTTGATTTTGTTCTAGTCTACCATGTTCTTTCACTACCTGCAACAGCCCATGTAACTCAAGAGATGCTTACTCCATTTGCAGCCCCAGGTAAAGTTATTCAAAACAAATTGTGGTAATACTGCGTTCCCCATCTCTACTGGTTTAGAATTCAGATTTAAGCTAATCATTATATAGCATTCCTCTGGTGACTGTTAACGGTCCAGGATTGGACACAGGATCTTATTTGTCCAATCAAACTGAAGAGAACTTTTATCATTTGGCTGAAAGAGAGGTCCACCATTTTTCCTGATGGATATGAATAAGGAAGCATGTTTTCCTAGATGATGCCAGAAGCTGTCTTATAACAAAGAAGGAAGTCTGTCAAGGTCAAAACTAAAACACAGAGGAAAGAAGAGCTCAATGGATTTTAGAGCTACTAAATTGTGGCCTATGCATGCATGAGATCATACTTTTTATTATTGTTTAAACCAAAGTCATCCTTGTGTAAATAATGAAGAGATGAAGATGTAGAGTCAATGTATTTGGACATTTTTTTCAAGGTGATTAGCCATGGAGGAGAATACAGAGATAGTGTGGGTGGTTGAATGCTAAAAGGAAGAAGAAAATGTTAGATGAGACAGAGAAAATAATTGAGCAAGGTCCATGAGCTGATAAGATGAGTAGATCCAAAGCACATGGGAATGAAAAAGATGATTCCTCAATTATAGCAAGAGAGTAGAAGAATAGATGGAGATGCAGGAGGTTCTGCATATTTATTGGAGAAATCAAGGGAGATTTTGCTATTAAATAGCTTTTACTTTCTCAATGAAGTTAGATAACATGTTGTCTGCTGGAAGATGGAGCTGGCATGGAATGGTGGTTTTTAGGAGCTTGAAGAAGTCATGAAATAGTAATTACAGAGAGTGGGTATATTAGATTGTATTAATGTCACCAATTCTTCACTGCTTCATATATTTACACTCTTTGTCACATAACTTTGCAGTTATTTCCACAGAAGAGGCAGATAATATATCTACTTTCTGACTTCAGGTATGACTGTGAGACTTGCTTTGGCCAAAAGAATGAGGTGGATGTGACTTTATGCCGGTTCTTAGCTTAGATCCTAAAAGGCCTTGCACATTGATGCTTGATTGCTTGTTTTGCAGCTAATGCCTTAAGAACATGTCTAGGATCGCTTGCTTATTCTAGGAGGAAGATGAGACATATGTGGAGCAAAGCTGCCACAGCTGAGCTGTCCCAGATGGATCTGGCCTATATTAGACAGCCCCCAACGGATTTGCAGATTTTGTATTTCTTTTTAGGTAGTAACAGGTAACTGATACTCTGAGAAAGTAAGCTTATTACGGAAACTTAATATTAGGACTATTTGAAGGCCCAGTTAAAGCTGGAGATTATAAATTAATAGTGATATTAATCTGTCCAGTTAGGGAATTTTCTCCTGCAGAGCTGAGCTTCGGGGTACAAGAATATGGAAGGCAGATGAATGAGTTGGAAAGTAACAAGAAGTGCCTGATGGATATTGAGAAATCAGAGATGTTAATGGGTCAGATAATGCATTGGCATTAAAAATAATGTAGCCATGGGTATACTTAAATACAGTAAACTAGTGAATATAACAAAAAATAAGTGAACTTATAGGCATAGAGAACAAACTAGTGGCTACCAGTGGGGAGAGGGAAGGGAGAGGGACAATACAGAGGTAGGAGATTAAGAAGTACAAACTATTATGTATAAAAAAGCTACAAGGATATTTTCTACAATAAGGGGAATACAGCCAATATTTTATAATAACTATAAATGGAGTATATACTTTAAAAATTGTGAATCACTATATTGTACACCTGTAACATATAATATTGTACAGCAACAATACTTCCATTAAAAATAATAAAATAAATAAGTTGAAAAAAAGAAAGTTGTGATTAGAAAAAAGGTAACATTTGAATATGTGATAATGAATATCAACAGTTCAAGGTTGTGACTACAGAATTGGGTAGCTAAGGTAGAAAAGAAGATCCAAGGGATGAAGAAGTGTAGGAACTGAGAGGTTAGGGATGGCTAATCTGTGGGATTGTCGAGTCACTCAGGATGCTTGGCAGAAGCTGCGGTAGAGAAGGAGACTTTGTTTGGAGGAGGGCATTGGAAATTGTTTTGAATTTTATAAATCCTACTATTATTAGGATATACTTCTGAATTATTTTAAGCAGTAGGAATCTGCACTAACCAAAATCTTTCATCGCTAACCTTCAGTGGCTCAGTGTTATATCCACCGGAAATTTTAGTAGGGTTGCATATTTGTATATTTAACAATAGTTGAGTAAATTCCTAGTAGGGAAAAAAGCTTAGAAATTACTTCTGATGATAAAAGTTAATCTTTTCTTAGCAATGGAGGGTCTTGTGATTGTATAAAATCTATAACCTTCACTTAGTAATTCAACACGTGTTGGAACGATACCCAACTCAACATTCTACTGAATCATATGTCAGTCCTTGGCTTTTAAAACTCTCAAGGGGTGATTTTCAAAGGCTTTGGTTACATATAACAATATCTTTTTCTTGGTAAGTGTTTCCTTGGAGAATTAGGTTCTACAAAAGTATATTTCTAAAGTAACTGAAAGTTAAGCTTTTCAAGAAAAAACTGCTTTAATTTCAGCCATATTTGATGGAAACATTTATAAAAGGAAATATATATATTATAGTATAGTCATACTTATTTCTATGCATCATAGTTACGAACATCAGTTAGGTAATTGCTGTGGTAGAGTGACTCTGAAGACAACTGAATGAATTTTGTTTAGTTTCTTCTTTCATTATCAAAATATCTCATTTCACCACTAGTATATACATCTACCTTTGGAAGTCCTCCTTTTCTTCCTAATTGTTTTTTTGCTTCTAATTTATTTCAGGACTGGGAAATCATATAGCCAAACTTATTCAATTACATGTAAAGTAGAAATAAATAGTCTTTAAGTAAGTACCTGAAAGAACTTACTCATAATATTTGTTAGAAATATTTTACCTGCTAAGGGGCTTTTTAAAGGTATTTGCTGGTTCTGAACACTTGAAGTTTCTGTTACATGACTTCAAGATCAGCAAGATATTACTATACCTTTTATAAAGATTTTGATTTAAACTTTTTTCTTATGTATACTCAAGATGAATAGAATTGCTATTAATATTAATCAACTGAAATCTTCATATCTTAGATAAGCATAGCCACATGACATTTTAAAGCTTCAGAAGGCCTTAGAGAACATTGTTCCAAGTTAGGTTTAATATCTTATTGTCAAAAAATATTTTGAAAGAGTCATCTATAAAGGATATTGAATATCTTACTCTAAGAATGAGGGATATTAAAAAGTATGATATGAATCTCTCACTCAATCTGATTTTCTTGATTTTGGTTGAGCAGAAATTGAAACTGGAGTTTCCTAATATTAAAACTAAATATAGTTTTTATACTTCATTTATTTAAAACTCATCTTCATAGTCTTCAATAAACTGTCTTAAAGTATCATGATAATGTATAGCTAAAGAAAAAGATACCCTCAGCTCACACATGAATATATTCAGTACTGTTTAATATCAAGCATAGTTAGGAACTTACAAATGGGTCATTAAGCATTTAATATTAATGACAGATATGGTTCCTAAATTTAGAAGACATAAGCAGTCTGCTTTATATTTGAAGTTATAAAGTAGTTTTACCGTCATAGTAATATACAAGATGAGCCACGAACTTTAGAGGAAGAAATGAGGCTGGTGATAGTCCAATTACAGACTTACTGAGCTTTGAAATCATTTAATCTTCTTTGGAGAAATTGAATCTTAGAACATTTAAGTAAATTTCCCATGGTTACATGGGGAGTGTTTTCTTTCTTTCTTTGTTCATTCATTCATTTAGTCCTCACACATTTATTGTATATCTAGTGTGTTCCAGGAAGTATATAAGGCCTTTGGACTACACAATGAAAAAAAAAAGACTTCTAAGAAGTTCATAATCTAATGGCAAAAATGGGACTATTATCCAACATTAGAACCAGACTTCTGATGCTTGTTCTTGGTTGCTTTCCAGTATATACTGTCATTTGCTTGTATCTACAGTTCAGAAAACCTTGGTTCTATTCTGAGGCCTCTAACTTTGGACACATTATTTTCAGGTCTTTAGGACCTAATTTCCCATTTTTAACCTAAAAATAAGCTTCTCAGTCTATCTACCTGGGCTACTTTAATAATAGTAATATAATATGTGTGAACACATTTTGAATTGTGCATATAGAGTAACAGGGAAGGGAAGAAAAGTTAAAAGATTTATCTGAGTTCACTCAGCTAGAAAAAGGTAGAATCCAGATTTCCTGACCACTGTGTCAGGAAGCTATTGTTCTTATTCCATTGCTGTTGTCCTTCTTTTGGTTACTATCTGGATACCTTGAATGAAATCTGTACAAACAATGACTTCTGAACTTATTAAATAAAATGTTAGTGTATTAGTCAGGGATCTCTGGAGAAATAGAACCAATAAGATGTGTATATATAGAAAGATTTATCTTATGGAATTGTCTCACATGATTGCAGAGCCTTAGAGAGTCCAAAATCTGCCCCGGGGAAGTGGCTAGCAGGCTAGAGACTCAGGAAAGAGTGGCAATTTGAATCCAAAGGCAGTCTGCCATAGAACCATAAAGATCCTATGTTGCAGATAAATTCTGAAGGCAGTCTGTTTTCTCTTTACATTTATTGGAGTATAATTGCTTTACAATGTTGTGTTAGTTTCTGCTGTATAACAAAGTGAATCAGCTATACGTATGCATATATCCCCATAACCCCTCCCTCTTGCGTCTCCCTCCCACCCTCCCTATCCCACCCCTCTAGGTGGTCACAAAGCACGGAGATGATCTCCCTGTGCTATGCGGCTGCTTCCCACTAGCTATCTGTTTTACATTTGGTAGTGTATATATGTCCATGCCCCTCTCTTACTTTGTCCCAGCTTACCCTTCCCCACCCCCCACCCCCACCAGGGTCCTCAAGTCCATTCTCTACTTTGTCTTTGTTCCTGGCCTGCCCCTAGGTTCATTAGTACTGTTTTTTTTAGATTCCATATATATGTGTTAGCATATAGTATTTGTTTTTCTCTTTCTGACTTACTTCACTCTGTGTGACAGACTCTAGGGAAGGCAGTCTTATAGAGAAATTTCTCTTTCTTGGCGATATCAAACTTTTGTTCTATTCGGGTCTTCAGCTGATTAGGTGAGCCCCCCCCCCCCCCCCCCCCCCCCGCCCCGCCACATTATGGAGAGCAATCTGCTGTACTCAAAGTTCCTAATTTAAATGTAAATCTCATCCCAAAACACCCTCACAGAAACATCCAGAATAGTTTTTGACCAGATATCTGGGCACTGT
Source organism: Phocoena sinus (assembly GCF_008692025.1). Taxonomy (NCBI): domain Eukaryota; kingdom Metazoa; phylum Chordata; class Mammalia; order Artiodactyla; family Phocoenidae; genus Phocoena; species Phocoena sinus. The sequence goes on from NC_045766.1 coordinate 34,215,733, forward strand.
GCGTACAGGCATGTTGACACATAAAATCAACCTAGGTTATAAACATGTATTAATCAATTGTAAATACATGTTTATAACCTGGATTCTGGTCTAACTTACTTTGGAATAAATGTAGGAGACATTATGTTACCGCTCCAGGTCAGTTTTTCAACTGAAAATTAAATATTCTGAATAGACGGTATCATATTCTGTTATTCATCTTGGACCCTGAATTAAAACTAATTAGAATTTGATTTAAAACAGTTTAACAAGGAAATAATCATACAATTTATTCATTCAACAAATATTTATTTAATAAGTTAATTTAGAGCTTCTACTGTTGGGTGCCACCTCAGGCATTATTCCACATTATGAATTCAAATGAAACTCTTAAAAAATTTTGGTTTCTAAAAGGGAAAGTTGCAAAACTCAAGATTCCATATTTGCTCATTTCCTATTTATTTCTCTTTGTTCACCAGTCATATTCCTTTTCATTAATCTTACCTAGACTTGTTAATGTATTCAATTTAAATTCCAATTAATCAACAAATCTACTAATAAACCAGCCAAGCAACAAATACCTATCTTACACAAGCTATTTGATGAAGCAATTCAAAGTCTTGAAATATGCCTCAGATATATGCTTCTGTCTGGGGGAAAAAATGAGATTTCAGTTCTCAAAGGAACACTTCTCATTATTTTAGATCAAACAAGCTTTTACTAAAAAGAAAGGGCAGAAAACGCCATCTGCCTTAAGTAAATAACTTTAAGGGAGATTTAAAAATTTTTCAAAAGAGCAAAGCTATAAAGTGCTATGCATAATAAATGCTCATTTGTATGATGCAATATTAATAAAGTACAAACATTTTCATGTCTGAAATCAGGCCAGTTTACTGAGCAGCTTTGAAGAGTGATATCTTAAGTATTCAGTTTAAAATTATTCTAATTTTATTCAAAACTATAATGTTATAAGCACAATGGCCATGCTTGGTATTAGAACAAGAACAAGGTTAACTAGTTTTTGCCCTGGTTACTTTACTCACTAGCTGCATGAGTTTGTGCTGTCTTTTTACTCTTTTTCTGGACCTTAGAGCAGAATGAGTTTTCCGGCTGTAACTTGGGGTTAAAGGTAAATACCTTAAGGAAAGCAAAATGCCCATTCAACACACTGAGGATTCTAAGCCAATTACACTCAAGGTATATGTCCTGAACTTGGGGTTGCTTTATAGATCATGATAACAGGCATTTACAGTAGCATAGGGTTATGGTCAATTATACTTTGTAGGAAATGACACTATAAATAGAGGTTTGGATTAAATATAATTTTAGGGATTTGACTATACATGAAATTTAGTAGTTTCATAGACGTTAGATAAAAATTCTCATAAATACAAGTAAAAGAGCTACTAAGAAAATCAAATTTTATCTATACAGTTTCAAGCTTTAAAATACCTTCTTTTGTAGAGTTAACAGTACTCCCTACTACTTGGCTCCATCGTTTTAAGAAAAAAAAAAAAAAGGAAAAAAGCTCTTTTAGGTGGTTTACATTGCATGTATGACAATTTAAAAATACTTGTTTCCTTTTGTTTACAGTACATAAATTATTCACTTTCATCCCTTTCCACCACTTTAACCTATCATACACACCCCTAGGAAAGTGCATCTTGAAAAACAATCCCCAGATTCCTTTATTATTTTACTTATTGTATTAGACTGAAAGTACTGTTTCTGTGTTTTTGTCTATTCTTGCCTCATTCTGTACTTCCTTCCTATGCAATCTTGTTCAATCCCAAGGCTCAAAATACAATCCTTAATTCAGTGATCCTATTTCATAGACAGGGTCTAGATTTCTTATCTGAGCTCTAAGTCTCTGACCTTTCCCTTCTCCTGCACTTTTCCTTCACTGTCCCCCATCAGAGGAAACAACACCATTCTTTCCTCAACAACAATAACAAAACCAGTTTTGAGTGTTTACTGCATGCAAGGCACTCTACAGAACCTATAGTGTTGAACAGGAAAGACATGGTCCCTTCTTTAGGGGAAATTGTGTTCCAGCAGGTAAGAGAAATAATAAACAACTAATTACCCAGTAATTTCTTTAATCACAATGATATATAGCATGTATTCCTGACATTCTTTACTCAATTATGGTCAAAGAAAGATCAGTTTATTCATATATATATCATATATATGCAGACATACCAGTAGCTGACTCCAAGTGCTGTATCCTTAGAGCTCTGATTTCTGCATCTACTGGTGCTGATGTGCTGGAGGCTGGCTTGCCCTTGCCGCCCAATGGATTGTTGCTAAATGGCCCAGCTGACCTCAAAGAAGCTTAGGGTATGGCTTGCTCCTCTCACCGTGACATGCTGGAGGACCTGGTGTGTGTGTGAGTGTGGTATGACAGGGGCAGCCAGTAATTTGCGACATGCTTTAATTCTGGTTTCCATGAGAAACGTAAACTCCCTGCTCCTCCAACTTTACCTCAGGGAAAAGGGGGAAAGTTTGGGGACAGTAGTCATCAGTGTGCCATTCACCACTTTTTATGATCCTGCCCACCCTTCAATTGGACAGCGACACATTTGCAGTACTCACTCAGCAAACTCCAGCTGAACTGTAAAACGTTTGCCTTTGCTGCAGATGACTCCAAACTTTGGAGTCATATGAGGAGAGAGAAGAGCAAGCAGCAAATGTGCCAGAGTCGTAGATTCCCCAATGCTTTCTCAAACGTTTTCTCATTCTGTCTCTGGCTGCACTGAACTCTTTTAGTTCCTGGAAAATACTGGACTCCCTTTTACAACATGACCTTTGCAGCTCTTCCACCCTCTGTCTCAAATTTTCTTTTTAAACTCACCACACTCCCCTTCTTAATTCCTACTTATCCTTGACTTTCTAATATAAAAACCACTTTCTGGGGAAAGGTGTCCCCTCTTCCTATCATATGGTTTTACAGCAAGTCATGTGCCATTTTTGGTGGACCTTATCTACATAACAATTTTATTATCTTAGTGTGATGTACAAAAGTCTGTCTCCTGTACTTATCCTTGACATTAGCAGTTGAGAGTCCCCAATAACAGAAAGGACACCAGTAGCCAGCCATGTATATATATGAATACATATATACTTATATATTTTTAAGAAAAAATGCACCTTCCTGTTTGCTCATAATTGAGTCAAAATTTTCAATAAAACATGCTACGTATACATTTGAGGGCTGGGACATATTTATGCTAATCATTGAATATCAGTGGTGCTGGCGTATAGTAGATACTCAATAAACACTTGATGAGTGAATAAATAAATGAATATTAGCCCTAAGGAGTTTTCACTAAAAAAGGGATATGTACACCTCCAGTCCTGAGAGCCTGTGCAGCCTGCCACTGCCAGGGTCCTGTGAACCAGGGACAACTTCCCCGGGAGAACACACGGTGCACTACAGGCTGTTGCAATGTCATGCTGGCCTCTGCTGCCGCAGGCTCGCCCCGCATTCTGTACCCCTGTCTCGCCCCAGCCTGAGTGAGCCAGAGCCCACAAATCAGCTGCTCCTTTAACCCTGTCCTGTCTGAGCGAAGAACAGACGCCCTCAGGGGACCTATATGCAGAGATGGGACCAAATCCAAACTGAACCCCAGGAGCAGTGTGAACAAAGAAGAGAAAGGGAAATCTCTCCCAGCAGCCTCAGGAGCAGCAGATTAAATCTTCACAATCAACTTGATGTACCCTGCATCCGTGGAATACCTGAATAGACACGAATCATCCCAAAATTGAGGAGGTGGACTTTGGGAGCAACTGTAGACTTGGGGCTTGCTTTCTGCATCTAATTTGTTTCTGGTTTTATGTTTATCTTAGTTTAGTATTTAGAGTTTATTAGCACTGGTAGATTTGTTTATTGATTTGGTTTCTCTCTTCCATTTTTTTTTAATATATAGATACATATTTTTTTTCCTTGTTCTCTTTTTGTGTGTATGTGTATGCTTCCTTGTGTGATTTTATCTGTATAGTTTTGCTTTTACCATTTGTACTAGGGTTCTATCTGACCTTTTTTGTATTTTAATTTTTTTAATTTTAATATTTTTTTAATTTTAATAACTATTTTATTTATTTATTTTCTCCCTTCTGAGCCATGTAGCTGACAGGGTCTTGGTGCTCTGCCTGATGTCAGGCCTGTGCCTCTGAGGTGGGAGAGCCGAGTTCAGGACATTGGTCCACCAGAGACCTCCCAGCTCCACATAATATCAAATGGCGAACGCTGTCCCAGAGGTCTCCATCTCAACACTAAGACCCAGCTCCACTCAATGACCAACAAGCTACAGTGCTGGACACCCTATGCCAAACAACTGGCAAAACAGGAGCACAACCCCACCCATCAGCAGAGAGGCTGCCTAAAATCACAGTAAGGTCACAGGCACCCCAAAACACACTACCGGATGCGGTCCTGCCCACCAGAAAGACAAGATCCAGCCTCATCCACCAGAACACAGACACCAATCCCCTCCACCAGGAATCCTACACAACCCACCGAACAAACCTTAGCCAGTGGGGGCAGACACCAAAAACAACGGAAAATGCAAACCTGCAGCCTGCAAAAAGGAGACCCCAAACACAGTAAGATAAGCAAAATGAGGAGACAGAGAAACACACAGCACATGAACGAGCAAGGTAAAAACCCAACAGACCAAACAAATGAAGAGGAAATAGGCAGTCTACCTGAAAAAGAATTCAGAGTAATTATAGTAAAACAAAATATTGGAAATAGAATGCAGAAAATACAAGAAATGTTTAACAAGGGCCTAGAAGAACTAAAGAGCAAACAATGATGAACAACACAATAAATGAAATTAAAAATTAATAGCAGAATAACTGAGGCAGAAGAACGGATAAATGACCCAGAAGATAAAATAGTAGAGATAACTACCACAGAAAAGAATAAAGAAAAAAGATTGAAAAGAATTGAGGACAGTCTCAGACACCTCTGGGACAACATTAAACGCACCAACATTCGAGTTATTGGGGTCCCAGAAGAAGAAGAGAAAAAGAAAGGGACTTAGAAAATATTTGAAGAGATTATAATTGAAAACTTCCCTAATATGGGAAAGGAAATAGTCAAGTCCAGGAAGCACAGAGAATCCCATAAAGGATAAATCCAAGGAGTAACACACCAAGACACATATTAATCAAACTATCAAAAGTTTAATACAAAGAAAATATATTAAAAGCATCAAAGGAAAAACAACAAATAACATACAAGGGAATCCAAATAAGGTTAACAGCTGATCCTTCAGCAGAAACTCTGCAAGCCAGAAGGGAGTGGCAGGACATATTTAAAGTGATGAAAGGGGGCTTCCTTGGTGGTGCAGTGGTTGAGAGTCCGCCTGCCGATGCAGGGGACACGGGTTTGTGCCTCGGTCCGGGAAGATCCCACATGCCGCGGAGTGGCTGGGCCCGTGAGCCATGGCCGGAGCCTGTGCTCCACAACGGGAGAGGCCACAACAGTGAGAGGCCTGCGTACTGCAAAAAAAAAAAAAAGTGATGAAAGGGAAAAACCTATAACCAAGATGACTCTACCCAGCAAGGATCTCATTCAGATTCGACGGAGAAATTAAAACCTTTACAGACAAGCAAAAGCTAAGAGAATTCAGCGACACCAAACCAGCTTTACAAGAAATGCTAAAGGAACTTCCTTAGGCAGGAAACACAAGAGAAGGAAAAGACCTACAATAACAAACGCAAAACAATTAAGAAAATGGTAATGGGACATACATATCAATAATTACCTTAAATGTAAGTGGACTAAATGCTCCTACCAAAAGACATAGACTGGCTGAATGAATACCAAAATAAGACCCATATATATGCTGTCTGTAGAGACCCACTTCAGACCTAGGGACACATACAGACTGAAAGTGAGGGGATGGAAAAACATTTTCCATGCAAATGGAAATCAAAAGAAAGCTGGAGTAGCAATTCTCATATCAGACAAAGTAGATTTTAAAATAAAGACTATTATAAGAGACAAAGAAGGACACTACATCATGATCAAGGGATCAATCCCAGAAGAAGATATAACAATTGTAAATATTTATGCACCCCACATAGGAGCACCTCAATACATAAGGCAAATGCTAACAGCCGTAAAAGGGGAAATCGACAGTAACACAATCATAGTAGGGGACTTTAATGCCCCACTTTCACCAATAGACAGATCATCCAAAATGAAAATAAATAAGGAAACACAAGCTTTAAATGATACGTTAAACAAGGTGGACTTAATTGATATTTATAGGACATTCCATCCAAAAACAACAGAATACACTTTCTTCTCAAGTGCTTATGGAACATTCTCCAGGATAGATCTTATCTTGGGTCACAAATCAAGCCTTGGTAAATTTAAGAAAATTGAAATTGTATCAAGCATCTTTTCTGACCACAATGCTATGAGACTACGTATCAATTACAGGAAAAAATCTGTATAAAATACAAACACATGGAGACTAAACAATACACTACTAAATAACCAAGAGATCACTGAAGAAATCAAAGAAGAAATCAAAAAATACCTAGAAACAAATGACAATGAAAACACGACAACCCAAAACTTATGGGATGCAGCAAAAGCAGTTCTAAGAGGGAAGTTCATAGAAATACAACCCTACCTCAAGAAACAAGAAACATCTCAAATAAACAACCTAACCTTACACCTAAAGCAATTAGAGAAAGAAGAACAAAGAAATCCCAAAGTTAGTAGAAGGAAAGAAATCATAAAGATCAGATCAGAAATAAATGAAAAAGAAATGAAGGAAAGAATAGCAAAGATCAATAAAACTAAAAGCTGGTTGTTTGAGAAGACTGTAGCATTCCTGGGATAAACCCCACTTGATCATGGTGTATGATCCTTTTAATGTGCTGTTGGATTGTGTTTGCTAGTATTTTGTTGAGGATTTTTGCATCTATATTCCTCAGTGATATTGGCCTGTAGTTTTCTTTGTTTGTGACATCTTTGTCTGGTTTTGGTATCAAGGTGATGGTGGCCTCACAGAATGAGTTTGGGAGTGTTCCTCCCTCTGCTATATTTTGGAAGAGTTTGAGAAGGATGGGTGTTAGCTCTTCTCTAAATGTTTGGTAGAATTCTGTGAAGCCATCTGGTCCTGGGCTTTTGTTTGTTGGAAGATTTTTAATCACAGTTTCAATTTCAGTGCTTGTGATTGGTCTGTTTATATTTTCTATTTCTTCCTGGTTCAGTCTTGGAAGGTTGTGCATGTCTAAGAATTTGTCCATTTCTTCCAGGTTGTCCATTTTATTGGCATAGAGTTGCTTGTAGTAATCTCTCATGATCTTTTGTATTTCTGCAGTGTCAGTTGTTCCTTCTCCTTTTTCATTTCTAATTCTACTGATTTGAGTCTTCTCCCTTTTTTTCTTGATGAGTCTGGCAGCTGTCTTTTCAATTTCTGTTTTTCCCCATTATAACTCCTCAGAATTGAGAGGTAAAAGATGGTGTCTAATTGGGAAATATGGCCCTTCGCCCCAGTGAAGCCCAGGTCCTTTATCCCCTATCTCCTTTGGCTCTGTTGTTAGTATGTGCACGTGCCCACAGTTGCACCCCCCCCAAAACGTATGCACACACAAATAAAACAGTGACCTTGAGAAATCAAAAGTAGTAACAAAATTTGGAGCAAGTAGGATCCATTATAATTTCTTGAGCATGAGAGCAATATTATTTTAAGTGTTTCAGCAGATCCATATGGCAGTGAAAGCTGCATTGTGCTTGCCGGATTAATTTACCAACTTTAGGCAGAATTAATTGATGTCCTGCTATGTAGTGGGGAGAAATGGGTATAGGGAAATGTATCAGGAAGCAGCTGCAATGAAACAAGCATGAGCAAATAAAGGTCTTTTCTGATTGATGCGATGAGATGAATGGAAGTTGAAGGACAGGAAGAGGAAGAGATGTTTCTAAGTTTGTGAGAAAAGAATGGGAGGTGAGGAATGGGGTAGAGGATAAAAAAGATTCCTGTTTTTAGGCATGTTAGTTTATAATACTGGCCTATCTGAGTGAAGATGTGTGTGGGCAGCTGGAGATGAATGACTGAAACTCAGGAGAAGGGAGGCAGAAAAATGAGTGTTTGAAATACAGAGCTGTGGAATATTTTCTATCAATTTCAGCATCTTATTCAGTTAAAGGCCTCACTGCCTTTTTTTGATTCTTACCTTTCTTTCCATCATCAGTTGGTTAGAAAGCATTTGAAAGTTTCTTCGTTCTGCTACTAATTATACCTTGATTGAACTATCACAATGCCTTGTAAATGTGTCTCTTCAGTTTGTTCTTTACCTTGCTCCAGTACGTCATATATGATTTTACAAGCCTCGCTTTTCCAAACCACTCTGCACAAGTAATGTTTTTGGCTTCCTATTGCCTACAAAATCCAAGCTAGACTTCCCTCAGCCTCATTTTTCAGCTCCAATCCACTCTTTGCACCCTAATTTTTCATTATTGTTCTTCATGAAACCTGTGCTGTAACAAATTGACCTACTCATTGGCCATCACACATGTTTGATGCTTCCCCATCTCTGTGCACTGCTTATGCTGATCCTGAATGTCTTTTTTAAGTCAGCGTGCCTAAATCCTAAGCATAGGGCAAATGTTTGTTCTACCATTATTGCCCCAACTGGAGATCCCTTTCCTCAATTACCTTGGTGTTTTACCTGTATCTCTTATGCCACTAATCTCATTTTATCTTGAATTAAATTTACTTGCCAATCTTCCTTATCTCCCTAAAAATATCTTAAGTTGCTTGAAGACAAGAACTGTATCAGAGATAAGTTTTAAATTTTTTGGTACTCGCTATTGGTTTTTGCATATAGTGGTACTCAATAGTTACTAAAGTAAATATGCTTTCTCATAATTGCATTAGATTTTCAGTTTTTTAGTAAGCATTCTTTGGTTGTTAGCAAGGGAAAAGGACTCAGCATAACTTATGCCAAAAAAAGACTTTATTAAAAATCTATGATGCAACTCAAAACAGTAAAGAAAAAGTTGAAGAAACATCGCTCAAAAGCAAAGAAAGCACGGTGTCCCAGGGATACAGGGAGCAGGAATTAAGGAAAAATTTTCTTAGTGTGTTATTATTATTATTATTTTTTTTTTTTTTTTTGTGTGTGTGGTACGCGGGCCTCTCACTGTTGCGGCCTCTCCCGTTGCGGAGCACAGGCTCCGGACGCGCAGGCTCAGCAGCCATGGCTCACGGGCCCAGCCGCTCCGCGGCACGTGGGATCCTCCCAGGCCAGGGCACGAACCCGTGTCCCCTGCATCGACAGGCGGACTCTCAACCACTGCGCCACCAGGGAAGCCCTAGTGTGTTATTACTGACATGAACCAGCTCCAACAGTTTTGCTATCTCAACATAATTCTGGTCAAGATTGAAATTCCCTGAAGAACTCTTGACTGGCTTAGACTAAGCCAGATGCCAGGAGCGGGTGGGGCTCCTTGGCTGACAGTTCTAACAGGATTTCATGAAGACTGTTACTTTCCAAAGCAGAATCAGAGGGAATAGATACCCAGCAGATGAGAACAACAGACTCTAATGCATCCATCCAATAAAACCTCATGCATTAATAAAGCATTCATGCATTTATTCAACCAACCAGAATTTATTGGGTGCCTGTTCTATCAGGCACTGTGCTAATTGCTAGGGTTACAAATATGAATCAGTTGTCATCCTATCTTTAAAGAGTTTATAGTACAGTATATTTCTGTTACTTTTCTAATTCATTTAATGATTTTATTAAAATGAATGGTCAAAGAATTAAATGTACACATCTCTTGGGAGCTTTTCACTGCATCATGCCTCACTTACATTCTATGTGACTTCAGCCCTGGGTGAATGACCCACCCTGCATCATGATCTCTCAGTTAATTAACTTCATCAGTAATAAGCATGCTAGGAGACAAAGATCAGAAAAGTCTGCAGGCAAAGATTATCTAGAGACTTGGAGACGTTGCTGAGGAATTTAGATTTTATTTAAAGTGTTTTGGGGAGCAATTAAGAGAATACTAAACTCAGAGCACCCCACTCTGGCTTCTAGGTAGAGACAGCACTATGAAAAGACCGGGGAGACAAGACTGGGAGCAGGACATCTGTTAACAGGATGTCACAGTGGTCAAATTGTACATTAGATAAATGTGTCAGCAGAGGGTAGGTGAAAAGTGGACAGGCTCAGGAAATACTTCAGTTGTGGAGTTAACAAAACTTGCTTATGGAGTAGACATAGGATGATCTCTAGGTGTAGTGAGGTGCCATTTCCTGAGATCTTTATTTCCTATTCAGTTTACTTTCAATATGCCAATTTTTCTCTCTCATTTTGACCACGGATCCATTGACCCTTTTATTATTTCTCTATCAGTTCTATCCTGCATTCATTTCCTGTCCTTAAAGCTTGGATCAATGGTTCATTATTTCTATCACTCTTATGAACATCTCAAACCCCTTACCTCAGTCTTCTCCCATTGTACTTGTCTGGCAAAATGTTCACAAAACTGCCCATACTTTATGAACTTCGACTGGACTTTGGAAATATCACACAATGGACAGAAGTGGTCCCCACCAACTCTTCATCTCTGAAGAAAGTTCGACCAGATCCATGTCCCTCTGGTATATGCCCTAAACTTAGTCAATGAATCTTCTTATATGGCTCAGGTGCTTTTCAAGCTGCTGTCCTGTGCTAGTACTAAGAGTGATACAGTTTGTGCACAAACCCTTCAAGAGCAGTATCTCAGTTTCTCACAGTCTTTCAGCTCTCCTAGAAGTAAGCCCCACTGGTTTTCCAAGCCAAATATTATGGGGACTCATCTTCCCAATGCAGCTCCCCCAGGCTGGGGAGCCCAATGTGGGGCTTGGAACCCTTGCTCCTAGAGGGGTCCTCTGCGGTTGTAATATCCCTCCTGCTTGTGGGTTAGCACACCAAGGGTGTGGGTTCTGACTAGACCATGTCACTGCCCCTCCTACCTGTCTAGATATGGCCTTTTCTTTATATCCTTAGTTGCAGAAAAATCTTTTCTGTTAGTCTTTGGGTCATTCTCAGAGAGAGTTGTTCTATATGTAATTGTAGTTTTGCTGTGTCCATTGGAGGAGCTGAGCTCAGGATCTTCCTACTCTCCCTTTTTGATTTGGCCATGTTTACTTTCCTGGTGCTTTTACTGCCTCCCTGACTTGTTTGTTCTTTCTTCCTTTTTTCTGTCTTCTCTCCCTCCCTCCCACTATCCCCTCTCCCTTCCTTTTTTTTTTTTCTTGAATTTCATTTTTTTCTGTCAGTTCCTTGTGTTGCTCTCTTTTTGAGTTTCTCTTCTAAGCTTTGCTCTCTTTTGGTAACAGACAAATCTTAAGTTCTTCTGTCTGGACCCATGAAGTTTCTCTAAAGAGAACTCTTCCAGTGATCTGCGATCTGCTGGTGTGTGTGTGTGTGTGTGTGTGTGTGTGTGTGTGTGTGTGTGTGTGTGTGTTGGTAATGAGCTTAGCTGCCTGTATTCTTTGAGCCAAGCAAAGAAGTAAGCTGGTGGGGCTACAGGATGGAACCTACTGTTCAGCCTGCAACCATTCAATTATCCCCCTCTTCTTGGTCTGGCTCCTCACCTTTGCCCTCTGCCAGGCTTGGTACGCCCAAATCCACATCCTCTTCTGTTCAGTTTGCCTCAGGGATAAATTTTTTACCTCCTTTGGGGTGAGGGGAAGGAACTGTCTTCTGACTACTTTGGTTGAAGTGGGGTTTCTAATCACCTTTAAAAAGAGAGTGTCTCAGCAATATTTTTTTAAATGAAGTCAGCTTTATACTTGAAGTCATTCATTAGGATGAGAAATTGAATTTTAGAAATTTGGAAAAATAAAAGATTATCTTATGAACTAATTAGTGACTATGTAAAAGAGAAGGCTTGGAGTCTTTTTTATTTAATTGCTTGATGTCTGGGAGTATTTGCCAAAGATATTGCTGTATTATTATGAAGTTATTTTGGCTCAGAATATATGAAGTTCATTGCCTATATTAGATACCAAATTATTTGTCTTACATATTAACCTTAACAAAATTGCCCTTAAAAACAGCCATGGCTTCAAATTATGCCTCCGGAGACTGTATTTTCACAATATTTATGTGTGTTAACTGAAGAATTTTCTCAAGGTTTGCATTTCCAATTTCTACACTTAACAGCTACTCTTTCCGCTACCCACCCCCCACACATTTGCTTTCCTCTAACCTCTGATGAGTCAATCCTTTCTTCATTACCTACAGAAAAGTAAATTGCATTTTATTCAAAACTGTATTTTTCAGAAGGTTGGTTGCCCAGCTCAGGACCGTTAGTAACACCACACTGTGAGACTTTAGTCTCTTTTCATAACAGGCATATGTGCCTTAGAGTTCTTGTAAATGTTCCCTGTTTGTCTTTCACTTTTGCTCAATGGAATATATCCCAAAGGCTGCTAGTTAGTGTAGGATATTATCCTTAGTCAAAACACAATTGTATATAGAGAAAATGGAAATAAAAATAGAGCTTATACTCAATGAATATACAGCTGCAGTGAGGTATTCTTGTTGTAAAACATAATGCTTGATTGTCAGATAAGGGAACAGGTCTTATAATTTTGTATTTTTTAAATTGAGGTAAAATTGGTATATACAATTATATTAGTTTCAGGTGTACAACACAATACTTCAATATTTGAATACATACAAAGTGATCATCACAGTAAGTCAAGTTACCGTCAGTCACCATATTATTGACTCCCTTTACCTTTTTTGCCTACCCCCATCTCCCTCCCCCTCTGATAACCACCAATCCATTTGCTGTGTCTGTGAGTTTTGTTGTTTTGCTTGCTTGTTTGTTTTGTTTGGTAGATTTCACATATAAGTGAAATCATATGGTATTTGTCTTTCTCTACCTGACTTATTTCACTTAGCATAATGCCCTCAAAGCCCATCCATGTTGTCACAGATGGCAAGATTTCCTTCTTTTTTATATCTGAGTAGTATTATATATAAAGTTTTACATATATGTATATATAATATTTTCCTTATCCATTCATCCATTGATGAACCCTTGTGTTATTTCCACATCTTGGGTATTGTAAATAATACTGCAGTGAACATATGGGTACATATATCTTTTCAAGTTAGTGCTTTCATTTCCTTTGAATAAATATCCAGAAATGCAATTGCTGGATCTTGTGCTAGTTCTATTTTTAATTTTTTGAGGAACTTCATACTGTTCTCCATAGTGGCTGCACCAATTTACATCCCCTAATTGTGGATTTTTAAAATGTAAAATGGGGTCTCAGTAAATTGTAAAATGCTCCTGCCATCCTTCTCCTCCCCTTGTCCTTCTCCTTATCTATTCAAATTGGTGCGAGAGTTGGTTATGTTTCAGTTAGTTAGGAACACTAGTCATTTGAGCAGCAATGTCTGTATCAATTCAACTTAAGTTCAGATCAAGCTAAGAGTGCCTGTTCTGCTCCAGACATACTGCTAGGTACTTGAGGTAGTGAGTAGTGATTAAGGCACATGAAGTCCCTGCCATAATTTCCTAGATCAGGAGGTAAAGATAAACAAGTAAACTAAGAAATTAACATGTTCATCACTGGTTGTGGTAAGTGCTATCTATGAAATAGGGTATCGAGATGGAATCCACTTTGGATTGGAAGTTTGGATGATCTTTTCTGGCAAGCTGACAATGGAGCAGAAACTTTAAGGCTAATAAAAAGCCAAGCAAAGAACTGGGGGGAAGAGGATTCTAAGGCAAAGAGAACAACAAATGCAACCTTCACATAGAGGGTGGATGTTTAGAAGAGTCAAAACAAAACTGAAGGCCAGTAGGGCAGAAGCATCACAAGCGAAAAGGGAAAGGAGATGGGCTTGGAGGGAAATGGGGGCCAGCCCTACGGAAACCCACAGGTCATGGCAGGAGACTCTGCATTTTATTTTAGGAGCAGTAGTCATTGACATGTTCACATTAATGCATTCAACCTAATTAACAGATTAGAGAAAAGCTAATATAAACATAAAAGAGCTCTAGTCTTGAAGGAAAAGAGGTAATCAAGGTAACAAAAAAAACTACTAAAATAATTGGGTTAGTATTTTCAGAAAGATTTGTGAAAATATATTGCAGCAATAAACCAAGAGAGGACATGCAGCATAGTAGTTAAAAGCGTAGTCACTGGAGCCAGCTGTGTTCTTGGACAAGAAACTTAATTTTGTGTTTCTGTTTCCTAATCTGTGAAATAGGGTTAATAATGGAACTTATTTTTCAGAATTGTGATGAGGATAAGTGAGTTATTACACATAAAACATTTAAAATATGCCTGACAAATAGTTAGTCCTATTACAACTTTTAATATTATAACATCTCTATAAAAATTATGATCATGTAACAAGAAATATATTGGAATTTAAAATATGACTGCTGAAATTTAAAAATAGTGAATGAGTTGAATAAAACAATCGACAGAGCTTAAAACTGGGTCTGGAAGATAAATAGGAAAAATTGCTTAAAATGTAGACACAAAACAGAGAGACTGAAAATATGAGTTAACACGACACGGGGAAATTAATTCGGATGCACTGCCATCTGCTTAAAGGAGATCCAGAGGCTGGGGACAAAGAAAATGGAGGAGAAATAACATTTTAAATAAAGGAAAAGAAAAAGAAAGTAGTGTGTAGATAGAAATAGTCTACTAAGTGCCAGGCAGGACGTATGAGTAGCATGGGTAGGTCCTGGGAATTTTAGAACACCATGAATAAAGGGGGAAAAACCTGAAAGCATTCAGAGTTAAAAATGGAGATTCACTGTGAAGGAGAGAGAACCAGAGGACATCAAACCTCTCCATTCTATTCCAAACTCTCAAATATGTGGGAAATTAATATTTTGAAATGGGAAGGCTCAAAGTTAATCATTATTTGCCTTGCGAGAAAAAAATACTCTTTATGAAGATATTCCTATAAAATGAAACAGGAATACCAAAAAATAAAAAGTTAATGTAGAAAATTTTGGAAAAATAAAAACTGATGAAAAGTAGACAAAACATATTACTTCACTCTCTAACATTTGGAATATTCACATGTAAGTAGTAAGGGTTTATTGAGATAAGATTGCATTTATTTCTTTTTTGTCCTATTCATACTGTTTTCTTCTTGAGTGAATAAAATTTATATCATCATAGATTTGAAATACTCTTATATGTGTTTACATTTATAGAACCAAATTCTAGACAAAACAAGTATGACTAATTATTGTTGAGGAACAGAATGTAAAGATATTTATAATGTACAAATAACAATATAACCAAAATATATATCTGGAGGTAGAGATAGGGAAAGGAGGAGAGGGTAGTACAAAAATACTAAATTCCTTGTCTTTTATATCACAGAATAAAGAGATATTTATAAAGTTGATAAAACTAGCACTGAAGTATGTATTAATACTTTTTATGATTTTTTAAAAATACTGTTAAATATGGTCATATCTTGGCAATGGGGTTGCAGAGTGAGAGGATTTTTATTTTATTTAGACATTCTGTATCTATCACAGACACACCTTTACCATAGTAATTTTTGTAACTGCTCACAAGCATAACTTTAATTTACAAAACTGTTTTAATATTGAGAGCTATAATTATAAATAGGAGATCAAGTATATAATATGTAGAGCAACCATATGAAGGAAGACTATGCAGCCTTAGTAAAGAATCAGGTAAGTCACAGGGACATTTAGGGAAGCATGTCCAGGATGTAATTCTGAATGAAAAAATGAAAAGAAGGTCATGGAAAAACCTGCTTAGTACGATCCCCTTTGTGTATAGAAAGTGACATTATGTATATATGTCTATTAATAGGAAGATCTTTAAAAAAATTGTAGGTTCATACTTGGCCCAAAAAAGGGAATGAATTACTGATACACGTGACAACAAGTGGTAGAAACCCAAAAGCATTATACTGAGCAAGGAAATCATAAACAAAAGGTATACAAAGTTTAAGAAAAGGCAAAACAAACCTATGATGTTTGAAATCTGAACTTTAGTTACCTTTGGGGTAGTGAGGAGGGGCTGTTGTAATTGACTAGAAAGGAGCGAGGGGGAACTTTCTGGGGTGATGGGTATGTTCTATATCTTCATTGGGGTGATGGTTATTCAGGAGTATACATTTGTTAAAACTAATTAAATTGTACACTTAAAAATGTGTGCACTCTATTTTATGTAAACTATAGCCCAATTTACAGAAATTATATGAGTGTACTGATGTATGTATATATATACAAATGTGATTACATATTCATAAGGTAATGCTGGAAAAAAACTGCATATCAAACTGTTTAGATTGGGGGAGGATGCAGGGAAAGAATTTACATTCTATATTTATTTTAATTTTTATGAGTATATTATTCTTATAATAAAATCAAGAGATAAATTTAGAATGCAATTTGAATCCTAAAAGCCATTGACTTTCAATCTTTTAAGACAGAGGTGCTCCCCACCAACACTGCACTTCTGCCTCCCAGCTCTAACGTAGTTCCCTTTTCCAGGGACCTGTCACTTGGCTTGGTTTCCCCCTGACCCCGACCCCCGAGGGGCTGCAGAGGCTGTGAAGAATAGAGCAGCTACTGGGCTGGCTGTAGGTTGTCCAGAAACTGAGCACGCTGGAAAGAAAACAGCAGAGGAGAGGGGGTGGGTAAGAAAATCAGTTCTGAGTTTCAGCAGAAATGTATAAAGGGTCAAACACAGAAAGGAAAAAGTATTCTGCCAGATCTCCGTTTTCAGAGTTTTCTGCCTGTTTCTGCAGCAACCTTCCATGTGTATAAGGGTAGCTTGGAAAAATGCATATTGGGTACACATGTAAGGTCAGCAGTGAACTGCTAGCTCTGCAGGAGAATAAAAACCAAAAAAATTGAATGCAACCATGAGGCATGTTGTTAGCTCTTTTAAAGAAGCCAAACCCAAAGGCCTTTTAATGATTGCTTTGCTCTAAGCCCTCCTGCTGCCGCCAGCTTTTCCAGCATTCCCTTGGGTTATTTTCCCTTTTCATCCTTTCATTTAATATAAAATATCTGCAGTGCCAGAACTCAATTGCTAGTTTATGCTAACAAGCTTCACTTACCTGTCCTGGTATTTTGACCTTCTGACACTTAGAAATTCCAGGAGTTTCTAAACTCAGGCAATTACTGTTTTGAATTTCTAACTTTGACATGCCTTGTAGAGGGCAGAGAAAACCTGGCTTTTCATAAGAGAATTAACTTTTTGCATGCTAACTCCCTGCTATTAAATTGTTTTTTGACCACCATTGGCTCTAGGTTTTGTTGTTTTTGTGATTGTTTTTATTTGAGCCATAGAGATTATAACTTTTAATTTCTTAGCAAACTAAAGCAGATTCTATAATTCATAGATGGGTAGAGAGATAGATAGATAGATACATGATAGATTTCTTAAATGTAGATTAAAGAATAGGTTATGCTGAACTATAGACCTCCACAATTTACTACTGAAAAAACACAGACTATGCATTGTTTTTGAGCAAGATAGTGGACTTTTGTATATTTTTGTTCAAGACTTGTCCTATTTTACAAAGCATTCTGAGATATTCCCAGAGAGGAGAAAGACCTTTTAAGAGTTGCAGTTTTGTATATGATTAGCCTAGAGGCACAATAAATGATGCATTATTTTTTACCTCTGTTTACCTGAGGATATAAGTAGGTATAGCCTATAGTTAATTTATCAATTATAATGAGGAGCAAGGACCCCAAGATGGCAGACACAACTAGAAGAAGCCTATATCTTGAGTCATCTTAGGAAGTAAATCAGTAGAAGATCCTGAGTTAAGAAGCTGAAATTTGGGGGGTTATTTGCTTGCTAGCACAGCCTACACTGAGACTATCTCACTGGTGATAGTCATGACTGATTTTAGCAATTTCATAAAAGGGAATATACTTTTGTGGTCAAATGTTGTCCAGAGTTTTTGAACGTACCCTGAAGTTTCAGAATTACTCTTGCAGGCATAATTTGACTCCAAATTTTTGGAAACACTTTATCTTTCTAAGCTAATATGATAAATATTTTTCTTGTTTGAGTTGTTAAAAATCTTAGCTGGACTATATTCAAGAAGTGAGGGGAGTTTTCTTTGATATTTTTGACTGCTTGTTGGCCACAAGTCTGTATTCCATAAACGAAGGAAGAAAAGAGGTAGAGGAAAAACAAAAAAGGGGATACCAGATAAGAAAGAGAAGGAAGGAAATTTTATTGAACATACTTTTAAAACTCACACTGGCTATGGGGTGGGGAGGTGAGATCAGTCAGTTAAATAATATGTTTGAGATTTTTGTGATAGCTTTCTTTATTATTATTTTTTGAATATTACTTATATTTTATACAGCAGGTTCTTATTAGTTATCTATTTTATACATATTAGTGTATACATGTCAATCCCAATCTCCCAATTCATCACACACACCGCACCCTCCACCTGCTTTCTCCCCCGTGGTGTCCATACGTTTGTTCTCTACATCTGTGACTCTATTTCCGTCTTGCAGACCAATTCACGGGTACCATTTTTCCAGATTCCACATATATGTGTTAATATACGATATTTGTTTTTCTCTTCCTAACTTACATCACTCATTTTCTTTCTTTTTTTAAAAAACATCTTTATTGGAGTATAATTGCTTTACAATGGTGTGTTAGTTTCTGCTTTATAACAAAGTGAATCAGCTATATGTATACATATATCCCCCTACCTCCTCCCTCTTGTGTCTCCCTCCTACCCTCCCTATCCAACCCCTCTAAGTGGTCACAAAGCACGGAGCTGATCTCACTGTGCTATGTGGCTGCTTCCCACTAGCTATCTATTTTACATTTGGTAGTGAATATATGTCCATGCCACTCTCTCACTTCATCCCAGCTTACCCTTCCCCCTCCCTGTGTCCTCAAGCCCATTCTCTACATCTGTGTCATTATTCCTGTCCTGCCCCTAGGTTCTTCATAACCATTTTTTTTTAAAGTTTAGATTCCATATATATGTGTTAGCATACGATATTTGTTCTACTCTTTCTGACTTACTTCACTCTGTATGACAGACTCTAGATCCATCCTCCTCACCACAAAAAACTCAATTTCGTTTCTCTTTATGGCTGGGTAATATTCCATTGTATATATGTGCCATAGCTTCTTTATCCATTCATCTGTCGATGGACACTTAGGTTGCTTCCATGTCCTGGCTATTGTAAATAGAGCTGCAATGAACACTGTGGTACATGACTCTTTTTGAATTATGGTTTTCTAAGGGTATATGCCCAGCAGTGGGATTGCTGAGTCATATGGTAGTTCTATTTTCAGTTTTTTAAGGAACCTCCATACTGTTCTCCATAGTGGCTGTATCAATTTACATTCCTACCAACAGTGCAGGAGGGTTCCCTTTTCTCCACACCCTCTCCAGCTTTTATTGTTTGTAGATTTTTTGATGATGGCCATTCTGACTGGTGTGAGATGATACCTCATTGTAGTTTTGATTTGCATTTCTTTAATGGTTAATGATGTTGAGCATTCTTTCAAGTGTTTCTTGGCAATCTGTATATCTTCTTTGGGGAAATGTCTCTTCAGGTCTTCTGCCCATTTTTGGATTGGATTTTTTGTTTCTTTGATATTGAGCTGAATGAGCTGCTTGTAAATTTTGGAGACTAATCCTTTGTCAGTTGCTTCATTTGCAAATATTTTCTCCCATTCTGAGGGTTGTCTTTTTGTTTTGTTTATGGTTTCATTTGCTGTGCAAAAGCTTTTAAGTTTCATTAGGTCCCGTTTGTTTATTTTTGGTTTTATTTGCATTTCTCTAGGAGGTGGGTCAAAAAGGATCTTGCTGTGATTTATGTTAGAGTGTTCTGCCTATGTTTTCCTCTAAGAGTTTGATGGTGTCTGGCCGTAAATTTGGGTCTTTAATCCATTTTGAGTTTATTTTTGTGTATGGTGTTAGGGAGTGTTCTAATTTCATTCTTTTACATGTAGCTGTCCAGTTTTCCCAGCATCATTTATTGAAGAGGCTGTCTTTTCTCCATTGTATATTCTTGCCTCCTTCATCAAAGATAAGATGACCATATATGCGTGGGTTTATCTCTGGGCTTTCTATCCCGTTCCACCGACCTATATTTCTGGCTTTGTGCCAGAACCATACTGTCTTAATTACTGAAGCTTTGTAGTATAGTCTGAAGTCCAGGAGCCTGATTCCTCCAGCTCCGTTTTTCTTTCTCAAGATTGCTTTGGCTATTTGGGGTCTTTTGTGTTTCCATACAAATTGTGAAATTTTTTGTTCTAGTTCTGTGAAAAATGCCAGTGGTAGTTTGATAGGGATTGCACTGAATCTGTAGATTGCTTTGGGTTGTGTAGTCATTTTCACAATGTTGATTCTTCCAATCCAAGGACATGGTATATCTCTCCATCTATTTGTATCATCTCTAATTTCTTTCATCAGTGTCTTATAGTTTTCTGCATACAGGTCTTTTGTCTCCTTAGGCAAGTTTATTCCTAGGTATTTTATTCTTTTTGTTGTAATGGTAAATAAGAGTGTTTCCTTAATTTCTCTTTCAGATTTTTCATCACTGGTGTATAGAAATGCAAGAGATTTCTGTGCATTAATTTTGTATCCTTCTACTTTACCAAGTTCACTGATTAGCTCCAGTAGTTTTCTGGTAGCATCTTTAGGATTCTCTATGTATAGTATCATGTCATCTGCATACAGTGACAGCTTTACTTCTTCTTTTCTGATTTTGATTCCTATTATTTCTTTTTCTTCTCTGATTGCTGTGCCTAAAACTTCCAAAACTATGTTGGATAATAGTGGTGAGAGTGGGCAACCTTGTCTTGTTCCTGATCTTAGTGGAAATGGTTTCAGTTTTTCACCATTGAGAATGTTGTTGGCTGTGGGTTTGTCATATATGGCCTTTATTATGTTGAGGTAAGTTCCCTCTATGCCTACTTTCTGGAGGGTTTTAATCATAAATCAGTGTTGAATTTTGTCAAAAGCTTTTTCTGCATCTATTGAGATGATTATATGGTTTTTCTCCTTCAATTTGTTAATATGGTGTATCATATTGATTGATTTGCATATACTGAAGAATCCTTGCATTCCTGGAATAAACCCCACTTGGTCATGTTGTATGATCCTTTTAATGTGTTGTTGGATTGTGTTTGCTAGTATTTTGTTGAGGATTTTTGCATGTATGTTCATCAGTGATATTGGCCTGTAGTTTTCTTTCTTTGTGACATCTTTGTCTGGTTTTGGTATCAGGGTGATGGTGGCCTTGTAGAATGAGTTTGGGAGTGTTCCTCCCACTGCTGTATTTTAGAAGAGTTTGAGAAAGATAGGTGTTAGCTCTTCTCTAAATGTTTTGATAGAATTTGCCTGTGAAGCTATCTTGTCCTGAGTTTTGGTTATTGGAAGATTTTTAATCACAGTCTCAATGTGAGTGCTTGTGATTGCTCTATTTGTATTTTCTATTTCTTCCTGCTTCAGTGTCAGAAGGTTGTGATTTTCTAAAAATGTGTCCATTTCTTCCAGGTTATCCATTTAATTGGCATGTAGTTGCTTTTAGTAATCTCTTATGATCCTTTGGATTTCTTCAGTGTCAGTTGTTACTTTTCCTTTTTCATTTCTAATTCTATTGATTTGAGTCTTCTCCCTTTTTTTCTTGATGAGTCTGGCTAATGGTTTATTCATTTTGTTTATCTTCTCAAAGAACCAGCTTTTAGTTTTATTGACCTTTGCTATTGTTTCCTTCATTTGTTTTTCATTTATATGTAGTTTAAAAAAAAAATAACCATTTTGTGGAGTTACCATGTGATCCAGCAATCCCACTCCTGGGCATATATCTGGAAAAGATGAAAACTCAATTTGAAAAGATACATGGACCCCAGTGTTCATAGCAGTATTGTTTACAAGAGCGAATACATGGAAGCAACCTACATGTCCATCAACAGATGAGTGGATAAAGAAGTTTGAGATACACACACACACACACACACACACACACACACACACACACACAATGGAATATTACTCAGCCATCAAAGAGTGAAATAATGCCATTTGCAGCAACATATATGGACCTCGAGATGATCATAGTAAGTGAAATAAGTCAGAGAAAGACAGATATCATATGATATCACTTATATGTGGAATCTAAAAAATGATACAAATGAACTTATTTACAAAAAATAGATAAACAGCAAGGGTCTACTGTATAGCACAGGGAACTATATTCAGTGTCTTATAATAACCTATAATGAAAAGAATGTGAAAAAGAATACATATCTATCTGTCTATCTGAATCACTCTGCTGTACACCTGAAACTAATACAGCTTTGTAAATCAAACTATATTGCAATTAAAAATAACGATTTGTATTATGAAATAAATATTAAATTTGATCATAGTATGATAAACAATGAAAATATTAAATCTTTCCTATTTTTTGTTGCAAAAGTGACATAAATTTAGTTTCTTAAAAATTTTAAAGAAATCAATAAATAAACAGTGATATTAGGTCAAATTTCTCCTTGATAAATTTAATTATGATTTGAAATCTCATAGTTAGTTTGGATATATTAATGTGAGTAAACCAATGACTACTGACCTTACTAAATTTCATAATCCCCTTCCGTGCCTATAGGATCCTGCATGACTGGCCATTGTTACCCTTCAATCGTACCTCCTCCTCTCCTTATTTGCTATGCTTCTGCACTATGGACTTTCATTTTTCTTCATTGATTCTCCTAAGCCCTTGCCTTCTTCAGGGTTGTAATATTACTTATAATATTTTTATCTGGTTCTAGAAGCAAGGTTATGTTGCCCTCCTAAAAAACAGTTGTGAAGTTTTTCTCTCTGTTTCTATTATTTCAAAGATTTTGAGTAATACTGTTTTATTGTTCTTTTCACGTTTGGAAGAATTCACCAATTAAACTGCTGATAATTTTCTTTGTTGGAAAAATGTATACAAATTCAATTTGTTTAAAAGATATTCATTATTCAAGTTTTCTATTTCTTTCTTGTCCGTTTTGGACAGTTGTATATTTTTAGGAATCTATCCATTTGATCCAAATCATCAGGCATAGTTCTATCTTTTTAACGTATAAAAATACATACATTATCAATCAAGTGGGATTTATCCCAGTTATGTAAATCTGATTCAACATTTGAAAATCAATTAACATAATCCATGACATCAACGGGCTAAAAAAAAAAAAATCATATGACCATATCAATAGTTGCAGAAAGAGAATTTGACAAAATACAAAACCCATTCATCATAAAAATTCTCAGTACACTAGGAATAGAAGGTAACTTTCTCAACTTGATAAAGAACATCTCTCAGAAAAACTATACTTAACATCATAATTCATGGTGATAACATCAAATCTTTCCCACTAAAATCAGGTACAAGGCAAGGATGTTCTCTCTCATCACTCCTTTTCAGCATTGTACTGGATGTCCTCACTAATGCAAGAAGATGGGTAAAGGAAATAAAAGATATACAGATAGAGAAGGAAGAAATAAAACTGTCTTTGTTCACAGATAACATGATTGTCTATGCAGAAAATCTGAAAGAATCATCAAAAGAACTCCTAGAACTAATAAGTGATTAGCACAAGATTGCAAGATACAAAGTTAATATACAAAAATTAATTGCTTTCCTATACCCTAGCAATGAACAAATGGAATTTGAAATTAAAATCACAATGCCATTTACATAGCACTCCCCAAAATCTAACACAACGGGGACAAGATCTATATGAGGAAAACTATAAAACTCTGATGAATTAAAACAAAGAACTAAATAAATGAGAGATATTCCAAGTTTATAAATAGGAAGACTCAATATTATCAAGGTGTCAGTACTTCCAACTTGATTTATAGATTCAATGCAATCCCAATCAAAATCCCAACAAGTTATTTTGTGGCTGTTTACAAACTTTTTAAATATTATTTGGAGAGGCAAAAGATCTGGAATAGTCAACATAATATTGAATGAGAAGAACAAACTTGGAGAACTGATACTGTCTGACTTCATGAATTACTGTAAAGGTACAAATTCAAGACAGTGGGTGTTGGTGAAAGAATAGAAAAATAGATCGATAGAACAGAATAGAGAACCCAGAAATAGACCCACACAAATATAGTCAACAGATCTTTGACAAAGGAGCTGAGATAATACAATGCAGCAAAGATATATATTTTTCAACAAATGGTGCTAGAACAGTTGGACATCCACCTGCAAAGAAATGAATCTAGACACAAGATTTATACCCTTCACAAAACTAACTCAAATGGAGCATAGACCTAAATGTAAAACACAAAACTATAAACTGCAGAATATAACATAGGAGAAAACCTCGATGACCTTGGGTATGGAGATGCCTTTTTATATACAACTCCAAAGACACAAATTGCAAGAAATAATTGATAAGCTTGACTCATTAAAATTAAGAACTCTGCTCTGGAAAAAGCAAAGTCAAGAGAATGAGAAGACAAGCCACAAACTGGGAGAAAGTGTTTGCAGAAGACACAGCTGATAAAAGACGGTTATCCAAAATATACAAAGAACACTTAAAACTCAACAATAAGAAAACAAGCAACCTGGTTGAAAAATGGGCCGAAGACCTGAATAGACACCTCATCAAAGAAGATATATAGATGACAAATAAACATATGAAAGATGCTCCATATCATATGTCCTCAAGGAAATGCAAATTAAAACAGCGATGAGATACCACTACACACCCATTAGAGTGACCAAAATCCAGAACACTGACAACACCAAATGCTGGTGAGGATGGAGAGCAACAGCAACTCTCATTGCTGGTGGGTAGTTACCAGCATTTGGGCGGGGGGAGGAAAAAACAGGCAGGGTACAGAGCATTTTCAGGGCATTGAAAATATTCTTCATGATACCATAGTGATGGATACATGTCATTATATATTTGTCCAGACTCATAGAATGTACAACACCAAGAGCGAACCATTATGCAAACTATGGACTTTGTGTGATTATGATGTGTCAATGTAGATTCATCAGTCATAACAAGTGTACCACTATGGTGAGGGATGTTGATAATAGGGGAGGCTATGCATGTGAAGAGGCAGAGGATATATGGGAAATCTCTGGGCCTTCTCTTCAATGTTGCTATGAACCTAAAACTGCACTAAAACATAAAGTCTTAATTTTAAAAATAGATATTTATAATAGAGAAATGATCACCTTCATCCAATCATAGACTAAACTCAGGCTGAGATGCAGTTTTGGTAAGATTCAGTCTACCTCTGGTTTGTATTTTTTCCTATGGTTGCCTTCCATAGACTTTTAATTGAGAATTTAGTGTCTTTGCCTCTTTAGTACTAAGAAATTGGAATTTCCACTCTGCTTTTCAGATTATTTGAATTATCTCTTTAAGTTTTTGCTCTACACATTTTCAGAATTCAGCAAAGTCTTGAGATGGAATAAGTTGTGTGCTTGGATTTCCAATTTTGTCATTCTAACCCACATAACTTCCAAAACTGTGATTGTTTATCTGTGCCTTAGCAGCAGCTCTCTGTCTACACACCCATATTCTTAGCCTTTTTTTTAATACCTAGAATCAAATATCCCCAGAGAAAAAAGAAACTATATAGATCCTCAGTCTACCTCTGAATTTACCTGTTTTCTCTGAAATTCAAGTCCTTCTAAATCTTTCTACTTAAGCAGCTCTCTGACATCTTAAAAAAATTTATAATTTGCCTGGCTTTTCTAACTGTCATGAATATTTCATCCTTCCGTGAAGCAGAAATCCTGATATACATATTGTATTTATTTAGAGGACTCCTAAAATTTTACAATCAAATTTTCTTTCTTATGCTACAGATTTGTTTTTCGAAATGCCTTCAGAACATTTTTATTTTAACGTGTTTAAACTTATCCCTTTATTCTCCTGTATTTGTGACGACTTCATCAGATTTCTGATCACCACTATATTTGGGGTTAGGAATGGTTGCATATTAAATACGGGGGTTGTGGCAGTCCTCATTGAGAAGGTAAACTTTGAACAAACACCTGACAGAGAGAAGGAGCGAGCTATGAAAATCTGGGGGCTGACGGGGAAGATAAGTGGGAATAGCAAGTTCAAAGGCACTGATACAGGAGTGTGCCTGGTGTTTTTGTATAATGACAAGAAGGTCGATATGACTGAGGCTGAGTGAGCAAGGGGGAAAGTAGCAAAGGGTAAATTCAGTCCAGGACTGATCTAAGCATTGTCTTTAACTTTTCATTTTCTTTCAACTCTTCATATCCAATAAATATCATGTCATTATCATGTCCATCATTTAGGTTTTACCAATGAAATATTCTTCATGTACATGCCTCATTTATAATTCTGTTACTACCACCTTCATTTATGTCTTGTTATCCATAGATAATTGCAAATCAGAAACTGATCCTCTCAGTCTTGGAACTCCCCACTCCAGTAAATTCCAAATAAAACATTCTGTTCAGCCATAACCAGTATCATGGTCACAGGATAAGATTTATTTATTTATTTTCCAGTACGCAGGCCTCTCACTGTTGTGGCCTCTCCCTTTGCAGAGCACAGGCTCTGGACATGCAGGCTCAGCATCCATGGCTCACGGGCCCAGCCGCTCCGCGGCATGTGGGATCCTCCCCGACCGGGGCACAAACCTGTGTCCCCTGCATCGGCAGACTCAACAACTGCGCCACCAGGGAAGCCCCAACAGGATAAGATTTTTAAAATTCCTAACTCTGGATTTTTCCATTACTATACACGAATAGGCCAGTGGAAGAGGAAAAAATGCCCGTTGTCTACAACCGGTGATCAGGATGTTTAAATATGAGTAAATACTCTATTTTAATGCCTTCCACAATGTTAGAAGACAACTGAAATTTTTGAAATCTTTAGATCTATTCAAAAGCCAAATGGATTTGGTGAGTATAAGACTGGGCTAGTGAATAAATAAAGTTTGCAACTTCCTGTTGTTGGGAAAAATCTGAATAAAATAGCCACTTGGCCTCATGACTTCTTGACAGAAATTGCATTAAAAAACACAGTACTTTGCTCCTTCAGACAACTGCTACCTAGAAAGCATCTTGAATTTCACATTGATGTCAGTTCTTTTTGCACATACATTATGCTGATGCATACAGCTTTTATAAAATAACCAAACGTTTTTTCTAGTGAAAAAGTAATTTTTAAGACATACAATAATAAGAGGGTATATTGTCTATATAGCCTTCCACATTCTGATTCTTTCACTAACACAATTAAAAATTGGTTCTGCAAACTCCATATATATCCTTTGGGAAAACATCTGTTGTTTTCTGCTTGATGAAATAACATCAATATGCCTTTTCAGCCAAGGGCTTGGATCATCTGCCTTTAATTTGGCACGTTTGTGAATCTTATCATTCCTCTGTTTGCAGCAAAATAAAGGTTCAAATACTTAATAAATAATACTAAATTATTTGTAACAAAAAATCACAGAGCCAAAAAATATATTTGAAAACAACAGTAATACAAATCTGATTTCTCAGGGAAATGTTGGAATACTTCAATTTTTTTTTTTGTAAGATAGGCAAAACATGGCTTCTATGGTTAACATTGAAATTTCTCCTTTGGAACAGGAAAATGGAAGCTGCTATAGCAAGGGAGGGAAGGAGGGAAAAGATGAAAAAGTATAGTGGGTAAATTTTCATACCGGGTATTCTGAATGTTAGGTTCAGAAGTATCTGCAGTATATTGAAGGAAACATCTGCAGTTTATTTGCAGGATGAAATGTGACAGGAGGTAAGCAAGGGAAATGGAATATTTATTAGAGTAAGTAAATTAAAAATCTCATGTTTTTAAAAAAGTCTATGGTTGATGCAAATTAAGTGAATCTATTAAATTAATAGAAACATTTTTTAATCTGTTTCTCTCTTGAGTAACTGAAATTAACACTTGGATTTTTCTGTAAAGAACTGTGGCAAAAACAATGGTCACAGCTATTATTGAAGGCACTATACATATACTTTGTGTATAAGTATACAAGTATTGATATAATGTAGAATATAACATTCTAACATAAGCTGTATTTTAAAGGTTGCATGGAAACCACGACTGATTTGTTAATTCATTTGCTTGTTTAGATTTTCAGAAAATGTTTTCTGAACCTGAAGAAAAGGGAAATTTAATTTTTCAGGTTAACTTTAACTTTTGTGATTTGAAAGTCTGCTTAAATCTTAAATTTTAAAAGTGTGTTAGACATTTCTTAAGCCTTGGCTTATGAAAAAGATATGTAGGAACTTCCCTGGTGGTGCAGTGGTTAAGAATCTGCCTGCCAATGCAGGAGACATGGGTTCGAGCCCTGGTCCAGGAAGATCCCACATGTTGTGGAGCAACTAAGCCTGTGTACCACAACTACTGAGCCTGTGTTCTATAGGCAGTGAGCCACAACTACTGAGCCCATGTGCCACAACTACTGAGCCCGTATGCCACAACTACTGAAGCCCACATGCCTAGAGCCCATGCTCTGCAACAAGAGAAGCCACCGCAATGAGAAGCCCGCACACCCCAAGGAAGAGTAGCCCCTGCTCGATGCAACTAGAGAAAGCCCGCACACAGCAATGAAGACCCAACACAGCCAAAAATAAATAAATAAATAAATAAATAAAAGGATATATAAAAGTGTGTTCTCCTCTATCGAAAATATCTCGTTTAAAATCTTTCCCTGTCCTGAAACACGCCTAATTTGCTTTCACATGTAAAACCCAAGACCATTGATAAGGAAGGAGCTATTGCATATATGTGAAGACACAACACAGAGCACTGAAGTCCACGTTGAGGCTGGATGAAATAGGAAGAGAAAGAGCACAGCAGATTCTGAAGGGTTTATACTTCTAGATTCAGGGAAGCTGATTTGGGGAGGTTTTATGAAGGAGGTGAGCCATTAGGAGAATTTTCAAGAAGGATTGAGGCATCATTGGGTAGAAAAGAATGGAAAAATCATTCTAGGTGAGAGTGAAGAAGAAATGTTGTCATGTAGGAAAAATGCAAAGCAACTGTGAGAAGATAAGATCTTGGAAAATGATATCTCCTCTTTGCCATGTTTATTTAATGTTGAATTTAAAAAGCACATTAAAATGGAGAAAGTCTCTCAGAAACTACTCCATTTACAAATTAGTACAAGTAAGCTTTCAGCACTTAAAACTTTCCTGAACTCAAGTCTCTGATACTATAATCAACAAGGCAAAGACAAATCTGAAATCCAAAAAGCTCTGTAAGCTGAAATTTTATTGATAACTCATTTGGTGGCAAAATCTAACCTGGCCTCTACTGACACGAAACTACTTGTGTAGCCTTTCTTCATCTCGCTTGATGGGACTATTCACAGGTTTGACTACAGAAATGTTAATGTATTTGGTTGGAGTCCTGCCCCAAACCGTGCTGGAGGATAGAGGTGGCCTATGTATTATATTAAATATAAAGATATTAACTTTTAAATATTAAACATTTTCTGAAGTCTGAAACACATTTGGTTTTAAGGTTTGTGGACCTATTAGAATCAGCTCTTTTTCCATTACTGGATAAAATGTAGGAGAGGCTTCTGCAGGTCTCTGAAGTTTCAGGCAACTTCTGAGTTGCCAGGCATGTTTTATTTGCTCAGAGCAGGATTCATAGTTGGATTTGCACACTGAATCTTCTAGTTCTATAGTATGAACAAAGAAAAGAAGTACGTTCTAAAGAAAAGAGGTAGTTTTAAGAATGTTTCCTGAAATAAGTCCCTGTAGTCAAAAATGAAGGTTAAAGCTATAATTCAAGTGAATATATTTTGAATGTAAGTATACATTACAGTTATTGGCATACAGTTCCATAGAAAGCCTCTCGTAAATAGATATAGTTACAACTTGGGCCTGCCTCTTCCATTCTGAACAGGAATAACTAATTGCTGTTATTTTCTATGTCTGATGGTAGGTGCATTTATAATAGATTAGCTGATGTAATTTATTTAAAATGTAATTAGTCACAGAAAGGAGAATTTGATACTGAAGGTAACTTTAACAATATACATAAAAGCCTCTCCTTTTTCTATCATTTCCCACATTAGAGATGTTTAATTTATGCGTGTTATAGCTGCCCCCTCTTCCCGTTATTCCTTACTCCCTCCCTTTCTTCCTCCCTCTCTCCCTCCCTCTTTGTCTCTTGATTAGATCTTTTTAAAAAATATTTTTATTGGAGTATGGTTGCTTTACAAAGTTGTGTTAGTTTCTACTGTATAGCAAAGTGAATCAGCTAAACATATATCTCCTCTTTTTTGGATTTCCTTCCCATTTAGGTCATCACAGAACATTGAGCAGAGTTCCCTGTGTTATACAGTAGTTTCTCATTAATTATCTATTTTATACATAGTATCCGTAGTGTATATGTGTCAATCCCAATCTCCCAATTCATCCCACCCCGCTCCCTTTTCCCCCTTGGTATCCATATGTTTATTCTCTACCTCTGTGTCTCTATTGATGCTTTGTAAATGAGATCATCTATACCAATATTTTCAGATTCTACATATATGCGTTAATATATGATATTTGTTTTTCTCTTTCTGACTTACTTCACTCTGTGTGACAGTCTCTAGGTCCATCTACGTCTCTACAAATGAACTAAGTTCGTTCTTTTTTATGGCTGAGTAATATTCCACTGTATATATACACCACATCTTCTTTATCTGTTCCTCTCTTGATGGACATTTAGGTTGCTTCCATGTCCTGGATATTTTAAATAGTGCTGCAATGAACATTGGGTGCATGTGTCTTTTTGAATTATGGTTTTCTCTGGGTATATGCCCAGTAGTGGGATTGCGGGGTCACGTGGTAGTTCTATTTTTAGTTTTTTAAGGAACCTGCATACTGTTCTCCATAATGGCTGTATCAATGTACTGTTGGCTGTATCCCACCAACAGAGCAAGAGCATTTTCTTTTCTCCACACCCTCTGCAGCATTTATTGTTTGTAGATTTTGTGATGATGGTCATTCTGACCAGTGTGAGGTGATACCTAACTGTAGTTTTGATTTGCATTTCTCTAATAATTGGTGATGTTGAGCAGCTTTTCATGTGCCTCTTGGCCATCTGTATGTCTTATTTGGAGAAATGTCTATTTAGGTCTTCCACCCATTTTTTGATTGGGTTGTTTTTTTGATATTGAGCTGCATGAGCTGTTTGTATGTTTTGGAGACTAATCCTTTGTCCATTGCTTCATTTGCAAATATTTTCTCCCATTATGAGGGTTGTCTTTTTGTCTTGTTTATGGTTTCATTTGCTGTGCAAAAGCTTTTAAGTTTCATTAGGTCCCATTTGTTTATTGTTTTTATTCTCATTACTCTAGGAACTAGGTCAAAAAAGATCTTGCTGCGATTTATGTAAAAGTGTTCTGCATATGTCTTCCTTTAAGAGTCTTATAGTGTCTGGCCTTACATTTAGGTGTTTAATCCATTTTGAGTTTATTTTTGTGTATGGTGTTAGGGAGTGTTCTAATTTCATTCTTTTACATGTAGCTGTCCAGTTTTCCCAGCACTATTTATTGAAGAGACTGTCTTTGCTCCACTGTATATTCTGGCCTCCTTCATCATAGATTAGGGGACCATAGGAGTATGGGTTTATCTCTAGGCTTTCTATCCTGTTCCCTTGATGTGTATTTCTGTTATTGTGCCAGTACCATACTATCTTGATTACTGTAGCTCTGTAGTATAGTCTGAAGTCAGGGAGCCTGATTGCTTCAGCTCCTTTTTTTTTCCCCTCAAGATTACTTTTGCTGTTCAAGTTCTTTTGTGTTTCCATACAAATTGTAAAAATTTTTGTTCTAGTTCTGTGAAAAATTGGTAATTTGATAGGGATTGCATTGAATCTGTAGATTGCTTTGGGTAGTATATTCATTTTCACAATATTGATTCTCTCTTCATTAGATCTTAAATTAATACTTTGAGTTTATAATATAATCACAGGGTGAAAATTTTAAAAAATAAAATTCAAGTATACAATGCACAGACTCCCCCCCGCAATCATTCATCCTCCTTGTTCCCTCTTCACTGTCTTCCTCACAGGTGACAAGTGTGACATATATTCTCATTTTCGTTTCAACCACACTCTTGTCTATACCAACCATGAAAATCTCTTTTGTTTAGCATTTTAAGTATCATTTTGTTCCCTTACTTTTAGTAAAGATAAAGATACAGTATAGGAAATGATCTAGAACATTCCATGTCCTAGTTAGTTCAGGCTGCTATAAAACAAATTACCCTAGATAGGGTGACTTATAAACAACAAAAAAAATTTTATCATAGTTCTGAGGGTTGGAAAGTCCAAGTTCAGTGCATCAACAGATTCATTGTCAGGTGAGGGCCTACTTCTTTGTTCATAGAGGGCTGGCTTTTCTCTGTGTCCTCACATGGCAGGAGGAACAAGTGAGCTCTTTGAGGTCTCTTATACAAGGGTACTAATACCATTCATGAGGGCTCCACCCTCATGACTTATCACCTCCCTAAGGCCCTCCTAACACCTACATCACATTGGGGATTAGGTTTCAGTATATAAATTTTGGGGGACACATTCTTCTGTAGCATCCCACTTATACCTGGTAAAATTTACTTATATGTAGATCCTTGAAGGCGTATTTTCTAACAGGACCAACCAACCATGGTCAAGAAGTTAGTGGGATTTTAATTGTCCAGTCTTTTTCCTTCCATTCCACCTGGGAATTAATAGGGCTGAGAGAGACAAGCCTTTTTAAGAGTTTCCTCTTGCATGGTTGCTTCTTTCCTTCTTCCCCGCAATTCTCCAAAATGAAGAGGTAAGGGAGTTTTGTAGTCACAGATACAAGGACATATCTAAAAAACTAAGACCCCTCAGGATGGAAAAGATTCTGGGAAGACCAGGCAATTGAGGACAGTGTGCGAAGAGAATGAAAATGATTTGGTTTGAAAGAGATCCAAATTTGTCATCCACCCTAAAGTATATTTCACACCTACCCAATCTAGTAATATATGGGTTTTTTTCCCTCACTGGTTTCATGTTAATAAACATACCAGCAACATTTTAATGAAGGATACTTAGATCTTACACCTAGTCCAGCAATATTAATAAATTTTTTCCATTCTTCAATTTTATAAATAATCTAACATTTCTATAGTAGATATTTTTTGTTTCCTAACTTAATTCTTGATGCTATTTCTTTTCCAACCTGTATTTTTCTTATTTATGCTTTTTTTCACATATATATTCATCTTTGTTACCTACCCTAAGTTCTTTGTTTTTGGAGAAAGATGGCATATGTATAAATTGTGAAAGAAAATATTTCAAGTAGAGAAGTGTTGATGGCAACATTTCATTTGAAATTTTTTTCTGGAACAGTATGGGTACAAGTAAACATATTAGACAATCCAAATAAAGAAATGTTAGAGCTGACATTCCATCTGGAATAATAGCCACTTGAGTGGCTTGGGGGTCACTTATTTTCATGAAATAGCAATAGTATTAATTTGCTCCCTGATTTGCTGAGTGGGTGTTCATTCTCTCCTCTCCTCTCTCCTTGCCTTTGAAAATGTACACGGTTTTAAAATTTTATGTGCACAAATTGGAGATCACGGCTTATAAGTTTTTGTTTGGTTTGGTTATGACTCAGAATTATATACCCATTGTACTCACTCAACTGTCAGCCTTTCAGAGAGAAATAAAGCAAAACCCCTCATATTTCTGAAATGTAAAAATAGACATTGTTAATAAAAAAAAACAGGTTTCGGGCTTCCCTGGTGGCGCAGTGGTTGAGAGTCTGCCTGCCAATGCAGGGGACATGGGTTCAAGCCCTGGTCTGGGAAGATCCCACGTGCCACGGAGCAGCTGGGCCCGTGAGCTACAAATACTGAGCTCTGCGCGTATGGAGCCTGTGCTCTGCAGCAAGAGAGGCCGCGACAGTGAGAGGCCCGCGCACCGCGATGAAGAGTGGCCCCCGCTTGCCACAACTAGAGAAAGCCCTCGCACAGAAACGAAGACCCAACACAGCCAAAAATAAATAAATGAATAAATAAATTTAAAAAAAAAAAAAAAAAAAAAAAACAGGTTTCAAAGTATATACAGCATGACATCATTTTGTTGAAGAAATACAAAGTTCTTTATAAATTTGTGTTTCATAGAATAAGATCTGGAAATACATGCACTGCAGTATTAACAGTGGAGATCTCTGGGCAGTGAGAGTGTTTTCTCATTTATCTTTCAAACTTCGTTATAACATAATTGATCATTATAAGAACTCAGATGCATCAGGTGTAAACTCCTCACTGCTCTCACATAGGTGATATTATTCTTGTAATCATGGATATCCTGGGCCTCCTATTTAAATGTTATTACAGAAATCCATTTCACTAGAAAAGTTAATACAATCATTCAGTCAGAGAATGTGCCAGAACAGTGCTTGGTGCTGGGATATAATAGAAGACAGAATCCATATAGACATTTACAGGTTAGGGGAATAGAAAAATAAATATATAAATTAAGGATTGTATTTACCACAGTGTGTAATGATTTTACTTATGTGCCTGTTAGTTGTTTGTGTGTCTTCCACAGTAGATCTTAAGACCTTAGAGGGCAGGTTTACCTTGGTCTTTCCAGTCCCAGAGTAATGTCTGGCATGTGGCAGGTAATCAACAAATGAGCTGAGTAAGTAAATTGATCAAATACATACTAATTAGAGCTATGAGGTAACTAGGGTGATATAGAGAAAAATGGGAGATCAACTTTTGCTTGGGTGTTCAGATAAGGCCTTACCAAGGAGCTTATATATTAGCCAAGACCTGATGGAAGAGAAGAAAGCAAAACAAATCAGTCAAAGAATATTGATCCTGTTTTTTTCTTCTAGTTTTTGTAAACCTTATTTCTTGCCCTTGTGTTTTGGAAAGTAAAATCTGAGTACTCTGTAATCTGGGTAGATACACCTCAGGAAGGTATTTTCTTTCTATCCCCTCGAATACTTCCTCAGAAACCATATGGAGAGTTGTTGAAAGAAAAAGTAGAATGTGATCTATACTCTTTGAGGCAATATATAAAAGAGTACATACTTTATGTACTTTTCCCCTCCTGCGTCTGAAATAATTTTTGGAAGAAAATTTATTTGTTTAAATTTTTTTAAGTAGCTCAAAACTACAGATAGGGCTTCCTTGGTGGCGCAGTGGTTGAGAGTCCGCCTGCCGATGCAGGGGACGTGGGTTCGTGCCCCGGTCCGGGAAGATCCCACATGCCGCGGAGCGGCTGGGCCTGTGAGCCATGGCCGCTGAGCCTGCGCGTCCGGAGCCTGTGCTCCGCAATGGGAGAGGCCACAACAGTGAGAGGCCCGCGTACCGCAAAAACAAAAACTACAGATAATGTTTTGGTTTAGTATCTTAGCAAAAAAAAAAAGAACTATAGATCAACTATATTTTACCTTCTTTATAAACATTTTATTAATAATCACCTAAGTTATTATCAAGAAATGAGTTAGCAAATTAAACACTTTAAAACCATCTTGTGTATATACACACACTTCAGAGACAGAGAAAGAGAGGAAGGAAGGGAAGAAGGAAGGGAGGGTGGGAGGAAGAGTGAGAGGGAGGAAGGAAGAGAGGAAAAGAAAGAAAAAGAAGGAAAGAGAGAAGTAACACTAATTCTGACAAGAGTGACAAAAAGAATAGATCCTGTGCTGGTCTAGCTTTGTCTTCTTCATTTCATCCCATGTTATTCTAAGTCCCCTGAAGGCAGGTGACAGAAATGAGTGCAGCAACCATTGTGGCTGACTGTGCATTGCACAACTCCAGGGAGCTCCATTCACATTTAAAATCTTTGTAGACTTTTCTGGATGATGGTAATAAATTATCTTAAGAAAAGGCAGCTTTTTATAATTTTCCCAAAGGAATCATTTGGACTAGTTGTAGAGTAGGAACTATGGCTAATAGGAAAGAGGGTATCCTTTCTATGCGGCAGCTGCTACTCAATGGCAATCAATCATTTTAGTGCAAAAATACCATTCTGTGATTAAAGAACATGGATTGTTTTCAAAAGAAGCTAGAAATACGGCATTTTATGTGACTTCTAATTTTTAAATACTGTTCAATTAAATGTATAAAGTAGTTATGCCTATAAGCTGGATGTAGTCTGTGAGCCACTGATGGCAGACCTCTGCCCTTGACCCTCACAAACCCTTTGGCCTGGATGCATGCATCTTGCTTCAGACATCTCTGCAATGGTTTCTTCTGAGAAACTTTGGTCTAAGCTCCCTGTTAAGGTTGTTTTCTCTGTAGAGTTACTGTCTTGTTCTGCTTCATTCACTTCCCTTCTCTATCATGTTTGAAAGCCCTCTGGAACGGAATAATCTCTCCATATCTACCCGGCATGATATCACTTCCTGAGTCTTTATTACATAGCTCTTTCTCTATTCCTTTCACACCAGTTTCACAAGCTACTGTTGGACAACTGCAGGCACAATATTGTGCAAAATTCACTAAAATGGTACGAGCCAGGAAGCGGTTGTAATTTTTTAACTTAACAATGTAGCAATTAAAAAAAAAAAAAAGATTTCTCCAAACCATCAAATATTGTATAGGTTGTGACATTTTATCTACAGTCAGCTGTATTGAGGTGATGACTGCTCTGAAAACTGGGAGTAGAAATATTAGTACTTTTTCTTTTGTGGTAAAAATTTGAATGAATACTCAAGAATGACCTTGTTATTACATTCAGTGTTACCAAATCCGCATAGTATACAAAAAACAGGCAATGCTATTGGTTATTTGGAATCCCTTATATGCTTCATAACTTTTCCATTATATCTTTTTTTTTTTGCTTACAATACTAAATGTTAAATTCAACTATTTCTTATAACCAGTTTAGTGAAATGGTAGCACTATAATTACAGATTAACATGCTGTGCACAGAATACAAAAGTTGCCATTCAGATCAATCTTCAATTATTTATTCCACTAGAATGAAGCTAGATTGAAGCAGATGTTGACCAACAGAGAGAATATATAAAAACAAGATTTAGAAGAGTCTACCAGTTGTAGTAAAAAACATAAGAGTGATCTAATACTTCTTTATTTCTTATAAATGCATACTATTTTTAATGCTTTTGTCTTTTGAGGGTTTTAAATAATTCTAACTAAAAGGAATTCTAAAAATCTGAAATTCTGACAGTTTTTTTTTAAAGTTTCCTCAGATTTTAAAAAACTTTCTGAAGACAAGATTTGACCATAGAAATTTATATGATACTCTGCCATTAATCCATTCACTCAGATATACACATTGCTATTTTAGGGGCTATTCATAATATAAGTTTGAAATAAATTTCATGGAGGACCAAATAATCCACTAGACCTCACAAGAATTTGAACAAACTATTCCTCATGCAAATGACTCACACTGTGTGTAGAACTGTAGGTTTATATCTCTCCAGAAATGTTTTACATATATGTAAATGTGGGCATCTGAGTGTGCGTATGCTTTCAGGAAAAACAAATGGTACCCTACAATACCTATTCTTTTGAACCTAGCTTTTCAATTAATAATATTACTAGGACATTTTTCTATATCATCTTTTATATCTACTTTGTTCTGTTAAATTCTGTATTATGCATTGTAATTTATAGCAATTCTCAATACTTAGGTTGTTTCAAGGGTTTTTTTTTTGTTGTTATTAATCACAATGCTTCATGGAACATCTATGTATACACATATTTTTGTATTCTTGTATAAGCATATTTGCAGAATTTCTAAATTAGGTAATCACGACTAAAAGAGTGTGGAATACCAATTTTAATAAATAGAGCCAAATTAGCCTTCAGTTTGTGCCTCAGTGCATGAAAGTGCTTGCTTGCTTCATGACATTAATATGGTAAGTTTATTTAATATTTGGTATACTTTTTAATATATTTTAATTATAAACATCTTTTCATAAATTTGTTAATTTTTGAGCTATCACATGCTCATTTTTCTATTGAGTTGTCCTTTTTCTCCTTAATTTCACTCAAAATTCATTCAATAAATATATATTTATGGCCTATAATGTGACAGGGTCCATTAAAGATGCTAGAAGCATAGCAGTCAACAAAAACAAATGAAAACCTTATCCCCATGAAACTTTCATCCTAGAAGGAGGAAACAAAAATGAACATAATAGATACTACAGTATTAAAATGCTAGCTGGTGATAAATTCAACAGTGAAAAATGAATAAGAAATGTGGTACAGGGAATTCAAGGCATGAGTTTGGGCTATTGAATAGCACAGTCAGGGAGGCTTCAGGGAGAAGGTGACTGTTGCATAAGAGACCTGAGGAGGTGAGGGAGAAATCCATGTGACATCTAGAACAAGAACATCCATACTGAGGAGTGAGTGGCAGGTACAAAGGACCTGAGGAAATATGGATCCAGAATGCCAAGTGGCTGAAGCTGAGCGAGCAAGTGAAGGGAGTCTTGTAGGACACAAGATCAGCTTGATAATGAGAGGCCAAATCAAGAAGGATGCTTTAGGATGTTGCAGGTCATTGTAAGGAACCTTGGCGTGGGCTCTGAGTATGGTAAAAAAATAAAAAGCCCTCTGTTGGTTTTGAGAGAGAAGTGACCTTTGGTTTTAGCAGGATCACTTCAGTTGCTGTATTGAGATTTGACTTCGGGGTGGAGGCAGTGTGGGGAGCATGGGCAGGCAGTCTAGTGAAAAGGTAGCTGCAAAACTTCAGGGTGGGGGCTCTGGTGCTTTGGACCCAAGAGGTAGGAGTGGCGGTAGTAACAAGTGGTCAGATTTTGAATATAATTTAAATGTGAAACTGGCAGGATTTGCTAATGGATTGGATATGAAGTGAGATGATAATGAGGATGACTAGGAAGTTTAGTAAGCTTTTTGTGTAAGAAGGAAATTAACTTTTTGTCAGTCATTTGTGTTTCAAATATTTTTCCCACTGTTTCTGTTGAGTTTGATTATGGTAATTTTCCCATGAAGAATACTTTAATATATAACATAAAACATATCTTTCATTTCTTTTATACTTTCTAGATTTTGTATCATGTTTAAAAAGACTGACCCTATTCCAAGAATTAAAAATAAAATTGTCTATATTTTTCCAGTATTTTTAGAATTCCATTTTAAATTTTAAATTAATATATTTGGAATTTCTTTTGGTGCCATTTCCTGATATTTTAAATGTTTGTTGCTCTGGCTTCTAAGCAGTATTCATTTCTTGGTGGCTCTTGAAACTTAATTTCTATGTAATGGCTTGTGGGTTCATCATGACAACATTGTACAGCTATAGATACCATCCCATGTAAGACTTGATGAAGCTCTCCTAAGTATCTTCAAACTGCGAAGCCTCACACTGTAAAAGTCCTCTCCTTAAAGGCTTAATCCAGTTACCACCTCATTATTGCAATGTTCTAATCTTTGTCATTTTTTTCTTTTTCCCCATATGACTTCACATTTACCCTTAAGTTAATTTGTATTGCTATACATTTTGTTGTTTGGTGCTGATCACCTCCTTTGGACTGACTCTTTTGATAATAATGACATCTAATGCAGAAGTTTTTATATGGTAATAGTCAGTATGTATTGTTAAATGACCTCCACCTCCAAGAAAAATAACTTTTAAACTAACACTCTAGCAATTGGCAGGTTGCTATTGTCATGCTAAGGTAATGAGAACTTTATTCATGGATTCATTAGATACGTACTGAATGTCTAACAAGAATGGAAACACTGCTAGACTCTGGGGTCATAATTTTCAGCAAGATAGTTAGGGTCACCACAATTGTAACACATGTGGACCAGAAATTATGATTATTTACTTACATTTATATTTTAAAATAACTGCTCATTCCATAAAGACATTTAAAAAACAGTTAATACCACTATAAAAAAATGTAGAAATCATTTTCTTTTCCTCCCCTGTATCTCTTTTCTAGAGTATGCTAATTAAGCTCTCTCTTTCCTAAGGCCATGGGCCCCATCAAGCTGGGATAATAAGGTGACGGAAGAGTAGGAAACCTTAGCAATACTTTATAAGGAGTAGAAGAAGATAGTCAAAGTGAACACAGTCATGCTTCTAAATTATGCTGTAAGTGGCAGACAAAATCAGGAAAAAGATTTTTGATTGTCTCATAGATTAGCAGTTGTCACTGGGGGAAGGAGCAACTTGCCCCCCAGGGGACCCTTGATAATGTCTGTAGACATTTTTATTTGTCACAACTGGGCGTGGGGTAGCGGTTGCATGCTACTGGCATCTAGTGGGTAGAGGAGGAATGGGACAGCTACCTGCAATGAAGAATTATCTGGCCCCAAATCTCAATAGTGCCAAAGGCTGAGAAACTCTGCCCTAGATAAATGTTCTATCAGATAAAGTCTGATTGTCATGAATTGGCAAATAAAACCCTGCAACTATTAATACTGGTTTATCTAACATTTATCTCTATGATATTAAAGTCAAAATATTGAAGCAGATTTAATGAAGAATCAATTCTGAAATTACATCATCATCATAAAATTAAATTTGAGATTAAGCCCAAGGTCATAAGTGTGGGGCCGTTAGGGACTTTCCACCCCCTCACTTGTTCCCGTAAACCAATTCTTCTCCCTATCGTGCGCCACTCCTTCTCCCTATCGAAACCAATTCTTCTCCCTATCGTGCGCCACTCCTTCTCCCTATCGAAACCAATTCTTCTCCCTATCGTGCGCCACTCCTTCTCCCTATCGAAACCAATTCTTGGAGTTTTTCAGTTGACGGGGACTTGCCAGACAGCGGGTAATTTTCCAGTTGCCCGTAACAGGTATACGCCCTAACCGCCACAATGAACAGACAACTATAACGGCCAGAAGGTGGGACAAAAGTTCCTAAGCCAATGAATTCAAAAGTCACCACATTTACCCAATCATTGTGAGAATATACCCGCCCTATGAATAAATAAACCTATAAAAAGTATGTGATTCCGCTTTTAGGGGTTCCCCATCGGCCTCCTGCGTGAGGTTCAGGGAACCCCGGTGCATCGGCTCCTAATAAACCTCTTGCGTGTTGCAACAGCTCTCGACTCTTGGCGGTTCTTGGGCGAGTTGGAATCCCTCGTAGACCGCTTGGGTCTAACATTTGGGGGCTCGTCCGGGATCCCCACTCGCCCCCGGGTCACAAGAACATCGGGAGTCGGAGGTATCAGGTAGGCTCGAGCCCAATTGTCTGTTTGTTTGTCGTTTGTTTGTTGCTAGCCGCCATTAGGAAAAAGCCGTGTGAACCGGCTTGCTGTGGAATCTGTATTGGACTCCTGGCTAGGCAGACGTGCCGAAAGCTGGTGTCCACGGGCCCCGGGGGACGCCCTGGTGGTCCATCTGGAAGGAGAAACAAATTTTGTCTCCCCTTCATCTGGTTCTGGCAGGTTATATAAGCTGCCATCTGAATTTGAGTTGGTTTCGGGTTTAAGTTCGCGGCGGCAATATCAATGTGTGTCTTTTGAAATTTTATTGTTTTTCTGTACTATTATCTTTCTTTTGACGGACGACAATGGGACAAACTATGACGACTCCTCTTTCTCTTACCCTAAGCCACTGGACCGAAGTTAGGGCTAGGGCCCACAACCTTTCGGTAGAAGTAAGGAAAGGAAAATGGCAAACGCTGTGTACCTCTGAGTGGCCTACATTTCAGACAGGGTGGCCACCCGAAGGATCTTTTTTGTTAGATAAGGTTGGGCTAGTCAAGTCTAGGGTCTTTAACACAGGACCCCACGGACACCCAGACCAGATACCATATATCTTGGTCTGGGAAGATCTAGTTCTCTCCCCGCCTCCGTGGGTCCGGCCCTTTGTTTCCTCAACAGGCACGTCTGCATGCGCTCCAGCACAATCGGAGATATTGGCCCTGAAGAAAACCCCAGACACGGAAAAGTCATCTGCTGCCCCGGACCCGCCAAAGGCGATATATCCTGACCTGCAGTCTGATTTGCTTCTTCTAGATTCCCCACCTCCTTATCCTCCGGCCCTAAATCCCATGTTGCCCCTAGGACCCCCAGCTTCACAACCCTCCACACCAGTAGGGCCACCTGTTATGGCGGAAAGGGGGGGGTCCCTCGGCGGGCACCAGAAGCCGGAGGGCTGTTTCCCCGGATTCTACTGCTTTACCCCTTAGAGAATATGGCCCCCCCGATAACCACGGGAATAGGCCCCTTCAATACTGGCCCTTTTCCTCCGCAGATCTTTATAATTGGAAGATGCATAACCCTACTTTCTCTGAAAACCCACAGGCTCTTACTGCTCTAATAGAGTCTCTTGTCTTCTCCCACCAACCCACCTGGGATGATTGTCAACAGCTCCTCCAGACTCTCCTCACAACTGAGGAGAGGCAACGGGTTCTCCTGGAGGCTAGAAAGAATGTTAGGCGCCAATGGACAACCTACCCAGTTGCCTAATGAGATTGATGCCGGTTTTCCACTCGTCAGGCCGAATTGGGACTTTAATACCCTGGAAGGTAAGGAGCACCTGAAAATGTATCGCCAGGCTCTGGTGGCGGGTCTCCATGGAGCGGCCAGGCGCCCCACGAATTTGGCTAAGGTAAGAGAGGTAACTCTGGGGCCCCAGGAATCGCCAACCGTGTTCCTAGAACGCTTAATGGAGGCTTTTAGACGATTCACTCCTTATGATCCAACCTCTGAGGAACATAAGGCCACCATAGCAATGGCCTTTATTGACCAGGCGGCCCCTGATATTAGAAAGAAGTTACAAAGGCTGGATGGCCTACAAGGTTTCTCCCTTCAGGACTTAGTAAAAGAGGCAGATAAGGTATATAATAAGAGGGAGACAGAGGAAGAAAGGGAAGAAAGAAAGCAGAAGGAACAAGAGGCTCGTGAGGTAAGACGAGATAAGAGGCAAGAAAGACATTTGAGTAAGATACTGGCCACTGTAGTCAGAGGAGGAAACAGTAGAGACAGAAATAGACAGGAAGGGCGAACAACGGATAGAAGGCGGCCATTAGACAAGGACCAATGTGCCTACTGTAAAGAAAAAGGTCATTGGGCAAGAGAATGCCCTAAAAAAAGGAACGGGGGAAGGCCAACCAGAGATAAAATCTTAACATTGGAAGAGGAAGATTAGGGAAGTCAGGGCTCGGACCCTCTCCCCGAGCCCAGGGTAACTCTTAAAGTGGAGGGGGAACCCGTCCAGTTCTTGGTGGACACCGGAGCCCAGCACTCAGTCCTCCTTCATTCAAAGGGCCCCCTTTCAACTAAAAGGTCATGGGTCCAGGGGGCCACTGGAAATAAGCAGTACTCATGGACCACCCGAAGGACAGTAGATCTTGGGGTGGGACGAGTAACCCACTCATTCTTGGTCATACCTGAGTGCCCATACCCTCTGCTAGGTAGAGACTTACTCTCTAAGGTGGGGGCCCAAATCCACTTTCAACCAGAAGGGCCCACCATAACTGACAACCAAGGGAGATTACTCCAAATCTTGACCATGAAACTGGAAGATGAACACAGGATATATGAAACACCCTCGCCTCCACAAGCTGACATGCAGGATTGGATGACTAGGTTTCCACAGGCTTGGGCAGAAACTGCCGGTATGGGAATGACAAAATATCGGCCCCCTGTGGTGGTAGAACTTAAAACAACCGCCACCCCAGTAACGGTCCGCCAATACCCCATGAGTAAAGAAGCCCGAGATGGCATCCGTCCTCAAATACAAAGGTTACTGGAATTAGGGATCCTGGTAAGGTGCCAATCTGCATGGAATACCCCTCTTTTGCCAGTTAAAAAGCCAGGAACTAATAATTACCGACCGGTACAAGACCTACGAGAGGTAAATAAGCGGGTGATGGACCTCCACCCCACGGTACCCAACCCCTACAATCTCTTAAGTACTCTTCCACCTCAGCACACTTGGTACACTGTTTTGGATCTTAAAGATGCTTTCTTCTGCCTGAGACTTTCTTCTCTCAGTCAGCCTTACTTTGCCTTCGAGTGGAAGGATCCAGCCTCTGGGATGTCAGGCCAGCTGACATGGACTCGCCTGCCACAAGGATTCAAGAACTCCCCCACCATTTTTGATGAGGCTCTCCACCAGGATTTGGCATCTTATAGAGAATCCAATCCCCAGGTAACTCTACTTCAATATGTCGATGATATTCTTTTAGCTGCTGAAACCCAAGAAGACTGCATCAAGGGAACC
Source organism: Phocoena sinus (assembly GCF_008692025.1). Lineage (NCBI taxonomy): Eukaryota > Metazoa > Chordata > Mammalia > Artiodactyla > Phocoenidae > Phocoena > Phocoena sinus. Next base: position 34,259,945 of record NC_045766.1, read on the forward strand.
GAGAGGCTGTTAACAGAACTGGGAACATTGGGATATCGGGCTTCAGCAAAGAAAGCACAAATATGTCAACGACAGGTTAGTTACCTGGGGTACTTGTTAAAAGGAGGACAGAGATGGCTTTCGGAAAGCAGGAAAGACACTGTTGCCCGGATACCGGCCCCCAAGAGTCCCAAACAAGTTAGGGAATTTTTGGGGACGGCCGGATTTTGTAGGCTATGGATTCCGGGGTTTGCTGAATTAGCAGCCCCTTTATATCCCCTGACCAAAAATGGCATCCCTTTTGCTTGGGGTGATAAAGAACAACGGGCTTTTGACCGAATTAAACGAGCCCTACTATCAGCCCCGGCTCTGGGGCTACCAGATGTTACTAAGCCTTTTCATCTGTACGTGGCCGAGAATAAAGGCATCGCAAAGGGAGTACTAACTCAGAAACTGGGCCCCTGGAATCGCCCGGTTGCGTACCTATCAAAGAAATTGGATCCTGTGGCAGCAGGATGGCCCGCCTGTTTAAAAATAATCGCCGCGGTGGCCGCTTTGGTCAAAGATGCTGACAAACTGACTTTGGGGCAGAACCTAACGATAACAGCCCCCCATGCATTAGAAAATGTAATTCGCCAGCCACCCGACAGATGGCTAACAAATGCCAGGATGACTCATTACCAAGCCCTGCTGTTAAACTCAGATCGTATTAAGTTTACCTCAGCCACAGGACTCAACCCGGCCACCTTGCTACCCGACCCTGACCTGGAAAGCACTACCGTCATCCATGATTGTCAGGAAGTACTGGCTGCAGCACACCGTAGCAGACCAGACTTGATGGATCAGCCCCTCCCCAACGCCGACGTTACCTGGTTTACTGACGGAAGCAGTTTCCTAGAGGAAGGTAAGCGTCGGGCGGGAGCTGCCGTGGTAGACGGGAAAGAGGTCATCTGGGCAGCCGCATTACCACAAGGGACATCGGCCCAACGGGCTGAACTAATCGCCATGACTAGAGCATTGGAACTAGCAGAAAACAAAAAGGTAAACATCTATACGGACAGTAGGTACGCATTTGCTACCGCCCATGTCCATGGGGCCATTTACCAACAAAGAGGGTTGCTCACCTCGGCGGGCAAAGAAATTAAAAACAAAGAAGAAATAGTGGCACTGCTAGCTGCCCTCATGCTCCCCACTAAAGTCAGCATCATTCATTGCCCCGGACACCAGAAGGACAATACCCCGGTGACAAGAGGCAACAACATGGCAGATAGGGTGGCACGAGAAGTGGCTCTACGGGAAATCATACTAGAACTATCAGATGAGAGTCCTGGGAAACCAAATGATAGGGGAACAATTACCCCAGCCATAACTAAAGGAACATTATCTCCTCAACAAGCAAAATCCATGCTACAACAGATTCACAGATGGACACACTTGGGAACCAAAAAGATGGTATCCCTATTACATAAGACAGGTTATGATACCTCTGGATTAACCAAAATAGCTGAGCAGATTGCACGAGAGTGCATTCCATGCCAACAGGTAAACTCCCATAAAGGAAAACTTGAGGTCGGAAAAAGGCTCAGAGGAGACCGCCCAGGAGCCTATTGGGAGGTCGACTTCACTGAAATATGCCCTGGAAGGTACGGTAACAGGTATCTTCTAGTTTTTATAGATACCTTCTCAGGATGGGTAAAAGCTTTCCCGACGAAGAAGGAGACAGCTACTGTGGTGGCCAAAAAGATCTTAGAAGAAATTTTCCCCCGGTTCGGGGCACCAAAGGTAATAAGATCAGATAATGGTCCCGCCTTCGTCGCCCAGGTAAGTCAGGGTGTGGCCAAATACCTGGGGACTGATTGGAAATTACATTGTGCCTATAGACCCCAGAGTTCAGGACAGGTAGAGAGAATGAATAGAACTCTAAAAGAGACCCTAACTAAATTGTCCATAGAGACTGGCGGTACAGATTGGACGGTGCTCCTTCCCTTAGCCCTGTTCCGGGCTAGAAATACCCCCTCCCGCTATTATCTTACTCCATTTGAAATACTATACGGGGCCCCACCTCCTCTTTTTACGCTAAGGGAGAAATTAAGTCCTGACTGCCAGAATAACACTGACTTATGTGCTAGGCTGTTGGGACTCCAGTTGGTCCAAAAGGAGGTGTGGTCCCAGCTGGCAGAGGCTTACCGACCAGGAACACCAGCAGAGGCTCATCCCTTCCAAGTCGGAGATTCCGTGTACGTCCGTCGACACCAAACCCAGACTCTAGAGCCTCGGTGGAAAGGACCATACATCGTCCTGCTCACCACCCCCACGGCTATAAAGGTAGACGGCATCGCTGCGTGGATCCACGCTTCACACGTGAAGGCCGCACCAGCATCTGCAACATCGGAATGGCGAGCCCAAAAGACCAGCAACCCGCTCAAGCTCAAGCTTCTGCGATCATCAGATTTATAACTTTAACTCTGTTACCCCTACTGACTGTGAGTAATTTTAGTCCTCACCTGCCCCAGCATTTAACCTGGCAGGTAATTTCCCAAACTGGAGATGTAATATGGTCTGTTAGCCATACTGCTGCTCCTTGGACCTGGTGGCCAGACCTTTTCCCCGATGTTTGTAAATTAGCCATAGGAGCTCCCAATTGGGACACAGCACACTCCCATGATCGTCAAAATGCCCCATCCATACCCGGTCGGGCCGGCCAATACGGCTGCCAAAACTCGGGTACGCGACAGAAACTTAGCAACCCTACCTTTTATGTATGCCCGGGATTTCATCGCCATAGGTCCCTAAATTATCAATGTGGGGGAAAGGAACATTTTTATTATAAAAGCTGGGGGTGTGAAACCACAGGAGACACCTATTGGAAGCCCACCTCTGGCTGGGACTTTATTAAGGTGACAGCCAATTATACACACCCAACCAACCCCTTAACTTATAGGCCTGAATGTACTAAATGGTGCCATCCCCTTAAGATCTCTTTTAGTAAACCAGGAAAAAAGGATAAAAACTGGATAAATGGCCATTCATGGGGAATCAGGTTTTATAAAGAAGGATATAATGATGGATTACTAATGACCATCAAACTAAAAATTGAAACCCCTACTCCAGTTCCTATAAGCCCCAACCCTGAGATAGGGCACTCTTTGCTACCTTTGGTCCCTCCCACAGCGTTACCAGAGATAAGAAACCAAACTTCTGAGCCAAAAGGAATAACAATCAAGCCCAAGACCCCCCGGGACCGAATGCTCTCATTGGTCCAGGCGGCTTTTGAGGTTTTAAATGCCACAAACCCGGAGGCTACCAAATCATGTTGGCTTTGCTATGCTGCTCCTCCCCCTTATTATGATGCTATAGGATATAATTCTAATTATAATAATGTTAACACTCCAGATCAATGTCGATGGAAACAAGAAGGAAATAGTAAATTGACCCTGGCCTCAATATTAGGAAACGGTACATGTGTAGGAACGCCCCCCTCGTCCCACCGACATCTTTGTGCCAATTTAAGCCTCCCACAGGGCTCAGGGTATCTCCTCCCTCCTCCGGATGGATGGTGGGCATGTAACACAGGATTGACCCCCTGCATTTCTTTAGAGGTCCTTAAAGCTTCAACCGATTTTTGTGTGTTAGTTCAGCTGGTCCCCAGACTCATTTATCATTCAGATTCATCCTTTCTAGATGAATATGAGGGCAGAGGAAGGTTTAAGAGGGAACCCATAACACTCACCCTGGCTGTACTCCTAGGACTAGGAATGGCAGCCGGGGTAGGAACGGGTACAACAGCCCTCATCCAACAACTCCACTATTATGATGCCTTAAGGCAAGCTGTAGATGTTGACCTCCGGGCATTAGAAAGTTCCATAACTCAGTTAAAAAAATCCCTCACCTCGCTTTCAGAGGTGGTAATGCAAAACAGGAGGGGATTAGATCTGCTGTTCCTTAAGGAGGGCGGACTATGTGCTGCACTAAAAGAAGAATGCTGTTTTTATATTGATCATTCTGGGGCTATTACCAAAACAATGGACAAACTTAGGGAACGCCTGGACAAAAGACAACAGGAAAGGGAAAATCAAAAAGGATGGTTTCAATCATGGTTTGATAAATCTCCCTGGCTTACTACTTTAGTTTCCACCTTGTTAGGGCCCCTCATTATTTTATTGTTGCTTTTAACTTTTGGACCATGCATTCTGAATCGCCTGATAGCCTTTATTAGAGAACGCATTAGTACGGTACAAGTTTTAATGCTAAGGCAACAATACCAAAACTCGCAAAAAGAAACTGAAACTCCATGATTGGAATTAGTTACAAAAAAAAAAAAAAAGGGGGGAATGTGGGGCCGTTAGGGACTTTCCACCCCCTCACTTGTTCCCGTAAACCAATTCTTCTCCCTATCGTGCGCCACTCCTTCTCCCTATCGAAACCAATTCTTCTCCCTATCGTGCGCCACTCCTTCTCCCTATCGAAACCAATTCTTCTCCCTATCGTGCGCCACTCCTTCTCCCTATCGAAACCAATTCTTGGAGTTTTTCAGTTGACGGGGACTTGCCAGACAGCGGGTAATTTTCCAGTTGCCCGTAACAGGTATACGCCCTAACCGCCACAATGAACAGACAACTATAACGGCCAGAAGGTGGGACAAAAGTTCCTAAGCCAATGAATTCAAAAGTCACCACATTTACCCAATCATTGTGAGAATATACCCTTTTAGGGGTTCCCCATCGGCCTCCTGCGTGAGGTTCAGGGAACCCCGGTGCATCGGCTCCTAATAAACCTCTTGCGTGTTGCAACGGCTCTCGACTCTTGGCGGTTCTTGGGCGAGTTGGAATCCCTCGTAGACCGCTTGGGTCTAACATAAGCAAAAAGAAAAAGGTACATCTAGACTACATGTCAAGATTTTTGGACTATACAGACTGATGCCAATGTTATATAAGCCATAATATTTACTTGTGTTATACTATGCAGTCTAACCATGTAAGCAGCGCTGCATGGGAACTAAATTATAACCAGAAAGGAACTTCATGAGTGTGGAATCAAACCGAAAAAGATTTATTATTTATCTGAATGCTTCATGTGCATATTGCTATATAATACTATTAAGTAAACCATTTTATTTATCCTTAAATCATAGTTGTTTTAGCTATTAACATAGGTGTTAAAGATTTCAAATGCATGACTATAAACAAGCAGTTATTAAAGGAAACATTAACTAAGATATATAATAAGGTATTCTATGTCATTTAGGATGATATTTTGCAAGTAAAAAAAGCAACTAATCTCAAAATGTCATGGACAATTAGTGGGTTTGTTCTTTTACATAAAAAGAAGTTGGTTAAGTTGCATAATTTCTCTGTGTCCAGTTTTCTTCATCTAAAATGGGGAATAATAATAGAACTCCTTTCCTAGGGTTCTATTATGGTGGCTGTAAGACATTTGAATAAAAAATGGTTTTTAAGCATGAACGTCAGAGTGGTCTACCTAAAAGGCACTCCTAATAAAATGAAATAATTTTAAATAAGTCAGAATAAAAAAGAAAAGTCAGGAGATGGTTTGTGTCAAGGATCCAGGGTCCTTCAATCTTTCTGCTCTGCAGTTCTCTACCTGTTGGCTCCTGTCCTGAGGCTTGTCTTCTCAATGTCAAGAGCACCAGCACAAGAACACGTTCTCATATAACAATATAAAGTATCAGAAAGGGAATTTATTTTCTTGTGTCCCTTTTAAAAAGAAAGAATATCTCTCCTAGGAATTTTAAAGTAGGAAATTTCCTCTTATCTCATCAAACAAATAAGTCATATGCCCATTCCTAAACCAGTCATTTTTAAGGGACTGGAATAACCATGATTGTTCTAGGTCAATGATTCTCAAATTTTTAGTCTTCAGACTCCTTTACCTCCTCTTAAAGTCTTTGTTAACGTGGTATATCTATCAATATGTACCATCTTAGAAATTGGAACATAAATTTAAAAATATTTATTTACTAATTGCTTTCAAAATGATAGTAAAACTGTTACATGTGAACATACATAACATTTTTATATTAAAAACTATATTTTCAAAAATATTTAATGAGGAAAGTAGCATTGTTTTTCACTTTTGAAATCTCTTTAATGTATGGCCTAATGGAAAATATCTAAATTCTCATGTCTGTTTCAGCATTCAGTCTTTTGTGATATGTTGTTTTGATTGAAGTATATGAAGAAAATCCAGCCTCACAGACATATGTAGTTAGAAAGGGAGGGGTACTTTAAGATACTACTTTTAGATACTACTGCATAAGTTTTAGTATCTTAGAGGTTATTTTTAAGGTGGAATCTGAAGCCTTATCAGTTAATTTTCCTTACATTGTTACATTAAAATCTATTGGTCTGTTTTGCATTTTGAATGGATATTTTACATATGCATGATTTTATAATATGTCAGATTGGTCATTTATAAATTATTTGCTCTCTGATTATACAGATCTTGCAATGTTGACACATTTCCTTATACAATATCAAAATATCATATCCTCACATTTTTAATATTACCACTGATCTTGTCATAAGTCTTTTCAGTCTTGGGAAGCTGTGCATGCTCACAGCAGAGGGTATGCTTTCCAAAATTTGAAAGTTCACTTGAAAGTTCAAATTTTATAATTGACAATTAATGTTAACAACCAATTTCCTTGAAGTGAGAGACCCACTTGATTTATTATTGAGAAAATGTCTGCAAATACCGAAGTCTGGAAACCATAGTTTGTGAGTCATCTTTCAAAACGCTGTTCCATGAAAAAGGTGGTTAATTCAACTCTCCACTCAGTCACACAAATGCTTTTCTTTGAACAAATCATTGCACTTTAGAATGCAGCAGAAGTGCTTGATGTGTATAACAGTAAACCCATTACATATTAATGGTTTATTTTGTCACAAAGAAAGTTAAAATGACAGGTATTCAGGAGTCAAAATTTAATGGAATTAATAATTTTTACTACATCATATAGGAAATTCTCAAATGAAACAGGTTTTCTTTTCGGTTCTTTCTTTTTTTACTTTGAGTGTTTGGTGGTGAACAATAAAATGGTTTCTGGCACAGTTTGGGCCATTGCCTTGCTTTGTGCTGAGGTGCTTACAAACCACCACTGCTTTTGCACCATCAGTTCATATGTCAACACAGTGAAAAAGGTAATTAGTGCATTATTAATAATTGATCAATTATTTTATGAAAATAATTTTGATGTTTTCAAAGTATTCTCATACTAAGTGAAGAAAGTCAGACAGAAAAAGACAAATATCATATGATATCACTTATATGAAGAATCTAAAAAAGAAAATGATATAAATGAACTTATTTATGAAAGAGAAACAGAATCACAGACTTAGAGAATGAACTTATGGTTACCAAAGGGGAAAGGTGGCGGGGAGGGATAAATTGGGAGTTTGGGATTGACATATACACAGTACTGTATTTAAAATAGGTAACCGGGGATTCCCTAGCAGTCCAGTGGTTAAGACTCCTCCCTGGTCAGGGAACTAAGATCCTGCGAGCCATGTGGTGTGGCCAAATAAATAAATACTTGAATAAAACAATAAAAGAGATAACCAACGAGACCTACTGTATAGCTCAGGGAACTCTGCTCTATATTCTGTAATAAGCTAAATGGGAAAAGAATTTGAAAAAGAAGATATATATATATATATATATATTATATATATATTTATAACTGAATCACTTTGCCGTACACCTGAAATTAACAAAATTATAAATCAACTGTAGTCCAATATAAAGTAAAAAATTTTTATAAAAGTATTCTCATGTTACTGATATTTATTTTTATAACATTGGCCATTGTGACCTTGATCACCACTGCTCTAAATTAATTGAGATTCATCCTTGGGGTCTAACCCTCCTGGAAGCATATGAACAAACCTGTGATTCTATTAGCAGGAAGTATGGCATGATTGATGAGTGGGCACCTAATGTTCAGTGTCATAGTTTTATAGTATTTACATTCAAGAATGGCTTAGTTTATCAAGTGAAACTATTTTCTGTTGGATGAAGTAAGTCCTTATATGTGTCTGTAAAAGTGTGTGATAAAATAGGTGAGGATTAGAGTGTAATTTAAGAGGAGAAATCATACATAATGTAAAAAGTGTTTTACATTTTGTTATGTATTCAGTAGTTAATAATCTATTTTGTACTATTCCTGATTTTATTATCTACTAACTGTGGATTTGGGTAAATTACTTAGCCTCTTTAGGTCTCAATTTCACACCTGTTCTACTAGGTAGTTTGGGGTAAGCATGTAAGTTTGTTTGTTTTCCTAGCAAGAGAATAACTTAGTGGTTAGAGTAATTATGCTTAAACTGAAAAATTGGAAGAAACATTTCTCTTAACATGTTTGGGAGGTATAATGGGGCCATCATTAGTTGCTCTTGACATGCATTCTCTTTGAATTGATCAAAACTTACCTTCTATTGTGTGCTAATTTTGTGCTAATGTGCTGTGAATAAAAATACATTCAAGTCTTGGATATTTTTTATAACGATTTCCTTCGGCAGTGTGTTCAGGGAGAGACTCCATCTTTAGTCTTATTTGAAATACATGGTTCACTTTGGTTTTTACTGAGAAGAGCTGGTGTTTCTACAAGAGAACAACAGATGACTTTTAAGAATATGATGACAGAGGGACTATATGTACTCAATGAAATTTGCATAATTTAATATTCAGAGATTAATTCAAAAGAGAACTCCTAAATCTTCATATCTCTTTAGTTTACTTTTGAGAGCCCAGGGGTGAAGCATTGGGAAGTATATCCCAAACAAAATAGTAAGAGGAGATTTTTACTTATTAACCTTTATAGAATCTAGTAAACTGCCCAAGCTCTTCTCTATTCCTTTTATCTGTTCAGATTTGTCTCATCCTTTAAAATGCCAGTTTGAATCTCTTCTCTTCTAAAGTTTCCCCTAAATTTTCCAGACCTCAGGAACTTAATTCTCCTCTGGATGCATACAATCTGTGCCAAATATTTTAACTGTTCATTCCATTGATTCTTGTTATCTCATGACTTTTAGTATTGTCACCTGGATTAGATCAAAAGTTTCCTGTGGTCAGAAATCATGATGTATATAGTTCTTTCATTATTCCACATTGCTTAACACAATGATGAGTACATTGTTGGTAGTTAGTAAATATTTGTTGCTTATTTTTAACTCCTTATTATGGAAAATTTCAAAATAATGTAAGGGACCCATGAATCCATTACCAGTTTCAATAGTTATCAATTCATGACCAATTTTTTTCATCTTTATCCCTGCACATTCCTTATCTATGGATCATTTTGAATTATATGCCCCACATCTTATCATTTTATCTGTAAATATTTTGGTATGTATCTCTAAAGGTAAGAATACTTTTAAAGACATAGGTCACTATAAGATAATTATACATGCATACCTTGTTTTATTGCACTTTGCAGATATTGTTTTTTTTACCAATTGATAGTTTGTGGCAACCCTGCATCAAGTAATTCTACTGGTGACATTTTTTCCAACAGCATTTGTTCACTTTATGTTTCTGTGTAACATTTTGGTAATTCTTGCAATATTTCAAACTTCTTCATTAGTATTATATTTATTATTATGTTGTTACATTTGTTATCACTGTGATCTGTGATCTTTGATGTTATTATTTTAATTGTTTGGCAATAAAATATTTTTAAATAAGGTACATACATTGGTTTTTTAGATATAATGCTATTATTGCACACTTATAGACTACAGTATAGCATAAACCTAACTTTAATATGTACTGAGAACTAAAAAATTCATGTGACTCACTTTATTACAGTATTCACTCTATTGCAGTAGTCTGGAACCAAACCTGCAATACCCCCAAGCTATGCTACCTAAAAATAATTAAATATAATTACATGATATGATAAACAGTATTTAATGTGTTGAAAATTTCCTTGATTGTCTCATTTTGTTTTGCAGATTGTTAGAATCAGGATCTATATAAGATGCAAAATTCCAATTGACATAGGGCTCTAACAATATCTAGGTTATCCTCTTCACATGTTTGTTTTGTTTTGTTTTTTTATCTGTGATTTACTTGTTGAAGAAAGGGAATGATCTGTGGGTTGCCAACATTTGGTTTTTCTTGAATGTATTCCTGTGGTGTAATTTAACAAGTTTCTCTTTATATTTTCAAAAACATTGTACTTAGATCTAAAGGTTTACTAAGACTTTTTTTTCTTTTAGAAGAATATTTTAAAGATGCAAGATGTGTCCTTCAGTTTGGAGATACATAATACCTGGTTGCCACTTTTTTTAGGATTTTAGCAGCCGTTGACATTCATTGCATAAATCTATTCATTCATTAGAGTGAATCTAAATCTTTCTAAATTTCTCATTTATTAGTTGGAATACTTATCTAAAAAGAAACTTCCTGACAACAACCCATCCCCACAAAAGGGCTTGATTTCATTTGGATCAGACTGTGAAACAATTGGTTCAACAATTATTTTTTAAAAATAAAATAATTAGCTAGAAATTTGTAGAGGTGAAGAGTGGCATGTGATACCAATACAAGAAGACCAATGGGAAAGAGACAGTCAAAGAGAGCAAGCAGAAATCACAATCATCCCTCATACTGAGGAAGACTGTATGTGTATCCCAGAGAACACATACAGAAGGGTTTGTGCTTCCTTAAATGTGATGTCAAAAACTGCATACTGTGGGGAAAATAGACTTGACTAAATTAGTCTAGCCATGTTACTAAAAAGTTAAACAAACAAATAACATCAATAAACTTTGGGGATGGAAATCAGTATTCAAAATGGTTACAATATATTATCAAGAATTTCCAGCCTTTGGCAAAGATTATGAGACAGGCAAAGAAACAGGAAAGTGTGACCCATACTCAGGAACAAAAGCAGACAATGTAAACTCCAAAGAATACTTAGCAGGTCTAAATATCAGACTTATCAGACAAAGAATTTAAAGAAGCTATGTAGATATGTTTAAAAACTATAGGAAATCATGTTAAAGAATTTAAAAAAAGGTATAGTGTCGATGTCACATCAAGTGGTAGAAATCATTTAAAAAGATCCAAATGAAAATTCTAGAGTTGGAAAATAAATAACTGAAGTGAAGAGATCACTGAAGGGCTTAACAGGAGATTCGAGCTTGTAGAAGAGAGAATCCATGAAGCTGAGGATAGATTGATAGAGATTATGCAGTGAGAGTAACAGAGGGGAAAAGATGATAGAGAAAAATAAAGAGAGCTTCAAAGAAATGTGGGATGCTTTTAAGTGCATCAAGATATGTGAAATGGGAATACGTGAAGGAGAGGAAAAAGAGAAAGGAGCAGAAAAAAATGAAGAAATAATGGCTGAAAACATCCCAATTTGATGTAAAACACCAATCTGTATATCTAAGAGGTTCAGCAAACTTTGATAACCACAAAGAGATCCATATCCATGCACCATAGACAAAAAGTTGAAAGACAAAGACAAAGGTAAAATATTAGAAACAGTAAGAGAAAAGTGTCTCATCACATACAAGGGAGCACCAATAAGATTAACAGCTGACTTCTCAACAAAAAAAATATGCTGAAAGAAGAAAAAAAGTGCCTACTAAGAATCTTATATCCAGCAAAACTATCTTTGCAAAATGAAGACAAAATAAAGATATCACATAAAAGCAAAAGCTGAGCAAATTCATTGATTATAGAACTACCTTACAAGAATCACTAAAAGAAGTTCTCTGGGGTGAAAGCAAGAGCTGTGTTAGACACTAGATGGCAACTCAAATCCATAGAAACAAATAAAAATAACCAGAAATAGTATCTAAGATGGGTAATAACACAAACTCTATAAATATACACTCTTTCAGGTTCTCTAAAAGGCATAATATTATATAATGTAATGATTTTTGCAATATATTCTTGGGTTTGTCATAAATATAATATAAAAAAAACAGGAGATAGAGCTATATAAGAGTGAAGTTTATATACCTAACTAGAATTAAGTTAGTATTTATCTAAAGTAGGTTTTGATAAGCTAATGTATATATTATAAGCCATAAAGTAACAACTAAGAAAATAATTTTTAAAATATAATTTAAAAACCATTAAAGGAATTAACACTACAAAATATTTTCAAAAGGTATAAAAGGCAAAAGAATATACAGAGGAACAAATAGTAGAGAAAAATTATACAAAGCAAAATGTAAACTTAAATCCAACCATATCAAAATAACGTTAAATGTGAATGCATAAATCAATCCAATAAAAAGTCATTAATTGTCAATTTGGATACAAAGATGAGAGTCTATTATATGCTGTCTATAGAAGATAAACTTTAGATTAAAAAATGTACAAATTGATTGAAAGGAAAAGAATAGAAAAAGATATAGCGTGCAAACTGTAACCATAAGAAAGCTGAAGTGGCTATACTAAACTCAGAGAAAATAGACTTTAAAACAAAACTTGTTGTTAGAGATAAAAAGAGATGTTTTATAATGATAAAAGTGTCAATTCATCAAGAAGATAATGATTACAAACATATATACGTGTGTGTGTGTGTGTGTGTATATATATATGTATATATATATATATATATATATAAACAATACACAAAGCAAGAACACAGAAATGAAGAACTAGATATTTCAACAATAATATTTAGAGACTTTCATAACCCACTTTCAATAATGGATAGAACAACTAGAGAGGAATACAAGAATTGAACAACAAGAAAAGAGAAGACTTGAACAACATTATATACCAAGTGGACCTAATACATGTCCATAGAACACTTCACCCAACAACAGCAGAATACACATTTACCTCATAAATATGTGGAATATTCTCCAGAATAGACCATATGTTAACCCATAAAACAAGCCTCAATAAATATAAAAGGGTTAGAATTATATAAAGTATGTTCCCCAACTACAATGGATTTAAATTAGAAATAAATATCAGAATAAAAAACTTTGGGACATTCATAAATATGTGGAAATTAAACAACATATTCCTAAATAACCAGTGGGTCAAAGAAGAACTCACCAAGGAAATAAGAAGATACTTTTAGATTAATAAAAACAAAACACAGAAGGCCAAAAACTGTGAGATGCAGCTAAAACAGTACTCAGTGGGAAATTTATACTTGTAAATGCCTAAATAAAAAGTAAGAAAGATCTTTAATATGTAACCTAACTTTCCACCTAAAGAAACTATAAAAGAAGAGCAAAACACATCCAAAGATAGGAAAAAGAAAGAAATATTAAAGATTATAATAGAATAAATATAATAGAAAATAGAACAGTAAAAAAAGAAATTAATAAATCCAAAAACTGGTTCTTTGAAAAGATCAACAAAATTGACAGAGAGAAGACTCAAATTATTAAAGACAAAAGAAAAAAAAAGAGGAGACATCATTACTGATCTTACAGAAATAAAAAGGATTGAAAAGGAATACTTTGAACAGCTAGTTAGATATGCCAACAAATTGAATAACTTAGGTGAACAAATTTCTAGAAAGACAAACTATGATACTCAATCAAGAACAGATAATGTGAGTAAACAAATAGCAAGTAATAAGATTGAACTAGTAATTAAAAAAAAATTCCCACAAAGAAAAACCTAGGTCAGATGTCTTTACTGGTGTATTCTACCAAATATTTAAAGAAGAATTATTACTAAACTGTCACAGACTCTTTCAATCAATAGAAGTGGAGGGAATACTTCCCAACTCATTCTCTAAGTGCACTATCAGCCTGATATCAAAACCAGACAAAAATAACAGAAAAAAAGAAAACTATAGAACAGTGTGTCTCATATAGTTGCAAAAATCCTCAACAAGAAAGATACAAAAGATACAAAAGATACAAAAAGAATTATATACCATGGTCCAGGAATACAAGGTTGGATTACCATTCCAAAATCAATTAATTTAATATACCCTATTAATGGAATAAAGAACAAAATTGCATGGTCATCTCAGTAGATGCAGAAAAAAAGCACTTGACAAAATATAATACTCTTTCATAATAAAAACATTCAACAAACTAAAAATAGATTGGAACTTCATCAGTCTACTAAAAGACATCTATAAAAACCAGCTAACCTCACATTTAATGGTAAAAGACTGAAGACAACAATCAGAAACAAGACAACAAATCAAGAACAAGACAAGAAAGTCTCTTCTTGTCACTTCCATTTAACACTATACTAGATGTTGTAACAAGGGCAATTAAGAAAGAAAAGAAATAAACGGTATCCAGATTTTGGAAAGAAAGAAGTAAAACTATCTCTATTCACAGATGGCCTGATCTTGCATAGAGAAAATCCTGAGGAATCCACAAAAAGAAAAAAAAAAAACGTAATGAATGAATAAACAATTTCAATAAGGTTGCAGAATACACACAAAAATCAATTGTATTTCTATGCACTTGCATTAAAGAATCTAAAAATGAATTAAAAATTAATTCCAGTTATAATACCATCAAAAAGAATAAAATACTTAGGAATAAACTTAAGGAAAGAAGTACAAGGCTTGTATATTAAAACCTAAAAAATGCTGAATAAAATTTAAAAAGATCTAAATAAGTAGAAAGACATCCCATTGTTGTGGTATGGTAGAGTTATTAATATGGCAGTGCTCCCAAAATTGATCTCTAGATTTAATGCAATCCCTATGAAAACCATAGCTGGCTTAATTTTTTTCATAGATTGTGAATTAGCTTCTAAAATTCAAATGGAAATGCAAGAGACCCAGAATAGCCAAAATAATCTTGAAAGAAGCATAAAACTGAAGAACACAGTTGTTCCTGATTTCAAAACTTACTACAAAACTACATTAATCAAGAAAGTGTGGGATGGGTATAAGGATGATATATACATCAATGGAATAGAATTGAGAGTCTAGAAATAAGCCCTTAGATTTACTGTCAATTTATTTTAACAAGGGTTCCCAGACCATTCAATGGGGAAAAAATTGTTTTTTTTTTTTTCAACTGGGACTGAGACAACTGGATATCCATATGCAAAAGAATGAAGTTGGACCTCTACTTCTCACTATACACAAAAATTCACTCAAAATGGATCATAGACCTAAGTATAAGAGCTAAAATTATAAAAGTCTTAGAAGAAAACATAAAAGTATATTTTCATTATCTTGGGTTAGGCAGTGGTTTTTCTTTTTTCCCAAAAGCAAACCAACAAAAGAAAAAAATAGGATAAATTAGATTTCATCAAAATAAAAAAACTTTGTACTGCAAATGATACCATCAAGAAAGTGAAAGAACATTCCACAGAATGGGATAAAATGTTTGCAAATCATATATCTATCTGATAAGGGACGTTTTTCCCCAAATTTAAAAAAATTTGACAGCTTAATAATAGAAAGATAAATAATCCAATTTTAAAATGGGCAAAGGATCTGAATAGATAATTTTCTAAAAATATGTACAAACAATAAGTAAATGAAAATATATTCAACATCATTATTAGGGAAAAGTAAATCTGAACCTTGAGATACCTACATTTCACATTCACTAGGATGTCTATAACAAAAAAGACCAATAATAACAAGTGTTGCTGAGGATGTAGAAAAGTTGGAAGCATTATTCACTGCTGATGGGAATGTAAAATGGTACAGCTGATTGTGAATACAGTTTGGCAGTTTCTCAAAATGTTAAATATAGAGTTATGTATGAGCCAGAAATTCCACTCCTAAGTATATATTCAAGAAAAATACCAAGATAAGTATTTACAAAATCTTAAAAATGAATTTTCATAGATGTTCTCTTCATAATAGCCCAAAATGGAAAACAGCTCAAATGTCCAGCAAGTGATGAATGGATAAACAAATATGATATATCCATAAAATACAAAGTTGTTCAGCAATTTGAAAAACGAAGTACTGATACATGCTATGGCATGGATGAACCTTGAAAACATTATGCTAAATGAAAGAAGCCTGGTACAAAAGACTGGTTATTGGATAATGTCATTTCACATGAAGTGTCTAGAAGAGGCAAATTTATAGAGACTTAAAAAAAAATTAGTCGTTGTCTAATCTCCTGAGTTTGGGGATGAGCTGGGGAATAGTAACTGACTGCTAATGGGATGTTCTAAAATTAGAATGTAGTGTCTCTTGCTCAACTCTGTGAACATACCATAAAACAATGAATTACAAACTTCAGATGGGTGAATTTCATGGTATATAAATTATATATCCATAAACATAATGAATTTCATATGATAGATCTATATGTAGTTAGATCTCTTTTTATTTTCTATCCTTTTTCATTGGTGTAGTTAATCATAAATACTATACTGTTTTAACTGTAGACATTTTATAATATTTTTCATTCTGGTATGGCTAGTTGGCTCACAGTGTACATGTTATTTAGGGATTTCCTGGCTGTTCTTGATTGTTTGCTTTTCTTTCTGAATTTTATAATCAACTTGTCTAACTCCAGAAAAACCCACTAATGTTATTTTTATTGATATTGTGTTAAATTTCTGGCTTATTGTGGGGAGTTAAAAAGTGGATCTATAAATCTTTTGTTAATTTCAGGCAGTTGAAATGTAATGAGGAGCATGTTGTATGTAGCGCAGTAGAAAAGAGAGTGAATTTCAGATTCAGATTTCTGTTTGCCCCTTACCTAGATGTGCAAACTTAGGCAAATTGATTAGTTTCTCTATGCTTGAGTTTTCTTATCTAGAAAACAGAGATAATAATACTGTAGATACAGGTTGTTTGGAGAATTAAACCTCCACAAGTATGTGGGGTTTTACTATTGTTTTTTCTGATGCACTCTTAGTGCCTAGTATAGTACCTGGTCCATAGTAGAATCTGAATACATATCTGCTGAATAAAATATCTGTTAAAATTGCTTTATGTAATGGATAATCAAAAGTTAGTTCCTTTTTTTCTTTATTTTAAAAACAATGCCAACATCAAATTTATAATTATAATCTTAAATTAATTCCTTTGGCTTTTTATATTATTGAAATATTTTGTATAAAAGCCATGAACATTTTCTTCTATGATATAATTTACAGTGAAATTTTGTTGTGGTCAAATGTGATTTCCTAAAGCTTATATTTTCATTTCATATTTTCTTTAGTTTTGTATTTACAGTAGCACTAAGTGATTGCTTACTGGAAGCAACTCATATAAATAAATTAAAAGAAGGCTTACAGGAATAATGAAAAGAA
The DNA here is from genome assembly GCF_008692025.1 of Phocoena sinus. Taxonomy (NCBI): domain Eukaryota; kingdom Metazoa; phylum Chordata; class Mammalia; order Artiodactyla; family Phocoenidae; genus Phocoena; species Phocoena sinus. The sequence continues at coordinate 34,277,135 of NC_045766.1, forward strand.
AGGGCAGTAAATCATACCCATATCACCCACATGCATTTTAACACTGCGTAGGATTTGCAATTGGAAGAAAATACCCTAAGCAGACATTTTTATCAGTTTGATTTGTTCATGAGTGAGGTTCTGTCTGTTATTAAATAGTAAACTTTCTGCAGTAAATTACTGCAAAGAAAAACAAAACAAACCTGTGGAAAATATAATCTCAGTGAATAAGAAAATAACTAAAGTACCTGTGAATAAGATTCCCAGCAGTGGTAAAATAGCTTTAATTGCTGAATCTCTCTCAATATATATTCTCTCCACATTCTCTCTAGAAATATATATATGTAAGTTATTCTAAATATACATAGAGAATATGGAATATTATAAATGTGATGCATATATGTATATATACGTAGAGAGAGACAGACAAGGACAGGAGGAGAGATTGTTAAACTACAGTGAACTCAGTTCCATCCTGTGCAGATAGGTACAGGGTAGAAAAATGCATGTTGATTTATTTATGGAAGGTTGACTTCTGACAATGATTGGTGAATATCTGGCATCCTTAATAATCCTAGAAGTTTGTGTCAGTATGTGTGTATTTATGGAAACAAGCCTGTCTTCATTTAATTAGGTGGAACAGTTCTCCTAATGATATTATGGAGAGATACCTGAGCTATTTATAAATGTAGCTATTTTTTTCTTCAAAATGTCCAAGTTATTTAGACAGTAATCAACACAATCTGGTTTGAAGACAGGTTTCCCCAGTGGCTTTGTCACTTCTAGTATAAAACTTTGCCTCTGGGTTTTTCTCTTTTCATCCTCTTTGTGTTTTTGGAATTATTGTTATAATGACACATACATGTGTGGGGCCTTTAGGGACTTTCCACCCCCTCACTTGTTCCCGTAAACCAATTCTTCTCCCTATCGTGCGCCACTCCTTCTCCCTATCGAAACCAATTCTTCTCCCTATCGTGCGCCACTCCTTCTCCCTATCGAAACCAATTCTTGGAGTTTTTCAGTTGACGGGGACTTGCCAGACAGCGGGTAATTTTCCAGTTGCCCGTAACAGGTATACGCCCTAACCGCCACAATGAACAGACAACTATAACGGCCAGAAGGTGGGACAAAAGTTCCTAAGCCAATGAATTCAAAAGTCACCACATTTACCCAATCATTGTGAGAATATACCCGCCCTATGAGTAAATAAACCTATAAAAAGTATGTGATTCCGCTTTTAGGGGTTCCCCATCGGCCTCCTGCGTGAGTTCCAGGGAACCCCGGTGCATCGGCTCCTAATAAACCTCTTGCGTGTTGCAACGGCTCTCGACTCTTGGCGGTTCTTGGGCGAGTTGGAATCCCTCGTAGACCGTTTGGGTCTAACACATGTAACTAGATGCATATCTCTATCAATATTTAATTATGATAGAGTAGAATGTGTAAACGTTGATGAAGAAGCTTCAGATAGAAATTTGGCTCTACTATTTATTAACTAAATAGCTTGGAGATATCATTTAACTTCTCTGAACCTCAGTTTCCTCATAGGCAAACCAGCAGGTAATTTCTTCAGCTGCAAATTGATAGGTAGTAACCTCCTCATCGACCAAGTTAATACCTTCTAAATGCCTAACACAGTGCCAGACAGAGTAAATACTCAATCCAGAGTTGTTTTTTCATTATCATTATTACGTCTCTCTTTGCCATATAACCTAAGCGACTAGATTCCCTTGAAGGATGCATGGGCCCTCTGGCTGCTATATATGTGTCTCCTTTGGGAAGCTGTTTGGAAGGGAGCAGAGCAAGGTTTCTTCCACGTCATCATGTCTTCCACGTGGCTAAAGCCACTCGTGAATTTTTAGGCTTCCCTCTAACACATTACACAGTTGATCTCTCTTTCTTGAAACATTTTCTGCACATGCCTTCCAGGAGACTGATGTGACTGTCTGTCTAGATGCCTTTTCTCAGACTCTTTTCCCTGTTGCGTCTCAGCAACCTGCCACCTAAATTTTGCTACTCCTCAAGACTTAGTTCTTTGGCTTCCCTTTCTTTGCCTGCATCCTTTCCTTTGGAGTCCTTTTCAATTTCATAACTTTAAATATCATTTTATGTTGATCATTTTCCCTATTAAGGCTTAGCCCAGACCTCACTCAGCCTCAGCCTCAGACATAAGTACCCAACTGCTTACTTGTCTCATTTTTCTCATTCATAAAATGAGTTTGGTGATACTGTTCTATCTGCTCTCTGACATTATTTAATGGTGAAAATAAATTTGTAAATGTTATTCAAAAACCCCAAAGATAACTGAGACATGAAGCTGTATTTACCTTGTAATAATTTTAATGTATGAAACATATTAGTTAAACACTATAGTAACTATATTTTGTGATTCAAAGCTAGACAACTAGCCTAGTAACTAGTATTTTTTCAATAGCTTTATATTTAGGTGTACTATAGACGTGAAATTATAAGCTTTTAGGCATAATTCTCAGGCAAAGATGCTATTTTTGGACATAGTTGGTATACCAACCACATTAGCATGTTTCTTGTTATTACATTTATTTACTTTATTTCCTTTTGCTAATTCACTATAATGTGAATGAGTAAGGTTTCCTAATTAAAAGTTGAGAATGTCAGGTTGAGCAAAAACAAAATGAAAATAAGAGAATTCCCATTTGGATGAGCTATGAAAGTGACTCAAAGAAAACAAATGACACACAAAAGTTTTAAAGAAATGTTATATGGTAGCAGAAAAGAAGGTAGGATAGCAAAGAGCACCCACTGCAGAGGAAGTTCTCAATAGTTGGGTGGACAAGAGGAGCCATTCCATGGATGAGAGTCAGTTGTTGCTTATAAACTTGAATGCTTGCTCAGTGAACTCACAAAGAATCGGTGTGGAGGGATGGAGGTTATGCATGGCCTTGACTATAGGAGTTTCTCTTCACTGAGGTTAACTTGGATAACATGCCTGCAGAATACCTAACCTTTCAACAGTAGAGTCTAGTATTGAGCCTCCAGTGTGGTACCATTCCCTCAAGAGTACCAGCCAGGTGTCTGATATAGGTTGATTGCACTATACCCCTATTTCATGGAGAGGACAGCAGTTTGGCTCCCCTGGAACAGATATTTACTCGAGATGTAGATTTGCTTTTCTACCTTGTCATGCTTTTGCCATCAGTATCATCACAACTAGGATATTGACATTGATATAGTCAAGATACAGAATATTTCATTGGCACAAGGATCCCTTATGCTGCCCTTTTATAGCCACAACCACCTCTCTTCACACCTCTACTCCTTGACTCTAGGCAATCACTAATCTCTTCTCCATTTCTATAATTTTATTTCAAAAATATAATATAAATGAAATGATAGAGCATATGACCATTGGGGAGTAGCTTTTTTCACTCAGTATAATTCCCTGGTATTTTATCCAAGTTGTTGCATGTATCAATAGTTCATTCCTTTTTATTGCTGAGTAATACTCTGCAGTATGAAGGTATCACAGTTTGTTTAACCATTCACTTATTGAAAGGCATGTGGATTGCTTCCAGTTTTGGACTATGAACATTCCTGTGTAGATTGTGTGAATGTAAGTTTTCATTTCTCTGTGATAAGTGCCCAAGAGTGCAATTGCTAGGTCATATGGAAATTGAACGTTTAGTTTTATAGAAAACTGCCAGCTATTTTCCATAGTGGCTGAATCATTTTCCATTCCACCAGAAAAAAAAAATGAATGAATGACCTAGTTTCTTTCCATTCTCCACAGCATTTGGTGTTATCACTACTTTTTGTATTAGCCATTCTGATAGATGTATAGTAATATCTTATTGTGATTTTAATTTGCATTTCCCTAATAGCTAATGATGTTGAGTATCTTTTCATGATGTGCCTACTTATTTTTTGTATATCCTCTTGAGTGAAATAGCTATTCATATCTTTTGTCCATTTTCTAATTGGTTTGTTTCTTCTTTTTTAAATTGTTGAGTTTTGAGAGTTCTTTATATTTTGAGAATTCTAAATAATAATCCTTTGTCATATATGCGGTTTGCAAGTATTTTCTCCCAGAATAGAAATTTTCTTTTTATACCTTCAATAGGATGTTTCACAAAGCAAAAGTTTTTAATTTTGATGAGGTCCAATGATCAATTTTTCCTTTTATGGATCATGCTTTTGTTATCAAGTCTACAAATTCTTTGCTTAGACTAGATAGATCCCAAGGACTTTTTTCCTATGTTATTTTTCTAAAACTTCTATAGTTTCATTGTATATTTAACCTGTGATCTACTTTGAGTTAATTTTTGTAAAAGATACAAAGTTTAGGTTGAGGTTCACTTTTCGTATGTGTGTGCCTGTGGATGTTTCAGTATCATTTGTTGAAAAGTCTATTCTTCTTCCATTGAATTGCTTTTTCACTCTTGTTAGAAATCAACTGGCTATATGTGTGTAGGTCTATTTCTGGATTCTTTATTCTGTTTCATTTATCTATGTATCTGTCCTTCCACCAATACCACACTGTTTTGATTACCACAACTATACAGTAGGCCTTAATATTGGGTAGAGTGGTTCCTTTCACTTTATTCTTTTTTTCAAACTTGTTTTTTCTACTTTATGGCTTGTGCATATAAATTTTAGAATAATCCACAGATTTTAAGTGCCTTATTCACCACCAGGGTATTCTGTACTTTAACAAAAGATTCACTGTCTTGCCATTTACCATATAGCAGTAAATGGCCTGATAGTGTGAGGGAATGCCCTATTAAATACTCAATTATGGAGTCAGTTCGATAACATCTTTGAGGATGGGGTCCTCTTCTATAAGATGCAGTAAATGCTTTCAACTGTTACCAGTATGTGTGTTTCTTTCTTAGCCAGAAATCATGGATGTAGAACCAAGGGGCAGAAGTGGTCATGACTCCTCTCATTACTATCAATGACTCTCTTATAGATTTTCTGCTTCTATGCTTACTACTTTGGATTCTGTTGATTTGGAGGTGTTGTTAACAGTTAACATAGGATTTCATGAGGAAGCATTGAACTAGGTGTTGAGACTGCTATCTGGCCATTTGGAGCTTCTAGTTCCTCTTTACCAACAGGGAAAGAAGGAGTTTATTGTATTCGCTGGGGATCTTGATTCTGATTATCAAAAATAAATAGTGTTTGTGCTTCACAGTGGGAGTGAGAAACTAGGATTCTCACTAGGATTCCTGGAGTGACTTTTAGTACTTCTATACCCAGTAGTAAAAGTTAGGTGAGGATTATAGCAATACAGAGAAGATAATTAAGAGCTAAGTTCCTTTAGCAATGAAGGTATGAATCATAAAGAGCCATGTCCACCTGGGGGCTGGCAGAGAGAAAAGAGAACATGGAATCGATACTAAAAAAAAAGGTTATTATTATCAACCACAACCTTGTAATCAAATGTAAAAAATGAGGATTAGAGTAACTATGCATATATTTTTCTTGCTTTATTTTGATGATATTTGTACATATTAACTAAACTTTCCCATCTCTCCTGTCCCTACTATTTAATTAGATTTATTGGTAGCTGTGAATCTAGTAATCTTTAGCTGAAAAATATCAAAGGGGGATTGTGACTTTACTGGAAGAAGAATGAGCATTACTTCAAGATGGAAACAGTGACTTATTTGGGTCTTCTCTTTTTTAATAGATGATGAGCGTATCTTATACAAGAGATAATTGCATTAGGTAGGCAGAAACATGTTTCTGTTTTAGTTTGTAAGTTTAAATATGGACGCAAGGTGTGTAAACACTGAATAAGTAGCAAGAAACTGGCACTCATTCTGGGCCCTCTCTTTTATTTATTTATCTATCTATCTATCCATCCATCCTAAGAGGTCCTTTTTAATCAGTGAAATGTAAAGAGATAAAGGCAAAGTTATGGCATCTGATCTTGTTTCCTACCTGTCTAGCTTGATAAAGCCCTGCCTGCTCAAGATCTTTCCACAGATGCATTGCAGCCCATCCAAGCCTTGAAGGAAGGACCTGAAGTCCAGCAAGTAGCTGACTGCCCTGTGTCCCCACTTGCTAGCATTTGGTACGGGCATCTGCAGTATAACCCTGAGCCAGCCCATAGGAGGGTGGGGCTGGGACCATTCCCACTGAAAGTCTTCAGGTTTGTAGGTCAAATGAGACCTGTTTGAAAAGGTTTTTCAGAGGGCTCTCTCCATTTAGAGAACTAAGTTCAGTATATTCTTTAATTACCAGTGACTTGGTGTCTGATCCCTTATCTGATGGCCTTTGGTGAGCACTGACTCCTAAGGGGCTGTGCCTAAGTAGATGGCACACCTTATAGGCAGCTGCTATATGATAACACAGTTAGATACAGATGGGTGCCATCCTGACCTTTGTGTTTACGTGGTAACCTTCCCCATTTAGCTCATAGATGGTAGCCTCTACCTCCAGAAGAGTGCAAAATCAGAGACTAAAGGAAGCCACGTTATTGCCTTATAAAATCAAAATGAATAGTCCAGGAAAGATATGAATGGAGATGGGATCTGGCAGAACCAGTTTTTGCTTTGTTATTCAAATATGTAAGAATACTCTGAGCTGGGAAGAAAGAGAAGAAAACTATAAGGAAAAGAGCTTGATGTTGGCGTATATGTGTACGTAGGGTGGAGGAAGGGACTGCCCTATCCTCCGCCTCAGGACTAAAACAAAGTGCAGCCTCAGATAGTCCATATCCCCTAAAGAACTAACTGAATAGCCAGATATTTTCTGGTGAGGCCAAAGGTGGTACAGATTTGACTCTGAGCCCTCAAAGGTGAAAAGGGTTCTTAGAGGTGGCAGATGGGGCTGCATGGGCTATGAGCTGGAAGCCAGGTGGTAGATACTGCCTCCCGGCGGATCCATATGGGGAGGGAGGTTCAAGACTGAGAAATGACTAGCTCTCCTCATTAATTTTGCACCACTGAATACACTCACAGCTGAAAATCAGCCTCAAGAAAAAATCCTCTAGGATTGAGTTCAAAATTTAAATGACCAAGAGAATAGTAAATTTAAATAGTTTACTTAAATGTGACTAAATTCATTTTTCTACCTTCAAGTAGAGATGGGAACTCAAAATAGAAGCCAAGTCCATATATAGAGAAACAAATTAAGTATCTGCACATCTGATACATCAGTAAATATATAGTGTGCTTATGAAAACTGTATCCTGTTCCAATCATTCTAATAGCCCTCTTCTTGTTTTAGTGAGAGGTGGCAGAAGTTAGTATTCTTAGTTTCAGCAAAAGAGGAAGTTATCTTAGTGTTGATGGCATTGGAAGGTTGGTGAATATTAAGTCTTATGAATAAAGCTTCTCAAATTGCTAGAATAACATGCAGTTATAATGAGTAATGCCATCATTTTAAAATAGGTTTTACATAATACTTTATATATTTTAAATATAAAAAAAATAAATCATATATTATTATTTTCCTTTTATAAATCATATATTACTGTTTTTACTATCACAATTATTAATATTCTTCTGACTTTCCTTTCCATTTCAAGAGAGCATGAGGTGATTGGAAAGTTCAAACTCTTTCTTTGAAAAGAACCTTTTATGAGAAAACACATGGTGAATTTAACAAAATAAAACAATAATTAAAACAATAACTAGCATTTTCCCAGGTGATTTGTTGAGCAGAAGTTTCACTTCAGATGCTGTTTCTACAGATGCATTAAAAGTAGTTGGTTTGGGCTTCCCTGGTGGCGCAGTGGTTGAGAGTCTGCCTGCCGATGCAGGGGACATGGGTTTGTGCCCCGGTCCGGGAAGATCCCGCATGCCGCGGAGCAGCTAGGCCCGTGAGCCGTGGCCGCTGAGCCTGCGTGTCTGGAGCCTGTGCTCCGCAATGGGATAGGCCACAACAGTGAGAGACCCGCGTACGGCAAAAAAAAAAAAAAAGAAAAGGAAGAAAAGTAGTTGGTTTTATTCATCTTCTATTTTTTTAAAAAAATTATGCATATATTTTACTGTGTTATTTTAACTCGTTTCTTTTTTTTAAACATCTTTATTGGAGTATAATTGCTTTACAATGGTGTGTTAGTTTCTCCTTTACAACAAAATGAATCAGTTATATATATATACATATGTTCCCATATCTCTTCCCTCTTGCGTCTCCCTCCCTCCCACCCTCCCTATCCCACCCCTCCAGGCAGTCACAAAGCACCGAGCTGATCTCCCTGTGCTATGCGGCTGCTTCCCACTAGCTATCTACCTTACTAACTCGTTTCTTTACTAAAGAACACCTTGCAGTTTTTTTCCTTCAAAGAATATATCATTCTAGAATGCCTAAGGAGACTCAGATTCCTTATTCTTATTTGTCTATAAATTGTTAACTGAAAGGTCTTTCTTGCAGAGACTATCAAACACCAAATTCTCTGGAAGAAGAAAGTTTGCCTGGAAAGCAACTCATGGTTGCCAGAAACCACATCTGTACCTACAACGAGGATTCAGTCTGTTATTCCAAGATTACAGTCTTTTGAGACCATAATTTACTTTACCAGGGAAGTTTTTTTTTAACTTTAATTCACATTAAAGCCTCACTCTGCAACAGAAAGACATTGCTAACAATGGACAACATCTCATGTCTGCCCTTGGATCATTTCAGTAGAATATATAAGCACATACAGTACACTAGCTCTTGATCAGTCTGCCCATGGATGAGGCTCTTATCCGTTTTTCAATCATTTTGAGTCATAAATTGCACATAATAATCAGTACAGAGAGAGAAGATAAGCTGTATTAGATCCATTTTTAACCATAAAGGAAGGTTATTTATAAAATGGTTGCTTATATGGGAGAATAAATGTTTTTTATTAAAAAGAAGGAAATTGAGTGCCTCTAAAAAAATCTTAAAATAAATAATTCCAACAAAGTTGGAAGCAAAATCACCCCTTGGCAATTCTTGATAGATTATTTATGCTTTTGGAATAGAGTCATCCAGGCATGTGACCATCCTTGATTAATAATGAATGTGGTTTCAGGACAATCACAGCACTGTATTGTGTTACAAAGCCAGCACTAATCATTTGGAATAGAAGCAGCAAATGTGATTACTCTATAATCAGGATAGATCAGCAAATGATGGTTCATCAGAGGAAAGTGTATAATATAACCATAATTCTATAAATTGGCCTTCTATAATAAAACCTAAAATACAGCCAGACTAGTTTCTGCTCAATGGTTTGGCAGTGATCTTAATGTCATCCTCTCAAAGAGATCACCTTGTAGGAAGGGCTTCATAGGGGGCCAGGGACTGAGGGAATGAGGAGGTGAACTCAGCAGAATCAGGGTAAACATGAGCTGATATTTTGAACCTGTGTTGGATTGCATTCCTCTTCTCTTTGTTCAGAGTGCTGTGCCTACTCTGTAGCATCTCACATCTTTTTTTCAGTGGTTATCACAGAAGATATGTTAAATTGACCTCAGTATTTGGGTTTGCAGTCACCTTCTGTTCTGCTCACATGGACCCTTCATATGCAATGGATAGTACCGTTTCTCATATCGTGTGTTCTCTGCAGGTTCTTTGTGGCAGAGATATGTTTAGATAGTCAGAGTTGGTGTTCTTGACATTCCTGCATGATCTCTATGACCTTGGTGGATCCCCATCTACTGATGCGTGTCAAGTTGAAGATGAGTAGGGGTATCTCTCTTGGTAACCCTTGCACCAAGAGCTCAATTGCAACTTGATGTGAAAGAAAGAGTACACATATATGTTAGTCATTCATATTTAGGGACCACAGTTCTGTGGTGTGACTCTTGAGAAAAAAAGACCACTGACATTTAGGGAAATGTTGAATTTTCAGGTTCCCTATTTCCATCTTTTCTTACAATGGTGCTGTAATTATTATGGACAGAGATTTTTTTTTTTTAATGTATTTATTTATGGCTGTGTTGGGTCTTCGTTTCTGTGCGTGGGCTTTCTCTAGTTGTGGCAAGCGGGGGCCACTCTTCATCGCAGTGTGCGGGCCTCTCACTATCGCGGCCTCTGTTGTTGTGGAGCACGGGCTCCAGACGCGCAGGCTCAGTAGTTGTGGCTCATGGGCCCAGTTGCTCCGCGGCATGTGGGATCTTCCCAGACCAGGGCTCAAACCCATGTCCCCTGCATTGGCAGGCAGATTCTCAACCACTGTGCCACCAGGGAAGCCCGGATAGAGGTTGTTTTTATCATGGAATATAATGCAACTAACAGGATTGTAAAAGCTGTTTCTATATAGGCAAGGCTAAACACATATTAACTTTTGTACGAATTTATTCCTTAGACCTAGTCTTGAGATATTACATGGCATTATAATGTTTTTGTTTAAAAAACCCCAAAAGTTAGAATAGCTTCTGTCTTTACCAATTTCCCCTTATAACTCGATGGAAGCCTTGGCTAATGAGGAAGTTCCCAGTTCAAGCTGAGTGCCATATCTTACTTGATTTGTAATGTTCTCACAAGGAAGGTGAAATAAGCTTGATGCAAAGTGAAAAATATAATTTTCTCCTTCTAAAATAGTTTATGAAGAGGCAATAGAAAGTAAGAAAAAGGTCCAGTCCAAGAGTTATTGAATTCTGAGTCTCTCCCTCAAGCCTACATTTTCTTGTGTTTTCATAAAGACATTCACACAAGGGTGTGGGAAGGTCCACGTATTCCTCCACACATCACTGACCCATTGAGTGTCTGCATCCTCTTGGAAAAATGTGAATAATCATTTAACGCTCTTTTTCTTAACACACCATTTCAGATAATAATGATACTTAACAAATGCTTTTTGATACTAATGCTTCTTCATAAGAGGTATAATGGATTAGGAGTAAGGAAATCTAAGTTCTAATATCTTCCTATTATTCATCTATTTTGTAAATAAGATTTTCATATATCAATTTTGTATAGGGGGGGATGAAACCTTCTTTTAACGTAATTGTGTGAGTATGTGTCTGCGTGTGTGTGTGTGAAAAATGTCTCATACTTTTAGTGCCAAAATGTTCAAATATCATCTACTTTTTTGTGTGTGTGTGTGGTACGTGGGCCTCTCACTGTCGTGGCCTCTCCCGTTGCAGAGCACAGGCTCGGGACGCGCAGGCTCAGCGGCCATGGCTCACGGGCCCAGCCACTCTGCGGCATGTGGGATCTTCCCGGACCGGGGCATGAACCCATGTCCCCTGCATCGGCAGGTGGACTCTAAACCACTGTGCCACCAGGGAAGCCCTAAATGTCATCTACTTTAATGGTGCAATTTTAAAGGGATTGACACCGCATAAGTAAACAAGAATAGATTTATTTGGATATGTTACTTTATTTCTTCTAAAGTGTTAGTTTCTCCATACATAAAAAGGCCTCCTATAATCCACAATAATCAGAATTTGAGTTAAAATCTATATTTAAATTATATGATCCATATGCTATTTCAAGTAGAAAAGAGTCCAAAAATTTTTATTCAGTACTTTTAGTAGTTGGAATCAGGAAATGAATAAAAGCATTGTTTCTCTGTCTATAAAATTAAATGTATCTTCCATCACAGAAAATTTGGCCTTACTACCAATTTTCAAATAAACTTTGGCAATTTTTTCCTTCTGAAAAGAGAGCCTGATATCTATGGATACATAAGATTTGCCTTAGGTTTCAGATCTATGTTCTGTCTAGCTCAGCATCTGGACTACTTCAGGCATATACCATGGAAGTGCAGTCCTAAGTATAAAGCATGGGATCAAGAGCAGGCTTCCTAAGTTTTAATCCCAGCTCTGCTAGCTGCTAGAGTTGTGGCCCTGGGAGAGTTACTAACCTCTCTGTGCTTCCATTTCCTCTTCTGTAAAATGGAGATAATGGAGATAATACCTCCAGTATTTATTGTGAGGATGAATTGAGCTAACCCAGGTGAACAATAGTGCTTGGCATTTATTAAACATTCATTAATATCAAGTGTAGATATCATACCCAACAGTCCAGTTTGGTTCTGCATATCCTTTCTTTTGGCAGCAAATTTCAACACTTTCATCTATGGATGCATAAAAGTCTTTTTGAAGTAGTGTGCATTTTCCCTCTGTATCATTGGTAAAAGGAATAAATGTCTCAGTTCTACTATGCTCAATTGTTTATTTATAGGGCCTTCCAAAATCATATCTTCATTGTTGCAGCCTTTGTTATCCTGGTTGGTATATTTGAGCTTGAAAGATTGTATAACAGGCTATGAAATGAATCCCCATCGCTCCTTTTTAAATTAAGGTCCCGTCATCTTTTGTTTTTACAAGACAATGCAATTAAATGGGAAAATTTTACTAAATCTAAGAGAGGTATTTTTTTAACAAATAAGATACTGAAGCTTGTGATTGCAGCTAATAGATTATCCACTGTAAATGTAAAATCTCTGCTGTGTAATTTTTGCTGTTTTATAAGAAATGATCTCATTATTAGAAAGTTCCCTTTAAAGGAGACTTTCAAAGAGGGAAAATTTAATAATTTAGGCTTTTAGCATCACAGAGAAGTGATTCTTGAAATTCAAGGGGAGAATCAGTAACATTTTCTTAGACTTTGTACACAGTTCTGGTTACCGTGGACATACCAATTCAAGGTTATTTAAAAGCAAACAACATGAAAAATCTACACAATGCAGTGAAGTATATAAATGATTCCAGAAATACTGTGTAAGCCTTTAGTGAATGCTTATTATGTTTGACTTTTTATGACCTTCAGCAGAATAATTGTATGTATGTATGTATATATGTATGTATGTATGTATGAAGGCAGCTTCTATATTACTGTTAAGATTGCTGTCTCAATGGAAGATCATGAAAACTCCTAAACTCTGTGTTTTGTAAAAATCCTCCTCAATTCATTTAAACATGAATGAGAATAAGATAAAGGGCTAGTACTATCACAATCATGGCATTAAGTTTTATGTGAATTTATTTATTTTTTATTCATTTAATTAATACATATTGAGTACCTAGCAGGTGATAAGCACCTTTTAAATATTAAATCCTCAAATATTAATAAGGTATGTTACATAATTTTCAGAAGCTGATCTAGTGGAGGAAAAGGATGTATGAATTATAACTGATGTGATAGAGTGAATACTATTAAGAGAGATCTATACAAAGAACCATGGGAACACATGAAGGATGACTTGATTGAGTGAGGGAGGAGAGAGGGAAGGGAAGGACATGACAGGCCTTCCGGAGCAGGTGCCATTTGATCTGGACCTTTGTAATAAGAAGAAAAGAGGGATAAAGAGTTCTCAAGGAGAGAAGTTAATCCAAACAAAGTCACGGCATACCAACATTGAGCAAGTATTTTGATGTGGCCAGAGTAGGTCACATAAAAGAAGCAGCAGGAAAAATAAGTTGGTTAGGGCTAGACTCTGAGGAGTTTTTGTGCCACACTAAGATGTATGATTTTGGTCTCGTAGACAGTTAGAAACTAGTGACTATTTAAGGAGAGGAAATAAATATTGATGCATATATGTTTTAGAAAGGTAAACAGAATATATATAGATTAAAAATGTAAGAAACTGGAAGCAGGCAAACTAGTCAGGAGTGACATGTTCAGGTGAGTGATAGTGAAAGCTGGAGTTAGGCACTGTTAGTGTTGGTAGAAAGGAGGAGAAATTGCAGAGCTTTCTTTGTGACCAATGAATATGGGTGGGAGGAAGAAAGGCAATCATAGTGCACTGTGGTTTCCAACACCATAGAGATACAATGTTTTTCATTAGTCCAGTGTGTCTCAGAAAGTTATATGAATAATTGGAAAAAAATTATTGACTAATGAAATTTTGTTGGGTATGGAAATAATTCAAGTAAAACAGAAGTTATCTAGCTTCTAATTTTTTTTTTTAATTGTGGGTAGGATGCTCAAATTCATAGAAAGGAGATTGTTATTAATTTATTTATTTTTGGCTGTGTTGGGTCTTCGTTTCTGTGTGAGGGCTTTCTCTAGTTGCGGCAAGTGGGGGCCACTACTCATCGCGGTGCGCGGGCCTCTCACTGTCGCGGCCTCTCTTGTTGAGAAGCACAGGATCCAGACGCGCAGGCTCAGTAGTTGTGCCTCATGGGCCCAGTTGCTCCGCGGCATGTGGGATCTTCCCAGACCAGGGCTCGAATCCATGTCTCCTGCATTGGCAGGCAGATTCTCAACCACTGCACCACCAGGAAGCCCTAGATTCTAACTTTAACAAAGATTTTTATTAGGTCAAAAAATTTATTTTGGGCTTCCTTGGTGGCTCAGTGGTTGATAGTCCGCCTGCCGATGCAGGGGACGCGGGTTCGTGCCCCGGTCCGGGAAGATCCCACATGCCGCGGAGCGGCTGGGCCCATGAGCCATAGCCGCTGAGCCTGCGCGTCCGGAGCCTGTGCTCCGCATCAGGAGAGGCCACAACAGTGAGAGGCCCACGTACCACAAAAAAAAAAAAAAAAAAAAAAAATTATTTTAAGGAATGGCAACACAAAAGCCCATCTTCATTTAAATAGTTGCAACTTTCAGAGTAATGTAGAGGCTGAGTCCAGAATGGTGATGATATTGTAGATATTGAAGACAGCCATTTAGATATTCCTGTAGGAGGTTCAAATAAAAGGTGAAATATACTACCAAGCATCAGAGTTTTAAAAGAAGTAGTTCCATAAGAGATAAATGAGGAAACCTGGCTAGTAGTATACTGTAAATCAAAAACTATAAACTAGAAAGAATGGGTGTGGAAAAACCCCACCATTATTATATTACATAATGTACTAGACAATTCATACTAAAGAGAAGTTTTATGAATGTCATAAAATGAGAAACTTTAGCTGAGAATAGAACTTGTATCACTCTTTTAAAAAATTCCTGCTCAGGAGATATCTTCCAAATGTAGTATCACTCCCAGACTATTGCCATTGCCCATGATTCTATTTCCCTAAGGCTTTCATTAGAGCCGTTTTTCTGTAAGCCCCATCTCATCCCAATTTCTATGTTGAGCCAATCATGGGAGAAGAATTCTCAACCACCTCAATCTTTCCATTTCCAATCAAGTGAGGTTTAGCTCTCCTTAACGCAGTGGCATGAGTGTCTCAGAGCAGACCACTCCCAGACTCCTCTGTTGATGGTTAGATTCAGATTCAGAGCCAACTGCCCCAGCGACGATTATTTGTGCTGCTTGCTGCACTGTAACTCTTCCTGCACCTTAAGTCTTATTTCTCAGATGTGAGCTCCTTATCTCATTCCTGTCCCCAAGTTTTTGTCATTCTCTCTTTTTTAGACTGTAGTTCTCCTTCTCTTCAGCCTGGAGCTGTGTCCCTGAACCCAGTTTTGGTATGTGGAGCTCTAATTTCCTTAAGGATAGTCACGCGGGCCATGACTAGTAGCTCCTGCCCCAAGATTACCCCAACCTGGGCTCTGCCCATCTGCTAGGATCCCAAACCCCCTACTAGGTTCCAATTACTTTCTTCAGTTGTGCTCAATATATCTGTGCTCTCTCTTCACCGTGCCTTGGCTCTCCAGGTGCTCCACCACTGTTAAGCTTTGCACCCAGTGTCTGACCAGTTGATCAGGAATAAGATCCAGTCTTGGTCCTGGTTCTCCTACCCTCTTTACCTTCCTTGGTTTGTGATAATGAGACTTCAGGCTTTATTCCACAGTCAGAAAGAAAATGAAAGAAGCAAAGAGTTAAGGAGAGAGTGAGAGAAAGAGAAAGACAGAAAGAGAGAGTAGACATGCTGTTTTTAATAAATTTTAAACACATAATCACCCTTCCCTCACTCTGCAGCCCCAGGCCTGCAGTGACAGATGCCAGACCCCACCCACCCCCACCCAATGAAGCTTTTGGCATTGTTGAGAACCCAGAAGAAACTATGGGGGCTGAATAGGGAGGTTTTCTGAGCCTAGCCACCAGTGTTAACAGATGTGACATGAAACCCTGGTCCCTTACCCATGGCATGGTGAGGAGTGAGGGCAGCAGTATGTTCCATGGAAACAGACTAGGAAGGCATCTTCTAACACAATCCTGGTTCTGCTTCATGGGGAATAGTCCTTTCTACTCCAATCTATTGACGCATCTTCAAATGTTGTATCAGGTCCAGCACGGAGAGAGAGAAGAGGGGCACTTGGCAGCGAGAATAGGTGAAGCCCACCTATCTCTCAAATAAGGAGATGAGGACTTGATAACTCAATATTGATATACTTAGTTGGCAAAGAGATAATTTGCATGGTTTTGATATTCTCTTAAATAAATAAAGGTGACTAGGGGCCCTTGGAGAGTGTTTTGCATTCTTCTCCCTTCTTCAGTTTAAACTCTGTGACCAGTCTGCTAATAGAATGTTCTTTTTGATTAATCTTTATCTAAATGTGAAAAATTATAATATCAGCAAAGCTGAAGGTTCTATTCACGCTTTTAAAATTACTTTGTAATTATACAATAAAACATGAATATTTTATCTATGTGAAAATCTAAAACATAAGGTTTAAATACCATTTAATCATCTCTATTCTATTTACTTTTAAAACTATAAAATTTATTTCTTTGAGTTTCCTGTTCACAATTATTTTATTATCCATTTGGTGCATTGCACCAAGTGGTTCTCAAGGACCTCGGAGAATTAATTTTTTTCCTTTCAAGATGACTTTAACTTTGCCTTAGGTATCCCGATTTTGTTTGTTGTGTAATCCTTCTTGGTAATTTGCTTGTGTTTCAACTCTGTGGGAGAAAATGGCAGAAAGGTAGAGAGAGGTGGTATGATAGCTCACAGCTGGATATTGTTTGAGCTCCTCTCCAGAAGTAAAGGAATGCATGTAGATGGAGTCTTTGCTAAGAAAGGTATACAGGGACATTGTTTAGCTGACAAAAATCTCAACTTGACTAGTGTATTATTTTCCTAGACCTGCCTTAACAAGGTACCACTAACTAGATGGCTTAAAACAACAGAAATTTACTGTCTCACAATTCTGGAGGCTAGAAGTCCAAAATCAAGGAATTGGCAGTGTTATTCTCACTCTAAAACCTATAGGGGAGTACTTCCTTGCCTCTTCTTTGTTTCTGGCGGTTTGCTGGCGATCTTTAGCATTTCTTAGCTTGTAGATTTATCATTTCAATCTTCCATCTTCACAATGTATTCTCCTTATGTCTCTTTACATTGTCTTTCCTCTTTTCATGTCTGTGTTTGCGCCCAAGTTTTCCCTTTTTACAAGGACACTAGTCGTATTGGATTGGGGTACACTCTAATGACTTCTTAACTTGACTGCATCTGCAAAGACCCTATTTCCAAAAAAGGTGATGTTTTGAGGTTAGGACTTCAACATATCTTTTATGGGGTTCACAGTTCAACCCATAACAACTACTAAGACAAAAATAGTCAATTCATTAAGTTATCAAAAAATAACATATTCTTTATTCCTGTCTTACCCCTAGGTTCTTAATGACATTTTTTTCTTAAATTCCATATATATGTGTTAACATATAGTATTTGTCTTTCTGACTTACTTCACTCTGTATGACAGACTCTAGGTCTAAAGACACAGACCTACTGGAGAACGGACTTGAGGATATGTGGAGGGGGAAGGGTGAGCTGTGACAAAGCGAGAGAGAGGCATGGACATATATACACTACCAAACGTAAGGTAGATAGCTAGTGGGAAGCAGCCTCATAGCACAGGGATATCAGCTTGATGCTTTGTGACTGCGTGGAGGGGTGGGATAGGGAGGGTGGGAGGGAGGGAGACGCAAGAGGGAAGAGATATGGAAACATATGTATATGTATAACTGATTCACTTTGTTATAAAGCAGAAACTAACACACCAATGTAAAACAATTATACCCCAATAAAGATGTTAAAAAAAAATAACATATTCTTGTCTAATAAGAGAAATTGAGGGCAAGTGGGTTTCCAATAAGTAACAAATAATTGTTTTCCAAAGGAAGGAAACAATTATGTTAAGTGCACATGAAGTTAATTAGAATTTTAATGGAATTCTGATTTTTTGAAAACTATATTTAGCATTAAAAATTGATATCTCAAAAGATTCAATACGTTACAAAAAATGGGAAACCATTAAACTAATACCTCTTTTAAGATGCATTATACCACATAATCATTATGAAGAGTTATTATTCCATTACTCAGATAAGACTAACTTGTAAATAGTTCAAGTATACCTTTGCTATAGTGAAAGCCCATTTACTTCCTCCTGAAAAACTAACTCAACCTAAATGATGCTATATCTATTTCAGAAGTTTGTAGTAAGTTAGGAAATATACAGTTTCATCTTTGAATTGATTTCTGACAAATTTGTGTTTTGGCACAACTAGGCAACAAGATAGATGCAATTATAAAAGCCTCTACGGAAGAACCACAGATACGGATGATTGATTCTGTGCATTGTCAATAAGTCCATTTTATCAATCCATGATATGGCATAGTACCCAGTGTAATGGCTAGCTTCCACATTACATTTGGGTATTGAGTTTGTTATGAAGCAGTCCTAACTGATGCGCAAGCATTTACTGTGGACCCCATCAATTTCACAATTTTTTCAGCAATGCTTGCTTGGTTCATACTTCCTATTCAAGGAGCATGGTCACCCTGAATCCACAAACTGGTACTATACTGGCCTCTAGTTTACAGGAACCAGATTGCAAGTATGTTCTCTGTTTAAAAGCACCTGGGGTTTTCATATCCTGCCATACCACATGGCTAAATCCAAAATTCTAGGTTCTTACCAAACCTACCCCAGCCTTCTCAGTATGAATCCAAGCCTGTCCTATAACAGAAACTCTGAGCTTTTATTATATGAAGTCATCGTTACTGGCCAAATCTGGAATTATGTTTCAGGTTCCTTAAATCCTTAATCCCTTTGCTCCTTAGACTTCTTGTATTTCCTTCCAGACAACAGGGCCATCCCCTTAGATCCCTCCTTATATCCTGAATACTCACTATGTATTGAATCAGAGAAATTAGGGGGCTCACTCTACCGAAACATCAGTTCTGTGGGAATATATATGCTGAGTTCCAAATAACCAACTTACCAATAGATTTAGAATCACAACCCATGGTTATGTTTTAGATTTTTGAGGTTTTGATTGGAATGCCATTCAATGTGAACAAATTGAGACATTATTATATAAAGAAAGTTTAGCAACCAAATAAACTCAAAATTTGACCATCATATTTGTTTTAATTATATTTTGTTCTACAGTAACTGGAAATAAATGGTAAGCAGCTAATTTAAATTACTAAAAGGCCTTTTCTTTGCCAAAACAATTTCCTCACATAATCTTTCAGAAAAGAATAAACAAAAAGGATGCTATTCTGAAGACTCCTAGGCACTCTTTACACTTTCAAGATCCATGTGTTTAAGCCATACCACCCAGGGAGTTCCACTTAAGTAAGGCTTTCCTGGAAAGGGAAAGAGGAGCAAAAACCATGGCTTTGAGGTACCTTCTTCAGCTAAGGGCAAGATGAGTGGTGGGAGACTGTAGAACAAAAAGCTATTCTGATGTCCAAAGACAAAGTCTTGGGTATTCAGCCCATGGCTATGCACTTGGACACTCCCACTTTCCCTTCACAGGGTACCCCTACTCCCTGACAAATCAGCAATAAAAACACCTTTTGTTTACCAAGTACTCTTGGGAGCCATTCCCATACAATAGACTAGTTTATTCATCCTTCTTTCTTAACCTAGCTAAGATGCACTACAGAAATTGTAGTTTTTGTGATGCATGGCTGTGGACTTGGGGAAAGATTAAGGATAAAAGAAAATAGTTTTGGAGTACTGGCCATTTCAGGAGCAGTCAAGAGAGGTTGGGGCCCTCAGTAGCAAGAGCTGGAGGTGTAAATGGGTCACATGAGGTACTGGGTTCAAGAGAGGGAGTAAGAGTCAGTTTAAGCATTGTGCAGTTCTCTCTTGTCTGCACCCTCTCAAGTGTGAATTTGGTGCTATTGCCCTTTGAGGTGAGGCAGAGGAAGGTCTGTCCAGCCTGAAAGGGGGTGATTCCTGCCCTTTCCTTCACAGCAAGCCAGGAGCCTGGAACTAGAAGAGCTGTCCTCATGCCCTTGTTCTGCAGATCTATTTCTTGATTTCCAGTATCTTACTAGAGTTCCCTGTCACTCTGACATTACCCCTTTATGTAATGCATAGAACCAGGAGAGCACTTGGTAGGAAAAGACTTGTGGGTACTGAAAGGGAGAATGTAGGACTGTTCATCTTCTAGAGCCCTACAAACTGCTTGGTTGCCCTTTATGTGGATGATGGTATAGGTTGCTCAGTTTAGTCAACCATAGAGGTAAACAGAGTGATAAGAAAAGTTATGCCTTGACAGAAATTCAGGTGTGCGAGGAAAAACTAAACAAAACATGTTTTCATTTTCTACAATTTAATTCCAAGTCATTATCTCCCTGAGTTGATAAAATGTTCACTTGTGGGCTCTCTAGTCTCTGGGTCTCATGCAGGACCAAAACACTTGGGGAGGTCCTACAGGGCACTGATGTATTCTCCACACATTTTATCACCAAGACACCTTTTGTATCAGCCAGCATGTTCCTTTCACATCTCATACTTTCAGTGCTTCTAAGCTATATGTGGAACATAAAAATTAATATTTCAATAAATAATTCTTCTCCATTGTTAAAAACATTTTAGGGTTTGGGTCTTAATATTTACTACCAGGTATAGTATTCAAAATAATATCTTAGGCTCTTTCTATAGATTCCAGTACAGCCAATTGGAAAAATAATTCCTTTAATACGGTTTTTAGTTTCTTAATGACTTTACTGGCAATCTTTCTAGATGGACATGGTCACAAATTTGATTGCCCTTACAGTTTTATAAAAATAAATTTATTTATTTTTGGCTGCGTTAGGTCATCGTTGCTGTGTGCGGGCTTTAGTTGTGGCTGGTGGGCGCTACTCTTCGTTGCGGTGTGCGTGCTTCTCGTTGCGGTGTGCGTGCTTCTCATTGCAGTGGCTTCTCTTGTTGTGGAGCACAGGCTCTAGGTGCGCGGGCTTCAGTGGTTGTGTCATGTGGGTTCAGTAGTTGTGGCTTGCAGGCTCTAGAGCACAGGCTCCGTAGTTGTGGCGCACAGACTTAGTTGCTCTGCGGCATGTGAGATCTTCCTGGACCAGGGCTCGAACCCATGTACCCTGTATTGGCAGGCAGATTCTTAACCACTGCACCACCAGGGAAGTTCCTGATTGCTCTTACATCTTATTAAAGCCTCTTAAATACTAGGAAATATTTCATATTTATTTATCCTTTAATCTGTAGTTTAATAAGTGTGATATTGAGTTGAGGCCATCTGACATGGCCATTGGAGAAAGGTAGGAGATGTGACCCAGCTTGGTAGTAAACTCAGAACTCTGTAGAAACTGCACTGGATCACCCCAATCCATGTGTTATAGGGACAGTACCCTTATAGCTGAAGATCTTGTGATGGAGCCTGTAACCTACGCTCCTCAAATTGTATGTAGAGTGCTGTGTTTATTTGCATTTCTCTGGGGAATGTGTCTATAGATTCCCTTAATACTTCACAATTTCCATAGAAATTCTATACAATTATACCATCCTTCAAAGGGTTCCCAGTACTTAGTAAATTATCATGCTTGATTATGTTACTCAGCACTCTCAAATGTTAAGTTCAATTCAATTTAGTATCCTAAAGTGATGCTTATAAAACTGATGATTAAATTGGATGAAGGAACATTATTTTCGCTAGCAGAATCTAGATGTCCGAAAATCTGGCTTGTGGTTCTTGTAGTTACTGACATGAATTATTCTGGATCATGAGGTGATTTAGTGTTTTTGTCTAGAAAATAGGAATCATATATTTTTCATCACTTAAAGTCATAAAAATGAATTGTGGTGCACAAAGTTATTGAAATCCTATGAAAGAAGGATTTGACTGCAAAGTCTTCCCATTTTCAAGGACTCAGAATCACATCTCAGTTATTTAGCTTTCACTTCAAGGAAGAACTGGGTTGTTAAATGTGATCTTGTCCACATATTGCATTCCCACTGGCTCAAGAGGATGCTCCTTGGAACAGATGTGCAACAATTTAGTAGAAATGTTAAGAGCTAGCTGAAAGGGAATTTTAAAATGCAGAGGGTAATTTAACAAAATTGAAATCTTTTATAATAGCACTGCAAGATAGTTCTGCAAGCACAAGATAGTTCTGTCACACTTTATCATCCTGTTCCTAACATCTGGAGATATTATGAAGCAGATTTGGTATTCTACTATAATTTCTACCGGCATGTGCTATTATTTCTTTCAATCAACCATGCAAGGCAAAGCTTGCTGAAGCACATTGTCATTCCCTAGTGCATGATTTCTTTCAGCTATTTTAGAGCAGGTATTTTAATGGTGCTCTAGCACTCTCCTGTGACTAGCAGAGCATAACACCTCCAGGTATTCTATATTTTATTCTTATAAGTGGACTTGATGACATTAATTTGAAAAGGAATCTAAAATTCTCTATAATCTGTCTCTCTCCTCTTTACTCATGCTTGCTTATGCATACACACCCACATCTGACTGAATTATAATGTGCTTTCTAGTTGAAAGCAAAATATTTTAATTTATATTAATTTCTGCATTGCTGGTCACTAAACCAGTGAGTCTTTAGGGAAGTACTGGGAGAGATGAAAGAAATCCTCCTAAAACTTTTAATCAAAATATTTGAAATGTATATTAGCACTTGTCATAGTAAAATTGTTATTGAATCACGTTAAGTATGTTAAAGAATCTACCATACTTGTGGCTGGCTTATTTTAGAATGACTTAGCAGAATCAAAAGATACAGGAAATAATGACTTATTGTTCCCAGAGTGTTAAAGTATGAAGTTTTAGATTTAAAAAAAATTACTGAATATTCTCAGGCATTTCACAAATACTCAATGAACTGAAACATGTTTTTAGTACATTAGAAATAATGTTCATTACAAATGATTTTGTGTTGAAAAAAAGTGGCTTAGATTAATGTCTGTCTCAAAATTTCATCTACTTTTCTTTATCAAGAAAACTTGAAAAAAAATTTTAATTGAAGTATAGTTGATGTATAATATTATATGTTACAAGTGTACAATATAGTGATTCACAATTTTAAAAGGTTATACTCCAGTTATAGTTATTATAAAATATTTGCTATATTCCCCATGTTGTACAATATATCCTTGTAGCTTATTTAATACTTAACAGTTTGTACCTCTTAATCCTCTGCCCCTATATTGCCCCTGCCATCTTCCCTCTCCCTGTTATTAACCACTAGTTTGTTCTCTGTATATGTGAGTCAGCTTCTTTTTTGTTATATTCACTAGTTTGTTGTATTTTTTAGATTCCACATATAAGTGATATCATACAGTGTGTCTTTCTCTATTTTTAAAATATTTTTTAAAATATTCATTTAGTCATGAAGTAAGTCATTCTGTGTCTCTTGTTTCTTCCTTAAGTAGAAATGGGAATGCCAAAAAAGAAAATAATAGATGTCCGTCCTAATATTTGGATCCTTATAAGGATGAATGACTTAAATAATTATTGTTGATACTGTATTTATTAAATGAGCCTGCTGAATGATTTCTTGGTGAAACCACCAATGTGTGTAGAAAGAATAAAAAGACAGAAGTCACTTCTTTTCCATTTCTATCCACACCTCCCAACTGTCTCTCATCATTTTGTATGTAAGCCAACTCCTCTTGCTTTCAGGATGTCCCTCTCCCATGTGTCTCCTCTTCAATTCCTCCTTTATCACATTACCTCCGTTATGTCACTTCACCCAAACACCTGCAATGCCTGCTGATGACCTAAGGGATAGAAATGTAAACATCTTAAGACATTCTAGATTTACAGCTAACTTTTCAGTATTATCTACCATGACCATCCTTTTCAGATTCTCCAACCCATCAGAACTAGTTGTCTCCCCAACTGCACATTCATTGCTGACTCACATGATATTACTTAGGCTCATTTCACCTAGAATGCCTTCTCCCTGCTTACCTCATCTTAGCTACGCCTTATCCTTCTTTCTCGGGCCGATCAGATTCTTTCCTTTTCCACAAAATGTTCCTTTAACAGTTCAATCCAGAGTAATTTTTCAACAGTGAATTCTTAGCACTACAGTTCTATTTTCCTCTTAAAGCAATCAATTATATTCTGCTTTGTGATATTTAACAGAGTGGGGAATTTTATTCACCTGAATTTGAGAAAAGCTGTTCTTTTAATGACAAGCAGTCAGAGCAGGGAACTGAAAGCATGTCCCTGGGGGTTCTCCAGCGGAAAAGGTCATGTGCTGTGAGGGTGAGGGGCAGAGCAAAGAACTCAGGCAGAGAAGGAGAAATGGAAGGAGGAAAATATGGTGGCAGGGACACTTTGTGGGTAGTGATAGAAGAGCTGCCATGACAGTGAAATGCTGGAGTGAACCTGAAATATCAGAATAAGATATTTAGGAAATGTTGTAATACACTATATTATCTAATCTTCCGTGCTATTTCTACAAGAAAATCTCCTGAAAGAACAGCACTATTTTTCAAGGCTATAAAAGTGAGATGTGTGTATAATTCACTGAGACAAAGTACAAGGAAATGCAGGCTTATAAGGCTTATAAAAATTACAAATAATTCTTGCATTTTTAACTTGTGTGAATGTTTAATTCTTTTTATAGGTTTATGATGTCTTCCTTATTTATACTTACGAGAAGAGGAAATATATATTGCTGACTTATAATATGTAGTCTGAAAACAGGGCTAATCACATGATAAATGCTTCCAGAAAAATTTTTTAGTAAAAGATTTCTCAAAGTCAAAGTCACTTTAGAAATAGAGTTACATTTTGCAAAATTATTAACATATTTAATGGGGCAAGGAGATGTCAACCTACCACTTTTAATTAAGGATTGTTTTGTTTTATTCCTGCATTTGAAATCTCAAGGGGCACCTTAGCTAAAATACACAGACAACTTTTTAATTCAGGGCAAAAAAGAGTAAGGAGTGCTTAATCTGCTACTTTAGAAGAAAAGTAAGAAGAAAGATGGGCAGCAGTTGATAGCTGACATGCATTGTTTTTTGAGTTATTTACAGCCTTTTTAGTTTGGTCCTTTTATTCAAATACCAATGCTGCTGGAATCTATTCTGGGCATGTTTGTGCCTAGGATGAAAGAATGTTCCCCCAAAATGCAACTAGAGCATCAAGATTCATTTTTACTCCTAAAAGCCAGACAGTGGAATACAGTGGATAGTTTCTTATGGTGGGTAATTTTATGTAAGAAAAATTAAAATCTTTCCATCTTCTTTTGTTAATGAATCAGTGAATCATGGTCTGAACATCTGAGGAATAGAAGGGAGTTGGAGGCACCAAAATCTATTCCTGGACCTACCAAATCTCTAATTACCTCTGTGTCTTAGCATCATTAGCACATTCACTCACTCATTCCTGCAGCATAAGTGAGTAACCATAAGGTGCCCACACATAAGGATGGAAAGGCATATTTTCTAGAAATCCACAGTCTAGAAAGAGATAAATCTATAAACAAGTCACTGCAACTCATTGTGACTAGGGATATATCACAGGTGCTCCAGGTGCAGTGGTGGAACAAAGGAATGTGTGGGGTAGGAAGGGCCAGGGAAGTGTTCCTAGAGGAAGAAACCCTTGAATGGGCCTGAATAGTATGTGGGAGTTTACTAGGAGGGGCTGGGAGAGCAGGACTCTAAGTACAAGGAACAGTATGTTCAAACGCATGGAAACATGAAAGAACACTTTTGAGAGGGAGTACTATAAATAGTTTAATGTGATAGAATAGGTTATATTGAGAGGCGGTGAGCAATGGAGGATAAAATTGAAGAGAAAACAGCCAAATACTGGAGGATCTTACATATTATGCAAAGAGTTCAGTTGAATGCTTTAATCAGGATATTAATATGATCTTATTTCTGTTTTTCAGAAAGGTTACTTTTCTCATCATGTGACAAGTAGACTGTAAGGTACAGAGACTAAAGTTAGGCAATTTAGATGGAAACTGAAATTATCCAGGCAGGTAATGATGAAAGCCTACACCAAATCAATGGGAATGAAGAGGTTGGGGCAGATCTTAACGATATTAAGAAAATAAAATGTACAGGAGAGCTATGGAACCATTAAAATAAAATGCCTTTCCATGAAAAAAAAAAAAAACCCAAAAATCAAAAAGCAATATGTTAGAGTTGCCATCTTAACATACCCTCACCAGGATTAATTTCTGTCTTAAAAAATACTTGTAATTTTATAAGTGAAAAATTTGAATTGATTTAATCCTTACTTCTTTCATTATCATTTCTTCATATATATATGTTCATACATTTGTTTTGGTCACATGTTTTCTTACATTGCCTATTCATGTCCTTGCCTATTTTTCTACTGGATTGACAGAAATTTTCTCAATTAATTTAAATAACTCTTTATAGAGAAGTTATATTTATCCTCTACTTGCAATAAATATGTTGGACTTTTTCCTCAAAAAAAAAGAAAAGAAAGAAAGAAATGGGAGGAATGAGTGAATAAGGAGAAGGGATTAATCTGGAAGACCTCACAGATTTCTTGTTCAGTTGGCAGGTACTGGCTCATTTCATTAATTTATTATTGGGAGGAAAACAATGGAATAATATTTGTGTGTGTTGAATTTTAGATGATAAGCAAAAATTGGGGGATATTTCACTTTTCTTTATCAATGGAGTTTTCTAAAGATTAATTTACTTTCTGGAGTCTGAAGGTGATTCCAATGGACTTTATATTTCACAGGTTTACCAATGTTCCCTTTCTAAAATTTTCCTTTTGCTCGCTTTTTCTTTGGTCTCATAGCAGATGACTATGTGACTGTTCAGAATTACTCCTCGAAAATTTGGAGAGTGACATCTATAAATAACTTCATAGGAAGCCGCTCTGGACTTTCACATCACCACTAACAGTTGTAAATTTTTTTAAAGCAGTCTTATTTTTGTTGATACGCTAAAATGGGCATTTAGTCCCTCTTTGCCCATGTACTTTCTAACATTTATTAAAAACCCTTCCTGATTGTGGACAGGTTCACCATTTTCAAAATAAAATGACATGTGATCACTCTTTAAGTTTTTCATATTTTACCCCCTTCCCACTAAAAAAATCTATTAAAAAAAAAAAAACCCTATGCAAAGGCTCTGTGAAGAAAAGAGAGGGAGGGAAGAAAGGAGGGAGGGAAATAAAGGTATGACAGGGCTTCCCTGGTGGCGCAGTGGTTGAGAGTCTGCCTGCCGATGCAGGGGACACGGGTTTGTGCCCCGGTCTGGGAAGATCCCACGTGCAGCAGAGCGGTTGGGCCCGTGAGCCACGGCCGCTGAGCCTGCGCGTCCGGAGCCCGTGCTCCGCAGCGGGAGAGGCCACAACAGTGAGAGGCCCATGTAACGCAAAAAAAAAAAAAAAAAAAGCTATGAGAATTGACTGGGAGGTTTATATTCTAATATAAAGCTATTTTTTCCCGAGGATATTCCCATTCCTTATTTATTCTCTGGAATGAAAGTTCTGATTTAACATTTCCTCCTTGAGTGTCTTTTGTCAGTAATCAAGCTGACTTGAGTTGACTGCCCTAAATATAGTCTGTCAATTTGGAATTGTGAAAAGATGTGAGCTGCTATGAAACAGTTCCTTTCTTTAATAACTAGAAGAAAGAAAGCAAATCACAGATAATTCAATCCATAATATGCTGCCCAAAGGCCCTAAAGGTCAATCTATTTATATACTCCAGTGTGTATTACATAGACTGAAGTTTTCAAAAATATCATCAGAAATAGTTGTGTTTTAGGCAAAATAAAGCTAAAAATAAGTATCTAAATAAGATATACTTATTTTTAGCTTTATTTTGCCAGAAAGAATATCTCTTTGTATTTTCCAATTCAACATTCTTTAAAAAAAAAAAAACCCTTTCCTATTTCTGCATCATTACATCAGCTTTAAAATGCAATCAAGCTTCCATTACTTAAGACTGATTAGCAAATCCTATTACTCTTGTTCCTCTCCATTCACTCCTCCATGACACCCCTTTATGAACACTTCTATCATTTGATGAAAAGGGAGAGAAACATGAAGTCAAACATTAATCAGTCTAATCTTCAATTTTCACTGTCTGCACAAAATATTCAGTGTGGAGGACTTTGAAACAAATGATTAAGGTTAAAAAACCAAACCAAAATAACCTGCCTCCAATACGAAATTTAGTAATATTTTGCCCACCATATATCATCAGCATAGGTAATTGAGGTTTGGCCTTAGCTTCAGTAGGAAGTCTAAAAGCATAGTTTTGTTGGGTTTTTTTTTCTAAATTTAATTTTTTTATACAACAGGTTCTTATTAGTTTTCCATTTTATACATATTAGTGTATATATGTCAATCCGAATCTCCCAGTTCACCACAAGCACCACCATCGCCCCCTGCCGCTTTCCCCCCTTGGTATCCATACGTTTGTTCTCTACATCTGTGTCTCAATTTCTGCCATGCAAGCCGGTTCATCTGTACCATTTTTCTAGGTTCCACATATATACGTTAATATACGATATTGGTTTTTCTCTTTCTGACTTACTTCACTCTATGACAGTCTCTAGATTCGTCCACGTCTCTACAAATGACCCAATTTCGTTCCTTTTTACGGCTAATATTCCATGTATATATATACCACATCTTCTTTATCCATTTGTCTGTCTATGGGCATTTAGGTTGCTTCCATGACCTGGCTATTGTAAATAGTGCTGCAATGAACATTGGGGTGCATGTGTCTTTTTGAATTACTGATTTCTCTGGGTATATGCCCAAAAGTGGGATTGCTGGATCTTATGGGAATTCTATTTTTAGTTCTTTAAGGAACCTCCATACTGTTCTCCATAGTGGCTGTATCAATTTAAATTCCCACCAACAGCGGAAGAGGGTTCCCTTTTTTCCACACCCTCTCCAACATTTGTTGTTTGTAGATTTTCTGATGGTGCCCATTCTAACTGGTGTGAGGTGGTACCTCATTGTAGTTTTGACTTGCATTTCTCTAATAATTAGTGATGTTGAGCAGCTTTACATGTACTTCTTGGCCATCTGTATGTCTTCTTTGGAGAAATGTCTATTTAGGTCTTCTGCCCATTTTTGGATTGGGTTGTTTGTTTTTTTGATATTGAGCTACATGAGCTGTTTATATATTTTGGAGATTAATCCTTTGTCCGTTTATTTGTTTGCAAATATTTTCTCCCATTCTGAGGGTTGTCTTTTTGTCTTGTTTGTAGTTTCCTTTGCTTTGCAGAAGCTTTTAAGTTTCATTAGGTCCCATTCGTTTATTTTTGTTTTTATTTCCATTACTCTAGGAGGTGGATCAAAAAAGATCTTGCTGTGATTTATGTCAAAGAGGGTTCTGCCTATGTTTTCCTCTAAGAGTTTTATAGTGTCCAGTCTTACATTTAGGTCTCTAATCCATTTTGAGTTTATTTTTGTGTATGGTGTTAGGGAGTGTTCTAATTTCATTCTTTACATGTAGCTGTCCAGTTTTCCCAGCACCACTTATTGAAGAGACTGTCTTTTCTCCATTGTATATCCTTGCCTCCTTTGTCATAGATTAGTTGACCAGAAGTGCCTGGGTTTATCTCTGGGCTTTCTATCCTGTTCCATTGATCTATATCTCTGTTTTTGTGCCAGTACCATATTGTCTTGATTACTGTAGCTTTGTAGTATAGTCTGACATCAGAAAGTCTGATTCCTCCAGCTCCATTTTTTTTCCCCTCAAGACTGCTTTGGGTATTTGGAGTCTTTTGTGTCTCCATACAAATTTGAAGATATTTTGTTCTAGCTCTGTAAAAAATGCCATTGGTAATTTGATAGGCATTGCACTGAATCTGTAGATTGCTTTAGGTAATATAGTCATTTTCACAATGTTGATTCTTCCAATCCAAGAACATGGTATATCTCTCCATCTGTTTATATCATCTTTAATTTCTTTCATCAGTGTCTTATAGTTTTCTGCATACAGATCTTTTGTCTCCCTAGGTACGTTTTTACCTAGGTATTTTATTCTTTTCGTTGCAATGGTAAATGGGAGTGTTTCCTTAATTTCTCTTTCAGATTTTTCATTATTAGTGTGTAGGAATGCAAGAGATTTATGTGCATTAATTTTGTATCCTGCTACTTTACCAAGTTCATTGATTAGCTCTAGGAGTTTTCTGGTGGCATCTTTAGGATTCTCTATGTATAGTACCATGCTATCGGCAAACAGTGACAGCTTTACTTCTTCTTTTCCAATTTGTATTCCTTTTATTTCTTTTTCTTCTCTGATTGCTGTGGCTAGGACTTACAAAGCTATGTTGAATAATAGTGGCATGAGTGGACATCCTTGTCTTGTTCCTGATCTTAGAGGAAATGTTTTCAGTTTTTCACCATTGAGAATGATGTTTGCTGTGGGTTTGTCATATATGGCCTTTATTATGTTGAGGTAGTTTCCCTCTATGCCCAATTTCTGAAGAGTTTTTATCATAAATGGGTGTTGAATTTTGTCAAAAGCTTTTTCTGCATCTATTGAGATGATCATATGGTTTTTATTGTTCAGTTTGTTAATATGGTGTATCACATTGATTGATTTGCATATACTGAAGAATCCTTGCATCCCTGGGATAAATCCCACTTGATCGTGGTGTATGATCCTTTCAATGTATTGCTGGATTCTGTTTGCTAGTATTTTGTTGAGGATTTTTGCATCTATATTCATCAGTGATATTGGTCTGTAATTTTCTTTTTTTTTTGTAGTATCTTTGTCTGGTTTTGGTATCAGAGTGATGGTGGCCTCATAGAATGAGTTTGGGAGTTTTCCTTCCTCTGCAATTTTTTGGAAGAGTTTGAGAGGGATGGGTGTTAGCTCTTCTCTAAATGTTTGATATAATTCACCTGTGAAGCCATCTGGTCCTGGACTTTTGTTTTTTGGAAGATTTTTCATCACAGTTTTAATTTCATTACTTGTGATTAGTCTGTTCATATTTTCCATTTCTTCCTGGTTCAGTCTTGGAAGGTTATACCTTTCTAAGAGTTTGTCAATTTCTTCCAGGTTGTACATTTTATTGGCATAGAATTGCTTGTAGTAGTCTCTTATGATGCTTTGTATTTCTGCGGTGTCTGTTGTAACTTCTCCATTTTCATTTCTAATTTCATGATTTGAGTCCTCTTGCTCTCTTTCTTGATGAGTCTTGCTAATGGTTTATCAATTCTATTTATCTTTATCTTCTCAAAGAACCAGCTTTTACTTTTATTGATCTTTGCTATTGTTTTCTTTGTTTTTATTTCATTTATTTCTGCTCTGATCTTTATGATTTCTTTCCTTCTACAAAACTTTGGGTTTTGTTTGTTCTTCTTTCACTAGTTCCTTTAGGTGTAATGTTAGATTGTTTATTTGAGATTTTTCTTGTTTCTTGAGGTAGGCTTGTATTGCTATAAACTTCCCTCTTAGAACTGCTTTTGCTGCATCTGATAGTTTTTGGATCATCGTGTTTTCATTGTCATTTGTCTCTAGGTATTTATTGATTTCCTCTTTGACTTCCTCAGTGGTCTCTTGGTTATTTAGTAATGTATTGTTTAGCTTCCATGTGTTTGTGTTTTTTACATTTTTTTCACTGTAATTGATTCCTAATCTCATAGCGTTGTGGTCAGAAAATATGTTTGTTATGATTTCAATTTTCTTAAATTTACTGAGGCTTGATTTGTGACCCAGGATGTGATCTATCCTGGAGAATGTTCTGTGTGCACTTGAGAAGAAAGTGTAATCTGCTGTTTTTGGATGGAATGGCCTATAAATATCAATTAAATCTATCTGGTCTATGTGTCATTTAAAGCTTCTGTTTCCTTATTTATTTTCATTTTGGATGATCCATCCATTGGTGAAAGTGAGGTGTTAAAGTCCCCCACTATTATTGTGTTACTGTCGATTTCCTCTTTTGTAGCTGTTAGCAGTTGCCTTCTGTAGTGAGGTGCTGCTATGTTGGGAGCATATATATTTATAATTGTTATCTCTTTTTCGTGGATTGATCTCTTGATCATTATGTAGTGTCCTTCCTTGTCTCTTGTAACATTCTTTATTTTAAAGTCTATTTTATCTGATATGAGTATTGCGACTCTAGCTTTCTTTTGATTTCCATTTGCATGGAATATCTTTTTCCATCCCCTCACTTTCAGTCTGTATGTGTCCCTAGGTCTGAAGTGTGTCTCTTGTAGACAACATATATATGGGTCTTGTTTTTGTATCCATTCAACAAGCCTGTGTCTTTTGGTTGGAGCATTTAATCCATTCACATTTTAGGTAATTATAGATATGTATGTTCCTATTACCATTTTCTTAATTGTTTTGGGTTTGTTTTTGTAGGTCCTTTCCTTCTCTTGTGTTTCCTGCCTAAAGAAGTTCCTTTAGCATTTGTTGTGGAGCTGGTTTTGTGGTGCTGAATTCTCTTAGCTTTTGCTTGTCTGTAAAGCTTTTGATTTCTCCATCAAATCTGAATGAGATCCTTGCTGGGTAGTCATCTTGGTTGTAGGTTCTTACCTTTCATCACTTTAAATATGTCATGTCACTCCCTTCTGGCTTGTAGAGTCTGCTGAGAAGTCAGCTGTTAACCTTATGGGAGTTCCCTTGTATGTTATTTGTCATTTTTCCATTGCTGCTTTCAATAATTTTTCTTTGTCTTTAATTTTTGTCAATTTTATTACTATGTGTCTCAGCGTGTTTCTCCTTGGGTTTATCCTGCATGGGACTGTCTGTGCTTCCTGGTCTTGGGTGGCTGTTTCCTTTCCCATATTAGGGAAGTTTTCGACTATAATCCCTTTAAATATTTTCTTGGGCCTTTTCTCTCCTTCTTCTCCTTCTGGGACCCCTATAATGTGAATGTTGTTGTGTTTAATGTTATCCCAGAGGTCTCTTGGGGTGTCTTCATTTCTTTTCATTCTTTTTTCTTTATTCAGTTCCATGGCAGTGAATTCCACCATTCTGTCTTCCAGGTCACTTATCTGTTCTTCTGCCTCAGTTATTCTGCTATTGATTCCTTCTAGTGTATTTTTCATTTCAGTTATTGTATTGTTCATCTCTGGTTGTTTGTTCTTTAATTCTTCTAGGTCTTTGTGAAACATTTTTTTTCATCTTCTCGATCTTTGCCTCCATTCTTTTTCCGAGGCCTGGATGATCTTCACTATCATTATTCTGATTTCTTTTTCTGGAAGGTTACCTATCTCCACTTCATTTAGTTGTTTTTCTGGGGTTTTATCTTGTTCCTTCATCTGCTACAAAGCCCTCTGCCTTTTGATCTTGTCTATCTTTCTATGAATGTGTTTTTTGTTCCACAGACTGCAGGATTGTAGTTCTTCTTGCTTCTGCTGTTTGCCCTCTGGTGAAAAGCCTAGTTTTAATATGGGACTTTCTATGCGATAGAAGTTACTGCCATTTATTTATCTCTCCTTTTTTTTTTGCGGTACGCGGGCCTCTCATTGTTGTGGCCTCTCGCATTGCGGAGCACAGGCCCTGGAAGCACAGGCCCAGCAGCCGTGGCTCACGGGCCCAGTCGCTCTGCGGCATGTGGGATTTTCCCAGACCAGGGCACAAACCCATGTCCCCTGCATCGGCAGGCGGACTCTCAACCACTGTGCCACCAGGGAAGCCCTATCTCTCCTTTTTAACATATTGCATAAATGTAAATTCATTATGAAAATTATAACTTGAGCAAATAATGCAACTATTTAAAAATCTAACAAATTAATCAGTTAATGTTTATCTCAGAAAAGATTAATGAAAAAATGAGGTTACACTGATGAAAGGATTTGGATTTTCTCACACCTTTTCAAAAGCCATGCATTTACCCATTTTTCTGTCTATGTAAATTGTAAAAAGAAACTAACTAGATTAGATATACAAAATAATATCATTGAGACATCACTGTCCTATTCATATAATTGAAATTGTATGAACATTTATGATATAACCATCTATTTCCAAAGCGTTAAACACTCTAGTGATAAAATTGTGTTTAGATTTGAAATCTGGCAAATTAATTCAAGCTAAGAACAGGATTATTTGTAAGAAAACTTTAAAATGTGATAGTTTCTCATGTAAGTTGAAGAGAGAAGTATAATACTGAATTCCAATAGAAAAAGCTTACCATTGCAGCAAGACCTGGATACTGCTCTGTGTTGAAAAAGTGCTGGGCCAGGCAGTGAAACAGATAGGTTCAGTCTTTAGTTAAGGCACTTTCCTTGCTGTGGGCCTCAGTTTCTTTATTATAAAATAAGACTTTGTATGAAATGATCTTTAATTCTTCCAACTATAACATTGTGGATTCTTTTATCACAATGCTTATTGATGATAGAGGCAGCAAAAACCATGAAAAATTTATGAAAGAAAACTGTTCCCTTTCTCTCCAAGAGTTAACTGAAATGATAAGGAAAAATACAAGTAGCAGGAAGTCTATAGCATCAATAGAACCTTAGAGCATATATGTGGAATGTAGAAAAATGGTACAGATGAACCTACTTCCAGGGCAGGAATAGAGAGAGATGCAGATGTAAAGAACAGACATGTGGACATGGGGGATGGGGGAAGGTGAGGGTGGGACGAATTGGGAGATTAGGACTGGCATATATACACTACCATGTGTAAAATAGGTAGCTAATGGAAACCTGCTATAAAGCACAGGAAGCTCAGCTCGGTGCTCTGTGATGACCTAGATGGGTGGGATGGGGAGGGAGGGAGGTCCAAGAGGGACAGGATATATGTATACATATAGCTAATTTGCTTCATTGTACAGCAGAAACTAACACATTGTAAAGCAATTACACTCCAACAAAAAATAATAATTATAAAAAAACAAAAAACAAAAACAAAACAAAACAAAAAGAGAGCAGTGTACCATCTACATGCCACAAACATTCAGGATATCTGCTTTATATAATGCAGGTTTGACCAGACAATTGGGGTTAAGAAAGTAGTATACAAGAGATTTCCGTGTATTAATTTTGTATCCTGCAACTTTACCAAATTCATTGATGAGCTCTTGTAGTTTTCTGGTAGCATCTTTAGGGTTTTCTATATATAGTATCATGTCATCTGCAAACAGTGACAGTTTTATTTCTTCTTTTCCAATTTGGATTCCTTTTATTTCTTTTTCTTCTTTGATTGCCATGGGTAGGACTTCCAAAACGATGTTGAATAATAGTGGCGAGAGTAGACATCCTTGTGTTGTTTCTTACCTTAGAGGGAATGCTTTCACTTTTTCAAGATTAAGAATGATGTTTGCTGTGGGTGTGTCTTATATGGCCTTTATTATGTTGAGGTAGGTTCCCTCTATGCCCACTTTCTGGAGAGTTTTTATCATAAAATATGTTGTTTTGTCAAAAGCCTGTTCTGCATCTATTGAAATGATCGTATGGTTTTTATTCTTCAATTTGTTGATGTGGTGTATCACACTGATTGATTTGCAGATATTGAAAAATCCTTGCATCCCTGGGGTAAATCCCACTTGATCTTGGTGTATGATCCTTTTAATGTGTTGTTGGATTTTTTTTTGCGAGTACTTTGTTGAGGAATTTTGCATCTATGTTCATCAGTGATATTGGCCTATAATTTTCTTTTTTGTGGTGTCTTTGTTTGGTTTTGGTATCAGAGTGATGGTGGCCTCATAGAATAAGTTTGGGAGTATTCCTTACTCTGCAATTTTTTAGAATAGTTTCAGAAGGATAGATGTTACCTCTTCTCTAAATGTTTGATAGAATTCACCTGTGAAGCCATCAGGTCCTAGACTTGTAACTTTCCTAATTTGAGTGAGAAGGGATTGGGGTAAGTGCAGGCCAAGTGATAGATGAGAGATACTAACTCCCAGGAAGAGAGCTACACAAAGCAAATAAAAACCCTGTAGGTGGCAAGTTTCTCTCTCAAGCATCTTCTCACTGAGCTATGTAAAAGCCTCTGATACCGCAGGTGTTACTGTCCATTAGGAGGTGAGTCAGTGCAAGGCAGCTCCCTGCATGCAGTGGAGGAACCAACAAAACAGATAGTGGCCTTTACTCTTTGTATCCTCACCCAATTCAAGGGGAAAAAACAAAACCACATAACTTAAGACCCTGGCTTCCTCCCTACCACTGACAGGCTTTTGGATTACTGCACTGATAGCAGAAAATTGCAGGAATTTAGCATAAAATCAGAGAGAACAATAAGACATTACAGGAAAAATTTCCCACAACACTTCAGGGGAAAGTATCTGACGCAGTGTGATGTCTCCTCCAACTTGGTGAGAATAACTGGTGTGCCAGAACTGGCTTGTACTGCCTCCAAAGAGCTGGTTGTTAAATTTTTAGGAATTGTGCAAGTCTGCTTTTATCATGTCAGTAGCTTGAAGTCAGCCATTTTTGGAGTAGAAAAATATAATAGCCAAAATGAAAAATTCACTATAGAGGCTCAAGAGTAGATTTGACCATACAGAAGAAAGAATCATGAATCTTTAAGATAGATCAAAGAGATTAGGCAATCTGAAAAGCAGAAAGAAAATAGAATGAAGAAAAATAAAGAGAGCCTCAGAGAAATGTGAGATACCATTAAATGTACCAACATACCAGCATACATGTAACAGGAGTACCAGGAGAGAAGAGAGAGGAAAGGACAGAAAAAATACTTGAAGAAATAATGCCATTTACAATAGCATAAAAAAGGATAAAGTACTTAAGAATAAGGAAAGAACTACAAAGTTTGTACACCAAAAACTACAAAACACTGTTGAATAAAATTGAAACTTAATATCACTAAAATGGCAATACTCCCCAAATTGATCTTCACATCCAACATAATCCCTATCAAAATTCTAGATGCCTATTTTCAGAAATTGAGAAGCTGATTTTAAATTTTATATTAAAAATCAAGGCACACAGAATAACCAAAATGATCTAAAAGAAGAATAAAGTTGGAGCACTCACATTGCCCAATTCGAAACTTACTGTAAAGATAGAATAATTAAGACAGTATAGCACTGCATAGACATACAGATCAATAGAACAGAATTGAAAGTCCAGGAATAAACCTTGACATTTATGGAAAATTGATTCTTGTCAAGGATTCCAAGAAAATGAATGAGGAAAAATAGGCTTTCCAACGGTAGGTTCTGGGACAAATGTATAATCATATGCAAAAGAATGGAGTTGGACCTTCTACCTCATATCATATACAAAAAGTAACTCAACAAAAATCTGTAAAACTCTTAGAAGAAAACAGAGGAGTAAAACTGTGTGACTTTGAGTTAGGCAATTGTTTCTTAGGTATGACACTTAAAACACAAGTGACAAAGAACAAATAGATAAATTGAACTTTATCAAATTAAAAACTTTGTGCTTCAAAGGAACTATCAATAATGTGAAAAAAACTGTTTACACAATGAGAGAACATATTTTCAAATCAAATATCTAATAAGAGGTTTGTATCCAGATATATATAAAGAACTCTGACAGCTCAACAGTAAAAAAGAAAAGTAGCCCAATTAAATATTGGTCAAAGGATTTGAAGAGACATTTCTCTGAAGAAGATATGCAATTGGCCAATAGGCACATAAAAAAAAGTACTCATTGTCTTTAGTCACTAGGGAAATACAAATCAAACCCACAGTGGGATACCATTTCATACTTACTAAAGACCATGTTTTGTATGATTTCATTTATATAAAATGTTCAGATTGGGCAAAGCTCTAAAGATAGTATAGTATCTATACTATACTATAGTGGTTGCATAGTGGCTGCTTAGTGGTTGCTTAGGTTTTAGGGGTTGGGGTGGGGAGTGACACCTAATGGGTACAGAGTTTCTGGGGTGATGAAAATGTTTTAAAGTTAGATTGTGATTATTGTTGTACAACTCTATGCATATACTAAAAAACATTGAACTGTACATTTTAAATGGGAGAATTTTATGGTATATGAAATAGGTCTCAATTATGATTTTAAAAAAAAGGAGGAAGTAATGGAATAATATGTTTCTGAAAAAGATTTCAGTGGAGATATTAAAAATATGACAACTGGTGCTTCAGGGGCACTGATTATCAGAACAGAATCTGGCCTCAGAGCTGCTAGGTCCTAGAGGTCTCCTCCTGGCATAGCCACTAACTAGTTACTAGATATTTGGATGTTCTGGGAACTATGGAGAACAGGTAGGTTTTCCAGGGCCTTGCAGCCGAAGTAATTTGCTAGTGTACAAAAGTATAGGCCCATAATCCTTAGTCTGAACTCTTTGGAGCCCGATGTGTTTCAGAATTTAGAATTTTTCAGATTTTGTAATGATACGATGGCTTCGATATTCAACCACCAAGGTATAGAAAATACAGAGGTCCAAGGAACATGTTAAACTTCACTATGAAGATACACAATCTACAGGACTTCGGCTGTAGAACACTCTGAGACAAATGTTTAGATTTCTTCAATAAATACCTAAAAGGTTTTTTAAAAAGATGGAGAGGAAATTATTGTTTGAAAAAGACTTCAGACAAATCAACCAATGACAGTTATTTGGACTTTGTCTGAATCTTGACTCTAATAATAAATTGTAAAAATTAAACTATGAAATTCTTGAAACAATTGGCCATATGGCGATGTTAAGGAATTATTGTTAACATGATGATTTAGATTTCCTTCAAAACAACATAATAGAGCGGAATTAAGTCATGGTAGAGATGAAACAAAATCGGCCATTAGCTGAGAATTGTTAAAGCTGTGTGATGGGTACATGGGAGTTCATTATAATATTATATCCCTTTTTAAATGAATTTGAAATTTCCCATAATAACAATGTTTAAGAAATAAAAGATAATATGATGTATATTATGTATACCCTCATCCCAGCAGCATCTGGAAAGAGCATCTAGTAATCAAACTTATTACCATTTCTGAAACAAAATGAATAATATTCACCTCAAGTGGGAAAAATAAAGATTATCAATAATCTCATATCTGTTCAATTCTTTGCTGCCAAATAATTTATATAGGACTCTTATTTTCAGAAAATTTTTGTTTAGAAATTTTAGATAAGGCATTATGATCCTGTGATTTCAGTACTTTAATAATCAGCACAGCTGTAGTGGGGTTTATCTGCTAAATACGAGACCTGTGTCATAGCAGAAAAGAGTCATAAATTTTCTATAATGTTATCTTTGTCTGATTAATTCCTGTTTATTCTTCAGGTAGCAGATTTAGTGTCTTTAGCTTATGGAGGCTTTTCTGGACCATTATGTTACGTTAGGCCCTGCTACCCTATAGGCCACCCACTTGCCTTATCATGATATTCAGGTTTGTCTTAACTGCTTATCTTTGTTAAATTGCCTATTTTTGCTGCTAAATTGTAAGCTCAGAGATGTCAGGGATCCTAGTTCATCACTGTATACTAGCATCTAGTACTATGCAATAGGAACGATAAAGAACTTATGCAGTGATGATAACTAATTGCTAACAGTTTCCATGTCCTGCCAATGACAGTTGAAAGTTGAGTAGAATATAAACATACAGACTTTATAGACATACTTAGACACAAGACACATGAACTAGCGGTTACATCTTTTAGTGTTTTCTTTAGGTTAAGCATAGGCGTTCAACAGCATTTTGTATTAGTAATGAGGCTAGAAAACTTTTTTTATTTTACAGAATGTGAAGGTCAATCTCTGATTTGAACTTGAATTTTAATTAATAAGAATTTCCCCCAAAAAGAGCCATAAATAAACTATTTGAAATGATTTTGAGGTTAACTATAAAATGAGCATCTTCAATCATAATCCAGGGTCTCAAACCTCAACTGAGTTCCCAATGTTGCCCTCAATTCTTTCCTTTTTTCCCCTGGTCAATTTTCCCTCCCTTTGTCTGCAATTGCTATTTAAATGTTCTCTATTTAACCCTTCTCTTAATGCGCCTTTACATATTTATCAGATTTTGAGAAAATGAGTTAACATCATAAATAACTGAGAAAGAGAATCCATTATCAGAATCTGACTTTTCCTCCTACCTCTGCTGCTACCACCTGGTCTACCATCTTTCACCTGGAGTATTGCAAGAGTTGTCAGATGCTCCTATTTTCAATCCCTGTGGTCCATTATCAACACAGCAACCAGAATGATCCTTCTGAAGGCTTCCTTTCATTCTATGAAAACTCCAGTATTACAATGTCCATTCGATCTAGTGCCCTCACCCTCATTACCTCTCTGAGGGTATTTCCACCATTCTTCCCCTCACAAGCTCCACCCTGGTCTCATTTTTCCACCATCAGTAGGCCAAGAATATTCACACCTCAGGGTCTGTGCACTTCTTGTTCCTCTTCCTGGAATTCCCTTCCTCTAGATAACTTCATAAGTTTCTCACTCACTTTGTTTATTGTTCCAATTGTTCCATTTCAAAGAGGCCATTCATGACCCCATTTCAGATTGTAAGCCCATTCCATTTCCTTGATTTATTTTTCTCCGAGCACTTATACCATCTAACAAAGTATGTATTTTTCTCATATATATCATTTAATGTCTGTCTCTCTTTACTAGTTTGCAAACCTGGATTACAGAAAGTATTTTTGTTTCCTGATATAGCCCCAGCTCCTACAACAGTGCTCAACATATCACAAGTGCTTAAAAACGTTTGTGGAATATAAATAACCATCTCTCATCACACCTGCAAACTAGCCAGATCCCTGGTAATCCTTTTATTCTTTCCTTTTGTCACTCCTGTCTAAGGCTGAGTCCTCCTCCAAAGCCTGGACCCACACACTCCCAGTTTTCCAGTGATCTCCAGTGAGCCATCCTCTCTCTTTTACTTTAAACTTCTCTCTCTAATTCGATCCTTTTCAACAGGAATTAAAGTATTCACAGCCTTTCAATCCTTAAAAAGGACTCTTCCCTACATCTGACCCTCTTGCTCTCCATCTCTACCATCCTTGCATTAGTTGGGCTGCTATGGTTCTCACCTGAATATATAGTTTCCAAAGAGATATCCTGTCTTCTGGTCTTGCCCCCTGCTGTGGACTGAATTGTGTCCCCTCCAAAATTCATATGTTGAAACCCTAACTCCCAATGTGATGGTGGAATCTTTGGGAGATGATTTGGTTTAGATGAGGTCATGAGCTTGGATTCCCCATAATGGAATTACTGCCCTTATAAGAAAAGAAAGAGACACCAAAGTTTCCTTTCTCCACCATGTGAGAATACAGTGAAAAAGAGCTATCTGCAAGTCAGGAAGAGGGCTGTCACTAAGAACGGAATCTGCCAAAACCTTGATCTTAGACTTCTTAGCCTCGAGAACTGTGAGAAATACATGTCTATTAGTTAAGCCATTTAGTGTATGGCATTTAGCTTTAGCAGCTTGATCTGAGACACCCTCCCCCCCTTATATCATTTCCCCTGCTAGAGCTAGAATGTTTCTCTTAAAGCATATATTTGATCATAGTTTTCCCTACATTAAACACATCAATGATTTCCCCTTTCTCTCTCTCAAAAATAAAAAATAAAAAATTCAGATCCCTTTGCCTAGCACACTCTTATTGTGGCCTCACTGAGCTCTATAATCACCAGTTTTTAGGTCTATTAATCTCCCTAGTATTCCATGCTCAGTCTCATGTCTTGACCTTACATTTACTGATTACCCAAGCCTCACAACTTTTAATCATCCTTCAGCTTTCAATTTAGATGTCTCCTCCTTAGCAATCCTCCCCTGCCCCCACCAAGACTGTCCTCACACACACCCTATGTTTACTAATTATAGGTAAGTTCACAGTCTATTAAAATAGATTAGGGCAGAGTAGAATCCTACAGTATTTAACTTAAATGAATTAAACATTAATGAATTATGTCATTAGCAAGGCAAATAAACAGCCACCACCCCTCCCCCAACAAAACTAGATTTCCCAAAAAGGCTATTATAATTTGTACAATCTGCCTCTTAATTGAAAAACAGCTTCTTCATCTGGTATGTAATTGATCTATTTCAACACTAAGAAAA
Source organism: Phocoena sinus (assembly GCF_008692025.1). Classification (NCBI taxonomy): domain Eukaryota; kingdom Metazoa; phylum Chordata; class Mammalia; order Artiodactyla; family Phocoenidae; genus Phocoena; species Phocoena sinus. The sequence continues at coordinate 34,319,037 of NC_045766.1, forward strand.
GGGAAAACAAACTGATTTAGACTGAGAGTATAAGATAAACACAATGATAAATATTATGCTTTATGGATGAATTAAGGGGTGTTCAAAGAGATCTATCCAACTCTCCTCATCTTCCCACTTCTTTCTTGCTAATAGAATACAGTTACTGGGAAGTCATGGGTTTCATGCCTACCTTCTTAGCATTAGGCATCAATTTTGGTCTAAGGCAATTGTGATAATTCCCTTCTTTGAAGCGATTGGTTTCAGCCTGGATGTGTGATGCAATCCTCACCAATGACATGTAAAGGAAGTCTGTTGGGGACCTAGTGGAATTGTCTGTATCTGTGAGAACAGATGATGCCTGGAACTGCTATAGCAAAATTGTGAACATGGGGATGTTGCTGACAGAATAGAAAGATAGAGGGAACTGGGTCCTGGATGATATTAATGTGCTATAACACACAAATTATACCTTTATGAAGCAACTGAATACAACTGAAATTTTAAAATCAGAAGTTTGAACACTTAGTTTCTTCTGTCTCTGTAGAATTGTTTCTGAATAAATGTCACAATGGCAAAAAAAAAAAAAACAAACCAAGATTGTCCAGCCCTGGATCCATTCTTCCTCTGGAATTCTTGATTTATGAAATTTTAAAAAATCTTTGTTATTTGCACTGCTTTAGTCAGGTCATCTGCCAATTTGCCCCTGAGAATGTTCCATCTGAACATTCAAGTCAAAAAAAAGACTTTTAAAACACTTTTTAAAAATAAATGTTTTCATACTTACAAAAATTTTCATAAATTGTCCAGAAAAATTGCCATATAACTTCACTCAGATTCAAACGTTAACATGTTATCACACTTGCTTTCTCATTCTTTCTTCTCTCTTTGTATATGTGAATGTATGTATGTATTTAGGTATATGTGTGTGTGTATTTATATACATATATAAAAACATTTCTCTGTTCTTTTGAGAGTAAATTGTACATACAATACCTCTTTTCCTATCAGTAAGAATATCTCTTAAATAGCCTCTTTACAAATCTCCAAAATCAGGAAATTATTATTGATACAGTACTATTATCTATAGACTTATTCAGTTTTCATAATTTTGGGGGGAATGCTTTTATTAGAAAAATTAAAAAATAACCTTATGGTCCAAGATCCAGTCCAGGATCACAAATGTCCATGTGTCTTTGGTCTCCTTCAGTCTGGAACAGTTTCTCAGTATTTCTTTGTCTTTCATGACATGATACCTTTAAAGAATGAAGGGCAAGTATTTTGTAGAATATTCTTTAATTTGAGCTTGTCTCATGTTTCCTTATGATTAAAATTCAGGTTATAAATTTTTGGCGAGGGTACCAGAGAAACAATATAACGTCCTTCTCCGTGCATCCTGTCAGGTTATATTGAGATTCATGATATCTCTCTGTCTCATTTCTGCTAATGTTAATGTTAATCATTTGGTTAAGGTGGTGTCTCCTAAGTTTCTCTGCTGTAGTTGCTGTTTTCCTAGTTGTAATTATTAATTTATGAAAAGATACTTTATGACCATGTACATATCCTGTTTATTATTAAATTTTCTCTTACTAGTTTAGCATGCAATGATGATTCTTTCTTGAATCAATTATACTGTTTGACAAATGATGATTTTCTAATTCTATCATTACTTTTGCATTTATTAGTTGGCATTCTACTGTATGGAAGAGGTTTACATTTTTCCCAAATTACATATTTATTTGTTTGTTTATATTTGTATGAACTCATAGATTCAAATGTTATTAAATGTTTATAATTTTTATAATCATCATTTTACTCAACTTTGTCGCTAGCCAGTGGGAGCCCCTTTAAACTGGCTCTTCAGTCCTTTGACCTGTTGCCATTATTTTTTTATTATTATCTTACTTCATACTTACACAAAAAGATGTTTCAGGCTCATCTTGTGTTTTATCAGCCCCACCCTGCACTCAGCCATTTCTCCAAGGAGTGGCTCCTTTCAGTGGAGAATGGTATTTAGAAACCAAGATGTAGGCATTAAGTAATCTCATTGCTACTGAGATGTCATTGCACCTAGGTCCTTTCAGCAGAGAGTAGGAAAGACACACACACACACATCCCCCACCCCTTCTCCATTTCCATCTCTCTCTCCATGCCAATAGACAAAATGTTTTGAAAGTTAGCAATAAATACGACTAGCCTGCTTTTGAAACATCTTACTGTTGCCTACAAGTTGGTCCTAAAGGTATCAGAAATGTGACTTATTCAAAACTATGTTTGTAGGCTTGTTTTTTATACTTTTATTTGCTTTATGACCTACTTCATCTTTTCTTATTTGAGAAATTGCAGTCTTAACATCACAGGTCCAGGGCTCAGCAAACTACCATTCAGAGCTCAAATCCAGTTCACTACTTTTTTTTTTTTATTAGCTATAAACTAAAAATTGTTTTTACATTTTTAAATAGTGAAAAATATCAAAATAACTAAAATATTTTTTGATGTGAAAATTATATAAAATTCAGATTTCAGTATCTATAAAAATTTATTAAAACTAGAAAAATATTTTGGTTAATTGAAAATACACATTGTTTATGTACTGTACATCCTTTTGGGTTATCAGACTCTAGACTTTCATTTTCTTTGAGCTATTTTGCAACTCTTTATTGACTGATAGACATGCAATCCTGTCTTGTCCAGTAGAGTTTTGATTGACTTCTTATTCCTTCATGAAAAAAAAAAGTTTTGCTTTCATTTGCAATTCAGTTCATTTACTCCATATATAATGCTGCTTCTTGACTTTTCCTTTGAACTATTTGTATTCCCCCATATATGTAGAATAAAATCCTTAAGTGTGTTTATTCTTATATCTATGTAAGAGTCATGAGTTTACCTTTTTCTGAAAGGTATCTTCTAACAGAACACAGTCACACTCATTCATCTCTGTGTTGTCTCTGGCTGCCTTCGTGCTACAATAGCAGATTTGAATAGTTGCAGCAGAGACCATATGGTCTGTAAAGCTGGAAGTATTTACTATTTGGCCGTTTTTTGCAGAAAAATTTACCAACTGCTGGTCTACATCATACTGACCATAGCAGAACTGCAAAGTTCCAGCGAGGAGTCCATTTTTCAGCAGCTGTCTGATGTTTTACATTGCTAAAGTTACACATTTAGTTTTTATGCTCTGCAATATCAAAGAAAGCGACTGGATGTTAAAAAACACAGATTAAAATGACTATATTTATGTCTAGGTATAGAAATTAGCATTTAAAAATTCATATCTTTAGACTGAATCATAAACTTCTTAGGTGGATTTCTTAAATCTGTGAACTGATTCCTATCAAATATGAAAGTGTCCATTCAGTTGTCTGGGCCTGACTTTTCCAGGAGAAAACAGAATAAGTTGAATTAGAAGACACCAAGGTCATTCCCTATATTACCATGTTTTTGACATAGTGTTAAATTTTAAAAGACTGTTAAAAAAAATGACTTAGGAGGTTGTTAGAATTTTTATCTTCTTCTCAATAAAAGTTGATCTCCTCAAGTATGTATTTTGAGATTCGATTCCAGAGAGTTTTACATAATTAGTCAAGAAAGCCTCTTTCTTTTTTGGTGAAAAACATGATGTCACCACTAGAGGGAGGTGGTTTTACATAAAATTAAAAAGGTAGGCCTGTAGAAAAAGAGGACATGTTATTCATGTTTTCAAAAAAACTTTCAAATACTCTCATTTTCTGCCAATAAATTATACCTCACAAGTAATTTCTTTACTTTATGAACTGAAAGTTTTCCTCAAAGTAGTGTCACTTCTGTTCCCAAAGGAATCTTTCATACTCTAAATTTGATATTGGAATAAACATTTTTATGGGGTATTATTTAATTTCACATAGTAGTATTGATGTTCATGGTCTTTTAATTATTCTTTAATATATCTTTTCTTTAAAACAAAATTCTCTAATTGTTCAGTTTGAACAATATGCTAAGCAGATTTTTAGAATACAGAACAGGATTTTGGCTAAATTGCCTGTTTTTTAACTTTTTTTATTGACATATAGTTGATTTACAATGTTGTGTTAGTTTCAGGTGTACAGCAAAGTGATTCAGTTATACATATATATTTTTTCAGATTCTTTTCCATTATAGGTTATTATAAGATGTTGAATATAGTTCCCTGTGTTATACAGTAGGTCCTTGTTTGTTATCTATTTTATATATAGTAGTGTGTATATGTTAATCCCAAACTCCTAATTTATCCCTCCCCTCCTCTCTACTTTGGTAATAATAAGTTTTCTATGTCTGTGAGTCTGTTTCTGTTTTATAAATACATTTGTGTCATTCTTTTTAGATTCCACATAGAAGTAGTATCATATTTGTCTTTCTTTGTCTTACTTCACTCGGTATGATAATCTCTAGGTCCATCCATGCTGCTGCAAATGACATTAATTCATACTTTTTTATGGCTGATTAGTATTCCATTATATATATATATATATATATATATATATATATATATATATATATAGCACATCCTCTTTATCCATTCATCTGTTGATGGACACTTAGGTTGCTTCCATATCTTGGCTGTTATAAATAGTGTTGCTAAGAACATTGGGGTGAATGTATCTTTCTTTCTATTTTTTAAAATTAATTTTTATTGGAGTATAGTTGCTTTACAATGTTGTGTTAGTTTCTACTATGCAGCAAAATGAATCAGCTATACATATACATAAATCCCCTCTTTTTTGGATTTCCTTCCCGTTTAGGTCAACACAGAGCACTGAGTAGAGTTCCCTGTGCTATGCAGTAGGTTCTCATTAGTTATCTATTTTATACATAGTGTCAATAGTGTATATATGTCAATCCCAATTTCCCAATTCCTCCCGTCTCCCCCCTTTCCCCTTTGGTATCCATACATTTGTTCTCTGTCTGTGTCTCTATTTCTGCTTTGCAAACAAGATCATCTATACCATTTTTCTAGATTCCACATATATGTGTTAATATACGATATTTGTTTTTCTCTTTCTGACTTACTTCACTCTGCATGACTGTCTCTAGGTCCATCCAAGTCTCTACAAATGACCCAATTTCATTTTTATGGCTGAGTAATATTCCATTGTATATATGTACCATAGAATTTTTGTCTTTTCTGGTTACATGCCCAGGAGTTGGATTGCTGGATCATATGGTAGCTCTATTTTTAGTTTTTTAAGGAAGCTCCATACTGTTCTCCATAGTGGCTGTACCAATTTACATTCCCACCAACAGTGCAAGAGGGTTCCCTTTTCTCCACACCCTCTCCAGCATTTTATTACTTGTAGACTTTTTAATGATGGCCATTCTAACTGTTGTGAGGTGATACCTCATTGTAGTTTTGATTTGCATTTCTCTAATAATTAGAGATATTGAGTATCTTTTCATGTGCCTATTGGCCATCTGTATGCCTTCTTTGGAGAAATGTCTGTTTAGGTCTTCTGCCCTTCTTTTTTTTTTTTTGCCGTACGCGGGCCTCCCACTGCAGTGGCCTCTCCCGCTGCGGAGCACAGGCTCCGGACGCGCAGGCTCAGCAACCATGGCTCACGGGCCCAGCCGCTCTGCAGCACGCGGGATCATCCTGGACCCAGGCACAAACCTGCGCCCCCCGCATTGGCAGGCGGACTCCCAACCACTGCGCCACTAGGGAAGCCCTGCCCATTTTTTGATTGGTTTTTTTTTTTTTTTTTTTTTTGATATTGAGCTGTATGAGCTGTTTGTATATTTTGGAAATGAATCCCTTGTTGGTCACATCATTTACAAATATTTTCTTCCATTCTGTAGGTTTCTTTTCATTTTGTTGATGGTTTCTTTTGCTGTTGAATTGCCTGTTGATTTAATGCAGAAAATAACATTCCTATGTTACTCTATGCCTAATTTTCAGTGAGTGTAAAATTAAAATAGAAACATTTAAGTTTAGGCAGCCATCATTATTTAGAGTTGGAAGAAACTGAACTGAGTCCTCTGTTTCTTCCAAGGAGATTGTGAACTTGTTGACCGCAAGTTACATGTTTTAAACAACTTTGCATTATATGCAGAACATAAGCATCTATGTATTTAAAGTAGCAATTATAAAGCATGGCCTGCAGGCAACTATCTACTTTATAAATAAAGTTTCATTGAAACACAGCCACATGTAATCATCTCAGTATTGTCTGTGGTGCTTTCACACTACAATTGCATAATTAAGTATCTGTGACAGAGCTCTGATACCCTGCAAAGCCTAAAGTATTTACTATCTGTTCCTTTAAAGAAAAAGTTTGTGAACTTCTACTTTAAAGCATGTTAATTAAAAAATACATGTTGAATGAATAGATAAATGGATGAATGAATGTTGGAACAAATTGAGTTATTCCCATGAGTGTGTGGCAGAAAGATAGCACTAATATTACATATTAGAGATATATTAGCACTAATATTATATGTATAATATATATTAGAAAATCTGAGACATTCTTTGGGCCAAATTTACTCTTTTATAACTCTTGTTTCTATCATACTGATGTATATGGAAAAATACCTATGTTTTAATAAGTGTTTTAATAAGTGTTTAATAAGTGTTTTAATAATAATCATACCACCAGCTCAGTATTACATAATGGCTTTTCCCTCAAAGGATAAAAGTACTTCTATATGTCATTTCTTTGACTATTACTAGCCAATAGTTTTGGCTAATAGTAGGAGGTATGACAGGGAAGTTACTAAATTCACAGTGTTGCCTCGAGAATTTTTCGTTGAAACAAAACCTGCTAAGTTTCACTAAGAGTTGAGCTAATTCATCTCTCTGTACTTTCTCTGATGCATAGATATCAGTGCTTATAAATTCTTTATGAATCTCCTTTCAAGTGGAGCAAACCCCTAATTTAGAAATAGAATTGAAATTGGTAGAACGTGTTTGACCAGGTGAGTGGCAGTTTAATAGGTAAAATTATCTCAGGCTGCTCTCAAATCAACTAGAGAAAATTTAAAATATTGCTAAATTACACAAGTGTTCATTAGTTGCTCATTACTTATAACTGGACTATCAATATGAAATAGAAAAAAGGTTGGGCTTCCCTGGTGGCTCAGTAGTTGAGAGTCCGTCTGCCCATGCAGGGGACACGGGTTGGTGCCCCAGTCTGGGAAGATTCCACGTGCCGCGGAGCGGCTGGGCCCGCGAGCCATGTCCGCTGAGCCTGCGCGTCTGGAGCCTGTGCTCTGCAGCGGGAGAGGCCACAACAGTGAGAGGCCCGCGTAAAAAAAAAAAAGGTTAAGGGTTTGATTTAAAAGACATTTGCATCTCTTTCAGAGAAACAACCCACTGGAAACCAAAACAAAGCTGACAGTGCCTTTTCTTTCTTGCATTCTGGTCTTGGTAATAAGTGGTAAACAATACAAGTTTGTTGTTGTGTCTGCTAGGAAGAATATGAACAGCTATTACAAGCCACTGTTAATTGTTCAGTAGGTTTTCTCTACTGAACTTGTTGATTTGAATTGCAATGGGTTACAAGTAACTTGATAAACACTTGCCAGAATTTTTAAGTGTCAGAAAAAGTGCTGAAATGTACAGCTTGTAGGAATGTTTTTCCTCAAGGTAGTCCTGAATGGCGCCATCCTTAGACTCTCAATGTACTTTAATGAAGAAGGGTTGTAGAGATAATTGAGGTCAAAAAGCAAATTAACAAAAGTTGACAAGATGCAATTCTTGGAACTCAGGGTGGCTAAATGCCACCAACCCCTCCAGACTACTTTTCAGATATTATGGATTCCACAAAGACCAAAGATTTTGGCCAAACTCTTTTTCTCTTACTCCATTTTTAACCCTAAATATATACTTTTAAAGGAAATTTGAACCAGGACTTCTGAATAACACATAGTTAAGCAATCCAAAGGGGTATGGAATTTATCCCTAAATTATATGTACATCTCTCGGCCCTAAGAACTGGTAGCTGGGAAGTGGATCACTGTATTTTCAGTCTTATTTCTGGTTGGAAGAGACTAAAGCTTAGGAGACCCAACCACATCTAAGTCAGGCTTTTTATAACCTGATGTCCATGATTGGACTTTTATGGAAGTCTGTGAAAGCTTGGAAATGGCACGCATATTTTTATATTATCTTTGTGTATTTTGCTGGTATAACATCTGTGATTTCATCAGGTTCTCAAAGAAGTCTGTGAAACTAAACATGTTGAAAGTGATGGGTAAGATAAATTATTTTATGGAAAAGGTAAATTGTTCCACTTAATCTTCACCACAGTTCTGTGGGTTGGCTAAGTATTGCAGTGGAAAGGTTAAGACAGATTCTGGAAACAGATTGCCAGTGTTCCAATCCCAGCTCTGCCAATTATTGGCTGTATGTCCTAACTTTCTGTATGTCAGTTTCCTCATCTGCAAAATGGAAAGTAACAGTGACCCTCATAGGGTTGTTGAGAGGAAAAAATGAGTTAATATAAAGTGCCTAGTCATGGGTACATAATAAATATATATAAAAAGCTGACCAAAAGAAGCTGATATATATGTGTATATTTATCATGTAGCAAGATTAGACATATGTTTATATATAAACATATATATGAAAAAAAATTTAAAACGCTAAATAAAAATTCCTTGGTATTAACAAATGGATAAAGAAGATGTGGTATATATACACAATGGAATACTACTCAGCCATGAAAAAGAATTAATAAATGCCATTTGCAGCAACATGGGTGGACCTAGAGATTATCATACTAAGTGAAGTAAGTCAGAGAAAGACAAATATCATATGATATCACTAACATGTGGAATCTAAAAAAAAAGTTATAAATGAACTTATTTACAAAACAGAAACAGACTCACATAGAAAACAAATTATATGTGTATATAAAACAAATACATATAATTTAGAAAATATATATATATATATATATATATATATATAAAACTGAATCAATTTGCTGTCCACCAGAAACTAATACAACAAAGTAAATCAACTAAACTTCAATAAAAAGGTTTTTCGAATTTCCTGGGTTTAGATGATGAAACTGATACAAGAATTTTGCCTAAAATCACGTAGTTTGTAAGAGGAAGAACCAGGTCTAAAATTTAGGAGAGTTATTGTTTTATTTTTTTCAATTTAAATTCTGCTAGTTATTGGCCCTTGTCAGTTCTCTATGGATGGCTCTTACCTTTTATTCCTCTCTGTTCAACCTGTTCAAAGTTTCAATTTATAATCACCTTCCATTCCATTCTGCTCACAAACCTTCACAATCTCCCCATTATTCAATTTGGATAGACTTTAAATTTTTGACAAGAACCAGATTAAGGGTAAAAGAAAGAACTGTTGTAGCACTAATCTATGAGAGGTGGTGAATTATCAATGGAATACTAACAGAAAATGTGTTAATCCAAACATATACACACACATATACCTACACCTCAAACAAACTCAGTCCAAATTGCCAAATTGCTCTGGCTAATTCGTGTTTTTCTTTTACTAAAAAAAAAAACACGTGTGTAAATTTGGGGCAAACTCAACTTTTCTTGGCAGGAGAGGAGAGGTTGATCCCCATTGCCTGGGTCTGCTTTCTCCCTTCTCCACACAGCTCTCAGCTGCAGGACTTTAAATTGTGAAACAAATACCTAAAGAATAAAAGTTCAAAGGGGCACCAATTATTAACCCTTCCAAGAGACTAATCTATCATTCTTCTTGGATGTCCTTGAGTCTTCATCTAGCCCTGCTTCTGACCATGAATTACAAAACCTTTTGCTATATAATCTTACCTCACCTGGATTATCCCTGATTGCCTGGATTAGAATTCATGGAGCATTTTAGCCCATTAAGCCTCTTTCTGTCTCCCAGCCTTCTTTCTTCCTCAACCAAGCTACCCCTTTTGTGGGGAGTGGTTTTCTTTTCCATGACTGCCAGAAACATTATGTAGTAGCAAACATTCCATAGGTAAAGTCATTTTCAAATCTTGGTTCTCTAGTTGCTTGCTGTGTGATCTAGAGAAGGTTATTTAGTCTCTGAGCTTCCTTGTCTTTTTGATCTATAAAACTGGAAAATATCATCTACCTCAAGGGTTGATATAAGGATGAAATGAAATAGTATACAAAAAAGATCCTGGCACAGAGCAGCTGCTCAATAATAGATAGATTGTTTCATTAAATGGTAGCTAAAGATTTACTCTACAAATATAATCTGTTATGTTTTTGAGGTTTTTTAATAGTTTACACAAAGAGTTTTTACATTCATTGCATCTGTTCCTCACGAAGGTCATATGAAACAAAAAATATGATCCCTGTCTTCAGACAATGAAACTGGGTGTCATGATGATTAAATGGTTTGCCCTTGACCACACAGCTAGTGTCAGAGCTGGAACTGAAATATATTTCTTTTGATGTGAAATAGTTCTTTCTTTCAACTATATGTCATCAGCACTTAAGAAGAAACTTTCACTGGATTTGATAGTGGTTTTATTTTTATTTTTTATTTTTTTGTGGTACGCGGGCCTCTCACTGTTGTGGCCTCTCCCGTTGCAGAGCACAGGCTCCAGACGCGCAGGCTCAGCGGCCATGGTTCACGGGCCCAGCTGCTCCGCGGCATGTGGGATCTTCCCAGACCGGGGCATGAACCCGTGTCCCCTGCATCGGCAGGCGGACTCTCAACCACTGCGCCACCAGGGAAGCCCCTGATAGTGGTTTTAAACCCAGTTTTGCCCCTGTTTATATCACTTAACATTCATAATTCTTGGTTTCCTTGTCTGTTAAATAAAAAAGCAAAACTAGACAATTCCTTTCCAGGTTTTAAATTGCTTGGATATATAGTTCTAATACCAAGCAAACTAAAATTCTCTCAACTTCCATAGCATCTAAAATATTAAGGCTGATTTATATTTTTCTTATTCAGCATGAAGAATTACTCGTGATTAGATACTTCTTTAACCATGTATTATTGCTTAAATGATTTTTCCCTAAGAATAACTAACTGAACCTCAAACTGACAGTGTAAGAATGTATAATCATGTGGTATAATGATATTAAAGTAATTTGTGACATTTTCCCAAAAGTTTACTTTCTAGTCCATAAAATTCCTTGGTCTCAGTTAAAAATAGAGAACTAAAAATTAGAACTGCCAGAATGTAACGCTATCATAAATTACTGGATATACTAATTTACTCTCATAAAATTTTTATGCTTAATACATTCTCTCCAACTGATACTCACTCCCTGCTGTTCCCAAGAATTAAAGTGAATAAGGCACGAAGTACTACCTTTTCCACCCAGATGGCTTTGGCTTCTCTGTTTACATATAGCCTTTCAAAAGAAGTGGAAGAGGAGCATATTACAAAACAAACACTGAAGAGAACATGAATGTTCTCTTCCTTTTCTTGGTTAATTGCATCATCGTTTATCTGCAAGTTGGAAAACTTAGCTTATTCTGAATTTTTTCACAACCTTACCTATGCCTAAATATCGCCAAATTTAACCTGCCACTAAAACATTCCTCAAATCTGATGGATTCTCTGTACTACCAATGCTGTAGTCTCTTCTTAGACTATCAAAACTGGTTTCTATAATGTCTTCTTGTCCCCAGGCTCTTTCATACTCTCTCCAAGTGATCTTCCTAGAAAACACAAATTAACCATTTCCCTCCACTGTCTAAGATCCTTCGTTGTTTTTCCCTCTGAACCGTTGCTTTCTAGATAATGACCAAACCTCTTAGCATGTAGTTTCTTCATGATTTGATTTTAGAGTCCTTCTCTTTAGTCTTCTATCTACACTCCACTAGTATATACCTTGTGTATATATTGTATCAGTCATACAAAGTTATTCTCAGGGATCCATGTCTTTGCATATTTTTCTTGGTCCATATTTCTGTAAAGCTCTCCCTGACTGCCTCCCAAGATGGAAAACCCGTGCTCATCCTTTCACTGCAACTCAAGTATTAGTTACGCTGAGAAGATTCCCCTGACCTTCCCCTCTACCAAAGCAGAGTTCACGTGTCCTATCTCTGTGATACCACAGGTTTTGTTCATTGTCTTTGATAGGATTTCTGATGCATTTAATTAATTATTTGCCTGTCTATATTTCTTATTAGACTGTGAGATCTTGAGCCTGTGTTTGATTCATTTTATATCCCACAGCCGACAATATACCTAGTACATGTTAGGTTGTTAAAGTAGACATATACTGAATGAATGACAAATGCAAAATGTTAGTGTTGATCTCAAAGTTGATTGATTATGCTCCTCACTGGTCGCTAAATCAAAGAGAGTCAGTAATGTTGGTGACTTAAATAATTGGCACAACAGACATAGATGACGGTGGGAGCATTAATTAACAACATGGGCCACAAACTGACAAGGCTTATTATGTACATGACAAATGCCCAGCTAAATGCTGTAGACAGTAAATGCTATAAATTCAGAAGCAAAGGCTGTGAACTAGAGTGATGTGGTAAAAGTTTTTGAAGGAGTAATCTAAGTTGAAGCTTAAAGAGTATCTAGGATTTAACAGCTAAAGAGGAAAGAAGAAGGTATTGGGAAAAGGGGGGAAAATATGATGAAAGGCTTAGAGACAGAAGCGAGTAAAGAGTATTCATAAAACAGTGAGTTGACAAATTATGCTAGACTGGAAAATTAGGATGTGGCCACACGGTAGATGGTTCTATGTGCCATGTTGAGAATAATAGATCATACGTGGAAATCAAGGATAAGTCATGACAATGCACGTAGGTAGGGATCATCACAGTATGGGTTGTGCTGTTAAAAGAAAATCTTTGATACCACTGGAAAACTCCTGTTGTGCAGTTCAGGACCTGCCCTAAGGTGAAGTCAGTGAAAATGTATAAAGAAGACTATGGAACTGACACAGTTAGTGTCCCATTAGACATGGGGCTATGGGTTAAAGAAAACAACGGAAAACAACTCAAGTTCAAACTAAGAAAATCAAGTAATAGTGGTAATGTTAATAATAGCTAGCACATATTGGGAACAACTATGTATCACTTGTTTGATGAGCATTATTTTTAATCCCTACAAAAAACTTCAAGTTAAATATTGTACCATTACTTTAATTAATTAATTTTTAAATTTTTAAAAAGTTATTTTTGGCTGTGTTGGGTCTTCATTGCTGCATGTGGGCTTTTTCAACTTGTGGAGAGCAGGAGCTCTTCTTTGTTGTAGTGTGCGGGCTTCTCACTGCGGTGGCTTCTCTTGTTGTTGAGCACAGGCTCTAGGCACGTGGGCTTCAGCAGTTGTAGCACACAGGCTCAGTAGTTGCGGCACGTGGGCCCTAGAGCACGCGGGCTTCACTAGTTGCAGTGCATGGGCTTAGTAATTGTGGCTCGTGGGCTCTAGAGTGCAGGATCAGTAGTTGTGGCACTCGGACTTGGTTGCTCTGAGGTACGTGGAGTCTTCCTAGACCAGGGCTCAAACCCATGTCCCCTGCATTGGCAGGCAGATTCTTAACCACTGTGCCACCAGGGAAGTCCTGTACCATTACTTTTTTTTTTTTTCATTTTAAATTGTTTATTAGTAATTTCATAACCTGTTTGTCTGAATCTCTCAAAAATCTCTAAAAAAAAACTTTCAGAAATCTGATTATACTTAAGTTGTGCCTAAACACCACCAACAATAAAACCCACTGATTAGCTGTGTACCTAATAATAATTAAAAAGAAAGTCTGTTATCTCCAAACAAAACCATCTCAAGAAAATTTAATCAGTGTTTTATACGATGTTGGATGATTGGCTAAATCTTTACTTTTCAAATGGTTGGATTGGATTCAGTGTAAAAAAATTAAATGTTTGAATCAAAAGCCAATATTTTTCTTACTTCTCAATTATCTTTGCAGGCTGAATTAAATAATAACTTTAATATCCTACTGACTGCCTAGGATACAATAATATCTCTTAATTAAATTTTACATCCTATTATTTTGAAAGTTATTTTTGTGGAATATTATCTTAGATAGGATATGGCTAGTATATATTTGTCTCTAAGTTATTCTTTTCTCTTAGTTAATTTTACTTATCACTGGGCCTCACATTTCTTCTTAAAATTTCTGTCAATTGAAGAAGCTAGGTAAAAGTAGAACTAATGAAAATGAAATACAGTGGTGAAAGACCTGGGGACTGTGGTATTCTAGAAAGCAAGCAAGGAAAGTATATGATGGATGATGGAAATTTCAGATATATTTTGTTGCTGATTATCTATCATCATCACCACCACAGCCATCATCATTATCATCTATCCTATCATTTATTTGATAGCTGAGCAATGATCATTGAGTTATATATTTCCTATTGCTGCTGTAACAAATTACCACAAACTTACTGGCTTAAAACCACATGAATCTGTTCCTTTTAGAGTTCTGGAGATCAGATCAGTCTGAAATAAGTTTAACTGGGGTAAAATTAAGGTGTCAACAGACCAATGCTCCTTCTGGAGACTAAAGGGGGAAATCTGCTTGCCTTTTTCAGTTTCTAGAGGCCACCTGTATTCCTTGGCTTATTGCCCCTTCCTCTGTCTTCTCATCATGCAATATAGCATCTTCTTTCCTCTCTGGCCACTGCTTACACCATTACATTTACTTTCTCTGACTCTGATACTCCTGCTTGGACCCACAAAGATATTCCAGGACAATCTCCCTGTTTCAAGACCCTTGACATAATCACATCTGCAAAGCCCCTTTTACCATGTAAGGTGAAATATTTCCAGGTTCAAGGGATTAGTGAATGAACATCTTTGGGGGCCCTTAGTCAGCCTATCACATGTTATAGAATCTGGAGATCATTGATGATCTAATGAAAAATTAGGATGGAGAGTGATAGAGCAAAGTACCCAGTTGGGAGGCAGATTAAGAAAGAGAAAAAAGAATTATAGCCATTGAATATAGAAAACTCTTTTGAGGAATTTTGCTGAAAATGGGGGTCAAAAGATTGAGCTCTCATTGGCAGAAGTGGCATTAATAACTTTTTCTTTTTAAATTTAAGATGTGAAAAATAATAGCATGTTTTGTTGACAGGTATGGGGAATAATGAAAATACTGATGTAGAAGAGAAAAGAAAGGGTTTCTGGAAGGATTCCCTTGAGTATGGATAAGATAATGAATGTTTCATTTATGGAAATAGAGAGGAAGGTAGACTACGAGGGGTAGGTGAGTAGATGTGAGGTGGACATTTGCAAATCCTCTTTGATGGCTCAGTTTTCTCAGTGAGGTAGGACCTGAGTATTGTTGAGGTTAAGGTGGCAGGGAGAGTGTTCAAGGAGAAGGTATGAAATATTTTTTCTAGTATACTAGGATAGTTAATAAAATAGAAAATTGTAATTGATCAGCCATACTAAAGTTCCTCTTAGGTTTCATGATTGTAAGTGTAAACTGTGTCCATTTAAGAGTTTGCTAAATTATTCTCTAGCCATATTTAACTGTACTGGAGTAGGGGGGAGAAACGGAGAGGTTTGTTTTGTTTTCTCTTTTTCACTGCAGTTGTGACTTGGCTAAATGAGAATTGTGATGCTAGAAGGGGTGAGTTAAAGTTGCATTTAGTTGGGTAAGTGTTACAAACAAAACTAGGGTCAGCTCTCCTGACCCGCAGCAAACTCAATCTGCTGATACAGGGTTGTGGTGAAGGAAAGTGCAGTATTTATTGCAAGGCGCCCAACATGGGGCCAAGTAAGGAGAATGGGCATTTCATGCTCTAAAGACCCAAACTCCCCTATGACTTTTGGGGAAGGGTGTTTAAAGGCAAGGTCGGGGAGAGGGTTTCAGGGTGTCTGATCAGCTTGTGGAGATTATTTTCATTGGTTGCCGTGCCATTACTTTTATCGGATGAGAAGAGTGGCATTCAGGGAAGATAAGTAACTTGTTTGACTTAGAACCCTGATGTATTTTACGTTAATTCCTGTAGCAGATTCTTATCTTACTGCCTGTGCCTCAACTTGATAATCTTCCCAGAACCAAAAAATTCAAAAACAAAACCAAAAACATCTAAACAAAACAAAACTTTAAGTCTGAGACCATCTTCTAGAACTTCCAGTGTCACCAGGAAGTAGGATATGGTGGCCAGACTTCTTGTCTCACTTGGTTTTCAGATTAACCCTCCAAGCACCAGTTTAGTTTTCACTTTCTGGCCACTCATGATGCAGCTCATTCTATTACTCACAAGCATATCTTCTGGAAACATTTGACAAAGGAAGTCAAATGGAGCAACCAATTCGTAGAAAATAATGAATTTCATTGTTAAATGTGAATCACCAATGCAGTCTCCAGGCAGAAATATTCATCCCAGTGTTGGAAATGTGGAATAGGAGTTCAGGAGGCAGAGTAAGGCTATAAAATATAGCTTTTAATCTAAAGGAATTTATTGAGGAGATTGGAGTAAATGGGAGCCCAAAGGGATGGAAGAGAGCAGGATGGAAGACTGAAACCAAAGCAATATGTATCGTTAGGGGACAGCTTAGAAAAGAGAACCCACCAATAGAAAAGGATCTGGAGAGTGAAGTGATGCAGAAGCTATAGGAGATGTCTTCAGTGATAGGGTATTCAAGAGTGTCAGTTCTTACAAAAAGGTCAAGGAAGAAAGGCATTAAGAAGAGATGAATTAAGCTATCAATTCGGAGATAATAGGTAATTAGGAAATACTAGGCTTTAGCAGAGTGCCTAAGTGTTGGCATCGTCTCAGTCATCCACTATTTAGTTTATTGAGTTAAATAGAAAATTATTTCTAGACTTAAACTCTAAACTGGAATGGGATCAGCACAAGTCAAGTCAAACTCTTTTTGCCACAGTATAAACCACCGTTGGGCCAAAGGAAGCTATGAGATAAATAGTGCTTGCATTTAGTCCTTGTGTGCCAATTCCTCTCTACAGATGAGTCCCCTTCTTTCTGTGACTGCCTATGTGGAAAGCTGTGTCCACTCCAAAAACTGTATATCAGTTCTCTCCTTCATCATTCTTTTATTCATCTATCCACTCATTTATTCATTAGTTGAGTAAATAAACGTTTATGACTTGTCATGTCTGCCTGCTGCTTTCAATAATTCAATGAAAATATTTATATTATGGAAATTCTCTGAGCTCTGCCAAAAACAGTAGGAGCAAAAGAGATGAACTTTCCTTGACGAGCTGTAACAATATTGTGTTTTATTTCCCATAATGTAGATTAAAAATAATAGAGTGGAAGGAAGCTAAGAAAATCCAGGGGAAAAAGTCTTTTCCAACAAAGAATTTATTTTCAGAGAACACCTATGGCTTTTTCTTCAGGCTTAATCAGAGGTTGTGTTGGCCAAAATTATTATATTGACATTTGCCTTTGAGATCAACAACCTCCCTTTTCTAACATTTAATCTAGTTTATTGCACTGAAATGCTTTCCTATTCTTTTGCCTCCTATCAAAATCTATTCAGAAAATGGCCGCATCAGTCATCAATACCTTATTTTACCTAGAAGTCAATAAGAGTATTGCATTTTAATCACTGAGTAACTAGACTTTGTTTCTTTTAAGTAATTTAAGGATCACCAAGGAGATAGGAAGAGAAGAAGTGATCCCAGAGCTGAAAGCCAGAGCCACAAGAAAGCCAGATCTCCTCACTACCTACTGCTTTCCTTTACAATAACACAGTGGGGCTTGTATAGCTGCTCCTTGATCACAGAAATGGTATAATTTAAAGAAGATACTTTTAGGGAAAGCCATAACAATAATATAAACCTTTATTATGTCCTCTGAGGGCTCACTTTTTAAAAATCACCCATTTTGAATTGTGCACAATGGTCTTAGTATACTGACTTATTTTCTCTCAGCCTTCACATCTGAGTGTTATTTCTTTTCAAGAAATAAAACCAAGGGTTTTTAAAAAGCACCTCATAACTTTTTATTTGATGATAACCATATTTATTATCATAAACATGGCTGTCAGCCTGGAAAGCTTTTTGTAAGGAAGTCATCAAAGCCTGTTTTGGGCAAAGCCAATCTGAGCCATGTGTCACTATAACCTTTAATGCTTCAACTACAGTTAACAGTATCATATTTTATATTCAAATGCTGCTAAGAGAATAGATCTTAAAAGTTTTCATAAATTTTTATTACTAGATCCTGGAGATATCATGTATTGATATTAAAAATGTATTCTACTGGTTTTCATTTCCCTCAAAACACACAGTTTATTTAGCTATAGCACAAAATTTAACAAATATGTATGAGTTCTTTGAAATCTTACCCTTAGCCTACAATGGGTTCCACTTTATTCATTTTTGCCCTGTATTAATCTAAGAAGTAATTGAGGTCAAATGTCAAGTATTCCAGAACCAGCCTCCACCACAATCTTCCACGCTGATTTTGCTTTCTGCTTTACTTTCTGGAGTTACCATGTAAAAAGAATACATACAAAGCTGAATGAAATCTTACAGATTAATTGTTTATTCATTTATTCCACAAGTGTTACCTAAAAGGGTTCTTTGGTATGATGAATGTTAGGCAGTGATGTGCCTGCTCTCATAAAACTTGAAGTGGGCAGAGCTGAAACAAAACAAAACAAATAGTTAACATCTATTAAGCACTTACTATATGGAAGGCATTGTTGTAAGGCAAGGGGGTCTATATATCATCTCCTCTTCAAGTTTAATCCTCACAACACTGTGAGGTAAGAACTATTACTTTACAGATGGGAAAACAGCAGTACAGAGCTATTAAGTTGCTTGGTTACCCAGCTAGTAAGTAGTGGAGTCAGAATTTTAACCCATGTGGTTTGGATCTAGAGCCTGTGCTCTTAAATAAAGGTGTAAAAGCACCACTATGCTAAGGGTTATGAAGCAGAGAGAGATGGTGCTACAAGAACATGTAAAGGTTGATTTGGAAAGATGGGAAGCCTGGTCAGTGCCAACTGATATCTTAAGGATGAGTCAGAGGTAACTGAACTCTCATTTTTTTTTATTGAGGTATAATTGGCATATAACATTATATTAGTTTTAGGTGTACAACATGATCATTTGATATCTGTGTATATTGCAAAGTGATTTCCACAGTAAGTCTAGTTAACATCTGTCACCATACATAGTTACAGGTTTTTTGTTGTTGGGATGAGAATTTTTAGGATCTACTCTCTTAGCAACTTTCAAATATGCAATACAGTGTTATGAGCTATAGTCACAATGCTGTACATTACATCCCCATGACTTATTTATTTTATAGCTGGAAGTTTGTACCTTTTGACCCCCTTCACCCATTTTGCCACTACCCACACCCCACTTTCCTAAGCTCTCATTTTAACAATGGAGTGTTCGTGAGTAAAAAGCCATTTCTTATTATTTCTCCTTTTTCAGAGAGGAGAAGTCAAAGAAAGATGGTGTTTAAATTGCCTAAAAATGTTCAAGATATACTTCTCACAGCATAAACCACCTCTCGGAGCCACGAGGCTCTATCCCAGAAAACCCACTCCTACTTTTCCTTTCCAGAGGAGCTGCTAACAGTGAGTCTATGGTAAGACAATAGAAAAAAAGATCTAAGGAAGACTGCATAGTTTCTCATTCTTTTCCAAGAGACACCTGGCCCATTGGGGATGGAGTATGTCCCCAGCAAGAGAGTGTATCTGTGGTTCAGTAGAATGGATTTATACTGAGCTGTGAAGTTTTACCATGGAAGTTTAGCATATAGCATACTGAAGCAGAAACATCTATTCATGTGGAAATATGTAATGTCTTTTTAAGGAATGTTGGCAGTAATCTTGGATTATTTGCTTAAAGTCATTCCTCTCTACTCAAGAGCTTTCAGTTTTGTAAGATCTTTCAAGATCTTTAGCTTGGAAGATAAAACCCATTAATGGCCCCAGAAATAAGAGTCCACTTTATATGTTTACTCAGAATTTGTTCCCCACCAAAGTCTCAAGATATTAAATAAAAATAAAGCACATTCATATGTGAAAGGAAAGTTTGAACTTTAGCGCTTTTCTGATTCATAAAGCATTATGATTTCGGAAAGTCCCTTTTTTAAAATTTTTATTTTATTTTATTTTATTTGCGGTATGTGGGCCCCTCACTGTTGTGGCCTCTCCTGTTGCGGAGCACAGGCTCCAGACGCGCAGGCTCAGCGGCCATGGCTCACGGGCCCAGCCACTCCGCGGCATGTGGGATCTTCCCAGACTGGGGCACGAACCCGTGTCCCCTGCATCGGCAGGTGGACTCTCAACCACTGCACCACTAGGGAAGCCCCCCCTTTTTTTTTAAACAAAGAGTGTTAACATCTCGTATTTGCTCTGGTCAAACAGTCAATTCTTGCTTCCTCTGTTTGCTCCCCAGAGGCCCTTGGCAGAAATGTGCGCACTGCACTTTATAACTTAGGAAGCAAGTTCCACAGTCATCACCTTGGTCCTCACAGCTGCATCACAAGGGAAGAGAAAGTGTTGTGATTGTCGATGTTACTTTTCCTTCTTTTTAAAAATTATCTCCACTGTACAAATGGGAAACTCAGACACAGTTAAGTGGTCTGATTAAGATTACATGACTCCAAGTGGAACAATAATGCCTTGCGCTTAGGTCTTCTACCTGTGAATATTGTATAATTACCTCCATGAAATAATATCCAGTCACAGTCATTCTGGCTCAGGGAGGTCAGTTTGTATTCAACCTCTGCCCATATAACAGCTCATCAAAATATACAGCTATAGGGCTTCCCTGCTGGCACAGTGGTTGAGAGTCCGCCTGCCGATGCAGGGGACACGGGTTCGTGCCCCGGTCCGGGAAGATCCCACAAGCCGCGGAGCGGCTGGGTCCGTGAGCCATGGCCGCTGAGCCTGCGCGTCCGGAGCCTGTGCTCCGCAACGGGAGAGGCCACAACAGTGAGAGGCCCGCGTACCGCAAAAAACAAACAAACAAAGAAACAAATGTATATACAGCTATAGAGTCCACAGCTTCCAAAGTAACAGGTTTTAACCCTTTGGCATTCCTACAAAACCTGCCTGGTGGTAGTGGTGCTGGTGTTGGAAGAAGTTGCTTCCTAGCATTTTGTTAAAAGTAAGAGATCATCCATAAACTCTTATACACTTCTTTTCCACTCAACTTAGTGGATAAGCAGATTTAGAATGAAAAAGAATGATGTTCCTAATTAAATCCTTATTTCTTCCATTCCCTTGTTTATTGTTTTCATCAAATAATATAAGTGCTTAGTGGCACCCAGCACATCTAATATGCCAGGGTTCTAAGTGCTCACAGCCTAGTGAGGAGAGGAGCGGGTAAATCAGTGAGGACATACAATGGGGGGCGCACCAGCATAGAGGCACTCCAGGAAGGCAGGGCAGAAAGGGAAGGGTCATTCTGTCAACTGGGAGTTGATTAGGGAAAGCTTTGCAGAATAGGTGTCATTACAATGTATTGCATCTGATTGCTTCAAAAAATTTTTGTAAGAAAACAAACAACCCCCCCCCCCCCAACAAAACCTTGTAGCCCTAACTTGGTTAGCTATTAAGAGTTTCTAGGGGTAAACGCTGTGCATGGAAGGTGATGTCAGGAGCAAGGAGGTCAGTGGCAATTGGAGAGAAAGCCAGTCTTAGCTACTGAGGGTCATCCCTGCTAGCCCAGTAATCCATCCCCTCACAATCTTTTAACTTAAAACAAAGGCAGAGGGAATACCTGGAAAGAGATTGAGAGGCACTGAGGGCACAGCAGGATGATTAAATAGGATCTGGGACTTGGGAGGCTAAATGCCAGGTATGGTCCCCTTGCCCACCCTTCCCTATGATCCAGAGCAGAAGGTTCAGTACTAACTGGACTGACACATTTGCTCCAGCACCTCTTTCAGTCCCTGAGTTCTTCCTTCCCCTCATCCACATCTAACATTTCAAAAGCATCACTATCCAGATCAAACCTAATCTTGCAACTCCACCCACGACTATTTAGTCCTCATAAACATGAGTAGTTAACTAAGCAAAATTGTCAAAAAATTATTCTGCTGCAGTTGAATGCAAAGCTCTTCACTTCATCTTCTTGATGTCCTCACATTCCATTCTAAGTACCGTCACAGAAGACACGTCACTCATTAGAGAAGCTTCTGGACCATATTCACTGAGCTCGTAATCTATACTTTGGGCCACATAAAGGAGCTGATACCCGATGTCCAAGAACCTTTGGAACTATTACGTAGTATATATATCCTTGAATTCTTCCCTGAAGTGTGTTGTCACATAAAGACCATAATAATTTTTAAATTTTGTTTAATTTGGCTATTTTGGTAGCATTTTCCTCTGGTTTCTTTTGAGTCACTTCTGCATCACTCATTACCCATATTCTTGCAGGGCACTTGGGTGTGCCGGACACTGTGGGATAAGGGTGACCCTGAAGAAGGTTACAGTTTAGTGAAAAATACAGACAAGTGAACAAACTCTTCAGTACACTCAACTTCATCCTTTTAGAAGTAACTTTGGAAAGACTGATGATGTCAGTTATGAAACATTGGAATAGGTCAGGGTATTTTTGGCCAAAAAACTAGCTTATGACTAATTTGAGGGCAACTTACTGAGGCTTTCTTTGTACTTCTGGAAAAGGTGTCAAGGATTTTTAATAACATCTCTGATGTTTCCATCTGTATGGAAGTATGTTTTCAATTAATCATGTAAGCAAGAAAATCCTGACTAGAATCCTTTTCAAAAAGAAATTTTATTTCTTAATACTAGAATACAAATAGGTGGGATACAAAACAAGGACTCCATATTAAAAGTAGTTGATGAATAGAACACCAGCATGCATATTTTTAGGTTGTAGTGAAGCAAGAAAGACAAATGTACTAAAAAGACTAAAACTATATTGCATAGATTAAGCATGTCAAAGATTACATGAATTTATGTAACTTCTACATTTGTTTTCCTCCCTGTGTTAGGTGGCCTCTAAAATGTGCCCCAGTGGTCCCTGCCTTCTGGCATTCATGCCTTTGTGTAATCCTCTCTTCTTGAGTGTGGGCTGTACTCAGTGATTCCCTTCTAATTAATAAAATAAGCAAAATTGGTGGGATTTTACTCCCAAGATTAGGTTACACAAAAGCTCTGACTTCATCTTTCTCTCTCTCTCTCTCTCTCTCTCTCTCTCTCTCTCTCTCTCTCTCTCTCTCTCATTCTGAGCAAAAGCAGCTGCCCTATGGAGTGAGCTTGCCCCATATGACAAGACCCTGAGGGTCCCCAGCCAACAGGCAGCAAGGGACTGAGGCCCTCAATTCAACAACCGATAAAAAATGTCATCTTGAAACAACCGTATGAGTGAGTTTGTAAGCAGATCCTCCTCCAGCTGAGTGGAGAAGTCTGCAGCCCAAATGATGTGACGACACGGTGATCGTAGCTTGGTGGAGGCCTTGAGTCAGAGATCCAGCTAAGCTGCACCCGGATTCCTGACCCACAGAAACGGAGATAATAGATATTTGTTCTTTTAAACCATTAAGTTTGGGGAGTAATTCATTTTGGAGCAATAGATATCAAATGCACCTTCTTCTCAAAAATGAGGAAACTGAATTGGATCTTGAAAGAAATAAAAGGCTGCTTTGGCAGGGCCGTGAGCAAGTGGGGATGACTGATCTTGTCATAACCTTCCTCGTTTCTCTGTTTTTCCTCCTGTAAACTTCACTGTCACCTCTCCTTAGTCCCTCCTTCCCCGAGGCATGCTGGGTTAGAGGGGGCTGCAGAGGTTCCTCAGAGGAAAGGCTCTGGGTGTGGGGCAAGGTCTGCGGATGAAGCATGGGCAAAACCTTCTGCTTACTTCTTCCCGAGAGGCTCCAGTTTTACTTACTTCACAAATTGAGATTCCACATAAAATTTCATGTGAAGAAAGCGTCTCAATCGCAAAGCAAATCTGAAATCTCAAAAAACACTTATCTAGCACTTGCTCTTCCTAGAACAAAGGGCTGGGAGTTTGAAGAGATGAGCTTTATTCTTGGGTCTGCTACACAGTTCCCTGAGTCCCAGTTTCCTCCTGTCTCAGAGATGAAATTACCTGTCCCACCTCCATCACAGGGTCATTGGGAGGCTTATCTGTGAGGACTGTGCATGCCAGCTGTTCCTGTGGCCTGGAACACTTCAGCCAGATATCTTAGGGCTTGTGCTCCTGTTTCATTCAGGATTCGACACAAATGTGAAATCTTCCCTGACCTTCTGCACAGATCACCTTGCCACCCCATCACTCTCTCTGTTCTTTAAGCTGACATTTTTTCATCTCACTTATCACTACCTGATACATTTTGTGTTTATTTGTTTGAGATTTAAAAAATTTACTTGTCTACCTTGCACTGGGATACAGGCTTCAAGAGGGCACCGACTTAGTCTATTTGGTTGTATTCCATATCCTCAGGAGTTAGAACGCTGCCTGACACCCATGGGTGCTCAATAGACATTTCTTGAATGAGATGAATGAATGAATGAATGAATGAGAGAAATCAGACAATTGCATGTGCCCCTAATATATTTAATGCAAAATTCTAAAATAAGTTCTTCTTATGGAACTCCTGGGTAACAGCATCCTTTGGAGACAAGCACAACAGTAACAGATTTACCCCCATCTCTGGGAGAAGTTACTGCCCCGTCATATTTTCAAAGTAACCAACAGTTTCCAATCCAGCTAATCTGGACACATACTCTCTTTTTAATTTGATTGTTCAAAAGAAAATGCTACATAAGATAAAAGCACAGCTGCCACACTTCCCCCACATTCCAGCGCACCCACATTATTACGCATTATTGCTTTGATGTCCCCTTGCCCCTTGGAGAATCTGTGATGAGTTTCACATGCCAAGCCCGTGTTACAACTCCCCCACCCTGCTAGCGTCTGGAAAGCTTCCAGACCCTTAGCCAGAGGAAAGCAGAACTTAGAGGCAAAGGAGAAACAAAGTAATCCAGTTATGTTTCTTCATAATGTGGAGCTTTGTTCTGTGATACAGTTTGGATTCCTGGGCTGGGTTTGAGAAGTGATTTGTGAATAATTTAATATGAAGCAAAACAGAAGAACAGCGGGGTTTTGTTTGTTTGTTGTTGTTGTTGTTGTTTTTTCTTTTTAATTGCTCTTCCTATTAAAGTAAAAATTGATTCAGGATTGCTAAACTTTTGAAATGACTTGAAATAATTTAACATCAAGAAGTGTATTTCTAAATGTTGTCTATGTGAGGGATATAAATTACTAACCCAAAGTTTTAAAGTAGATTTTTTTCAGAAATATTTTTAGAGTTAGAAACATTATTTTTTTCCCCCAGTGATTTATTCCTTTATAGAGAACAGGAAACCAAAGAGCTGCCTTTTCTTCTCCCTATGTACATACCTTGTTTTCAAGGTGAAGCTCATTAGCAGATAGTACAAGCCGAGTCTCGATTTTCTAGGTACAAAGGATGATCTGAAGAATGGTGAGAATTAGCTCATTCTTGAGTAGGTATGCATGGTGGGTCCCTGAGGGCTACCACCTCAGCAAACTGTTTTCACCTTCATCTTGCCCCCAGGTTAGGGCTTAGGCTCAGCTCCCAGAACATGCCCGGTGAATACTGGTTATTTCCAACCAGCATCTGTTCCCTTTGGGCTGGTATATGTCCAGATTAGTTGTTGCCTGTGTCATCTGAATTGTTAAGTATCTTAAGTACTGCCATTCACTCTAACCCTGAATTCCCTCTGGGGATGCAGATGGCTCAAGAGATGCTTAAGACTAAATATGAAACCTTGGCTGCCAAGATTAGCTCAGGGGTGGGCAAGAGAAGGAATCTCAGATTTGGCTGGCAATTCCAGGACACAAAGGCTCTTACTTTGGTGGGAGGTGTAGTTGTGAGGGCTGGACCTGCCACAGTCACTTTGTCACCATGAGGAAAACCAGCCTGAGGGGAAAGTTGATGCACAGGGAAAGACAGAGTTAGAGTATGGTAGAAAACTGTAGGTAGAGTCTGGTAGAAATTGCACCTGAAGCATACTCTACCGCTGAAATTTTTGAGCTACATGTACTAATATATTCCCTTGAATGATTTAGCCAATTGAATATGGATTTTTTAATAACTTGAAACAAAAATAACTTCAAGTGATAAGGGAGGGATTTATCACTGGGGGGGGGTGAGGGTACTGTTTTTTAATAATATCATCTCTGGATGTCCAGAAAATTATAGTGAAGAAGCTGCAAATTATATCTATTGATATTCTATCTCAGTTACTTTACACTGTTACTGAGTTTAATATTAAAACAGTCCTATAAGAAGAAGAATATTATCCCATTTACCAGAGAGGCCAAATAAAGCTCAGAGAGGATGCATTCCTAAGAATAACCAGCCAGATGATCAAACCAGAATTGAAACCCAGGACTGCTTGACTCTAAAATTTTCCACTACCCTCAGCTTCCCATGCTACTCCACCTCTTACTGCACTACACTGCTATACTTGACTAGACTGTGAAGGGCCTTGCCTGCCACACTAATGAGTTTCAGAGAATTTTATTTTGGGAGGGGGGGAGGCCATGTCACAGCACAGACTCTTTTGAGAACCTGTTGAAATTTATTGACACTCTTCTTATGAAAAACATACTTAATGCTCATAAAATGACTTTTTTTGCATGTAATTTCAGAGGATTTACAGACCTCCATGAAGGCCATCCATGCATTTCCTCATCATCCCATTCCCAGTCCGAGAACACTAGTGTATTCTTTGTAGGACCATAGACAATTTTAAGTTAAATAATTGACATGATGAGATTTGCATTCTGCAAACATAATTCTGGTATCTTCCAGAGGACAGACTGGAGGGGAAAGTGGTTGCAGGTAGGAAGCTGCATTAGCAGTTTAGGGCAGAACTCATCTGTAAAACATGAGATTGGAGTACATCCCAGTGAGAGGGCAGAGGAAGTATGTAATGTGTGGGATGCAAAGAATGAACAGAAAGAGGCTTTGGAGATAACTCCAAGGTCCTTACATTAGGTGACTTGACAGATGGATATAATTAGGGATATAAATAAGAGTAGCAGATGAATAAATGAATTTAAACGATCAATATTGTGATAAAGGATGTGACTTAGAATTAAGGTTTACATGAGTACTGTTTCTTGACCGATGGGAATAGACAGGGTTGGAGAGGTTCAGGAAGCAGAGAAGTGTTGCGTATATAAGAAACATTATCTAAAAGCATGGAAAATTGTGAATATGGGCCAAGGGAAAGTAGAAGAGTGTGTCTGCTTTTTCTCAAGAGGGTATTTCAATTATTATGCAATCTGCGTTTCCCAGGTCATATTGGCCTGGGAGGAACAGAAGAGCAGAAACAAACAGTTTTCTGGATCGACTTTCTTTACCATGCACCAGGCTCTTCACATGTGTGTGAGTGCAGACCTCTTGCTTTTTCTACCCTAACTGCTCAGTTAATACCTGGGAGCTACAACGATCTGCTCAAGAGGCAGCTGGTCTTGTGTCTTGCTCCGACCCCTAAGGCTGATCATGTTCTGCTTTGTCCCATGTTGTCAGGTGTTCTCAGGGAGACCAGAGGCG
This sequence comes from Phocoena sinus, assembly GCF_008692025.1. NCBI lineage: Eukaryota > Metazoa > Chordata > Mammalia > Artiodactyla > Phocoenidae > Phocoena > Phocoena sinus. The sequence goes on from NC_045766.1 coordinate 34,346,464, forward strand.
GCTAAAGGACCCTCCTTTGTATCTCCTAAATCAATACCCAGGTGACTGGTGGGGAAAAGAGGTAAACTTTTTTATTATATAGTTGGCAGTTTTTTTCACCACCCTCTTCCACCTCTCTCTCACTCCTCCCTAGGAAAACTGGAGACAGATACTCCATTGTATTCAAAATTGCCACCCTCCCTCTATCTCTGATCTAGGGATTAGCTTGTATACTTCCAGTTTCTCTCCTTCAGATATCTTCTGGTCTCTCCTACAAGTTGGCTGGTGAAACGCCATCCTAATAAGTTCCCTAGAAATTGCTATTGGTGTAAACCCCAGGGGGAAAGCATTTTGTGTTTATATCATGCTATTCCTGAGATAACACAATGATTTAAAAAAATGAGATCAGGGAATATTGTTTGATGTTGTTACTTGGTTGTTGACATAGAATTACATTTTTAAAAATTCCAGTGTAAAACTTTTTCTTCAGCATTAACAACACAACAACAAACACAATCACAGAAAAGTTGTATTGATTTAATGTCTAGATTTTTATTACATAAATAGCTCAATATCGTCTCACAGAACTAAGTTATATACTGAAAACAGAAACCCAGATCATCTTGGCTCTTGGTTTATGCTGATATATGAAACTGTAACTGAGAATAGAAGACTTGACTTTTTAGGTCCAGACCTCCAACCCAGATTAACACCCCTAGCTTTGGTGGTTTCACAGGCCATGTTTGATGTTGCTACAGTATGTATGCTGTGGGGAGTCTCCTTCCTGGGAAAATCACCACGTCACTAATTTGCTTTGAGTTCAAAAAGTAAAATGAAAATACAATACTGAAAGAAAAGAAGTCTCAAAAAAGACAGTAAAATGTCAAATTTTACAATGAGAATTGGACTCAAAATTCACATTTGGAACTGTCAAATTAATCCCTTCCATAAGCTTTCTCCAGACTTACGGTTACCAAACATTTTTATATTTCACAACAGACTGAGTATCATGGACCAAAAGCAAGAATGGAGTGTCAGAAAACATTTTATAGCAACCTTGAAGCAGCTTGACAAAACAAGCAAAAAAAAAAAATTAAGAAGCAATAGCATTACACAGACAGCCAAGTGAGCTTGGAATCAGTCAGCAATTGAGAAGAACTTTCTGGAGGAAATGCTGAAAGCCAAATATGAGTGTGGCAGAGAGTGATTCAAATGTGTCTTACAGCTAATGATGCAACCACAAATTCACAAATAGTCTTGGCACACTCTACAAAGGGCCATTAGCTGCTTCTCGGGCTTTTCCTATCCTCTGAGCACACGTATAGCAATTGCCATGGGTAAGGACATCTAGTAAGCAACACTGCAGCAGCAATTAATACAGATTCTTTGAAAACCTCTGCATCTAATCATTCCCTGTAGTGAAGGCTGCCTTGCAGGTTTAGGAAAAGAGGTAACCATTTCAAATATTTAGGGAAAGATCTTTTTTTCCCAGGTTTACTGAGATGTAATTAATGTATAACAGTGTTCATGTTTAAGGTGTACAAGGTGATGTTTTGATATCCATATATATTGCAAAACAGTTACCAGAATAAGGTTAGTTAACATATCTATCAACTCACGGGTAACGTGTGTGTGTGTGTGTGTGTGTGTCTGTGTGGTGACAACTTTTAAGATCTACTCTCTTAAGCAACTTTCAAGTATACAATACAATATTGCCAGCTATAGTCACCAAGCTATACACCTGTAATTTATATTTTGATTTGAGGTAGGAGTAAAATCTCAATTTTTCCAATATTGATATTTTAATTGACCCAGTAGTTTTGTTGCTAAGACTTGTCCTTTCCCCATTGGTTGACAGTGCTCATACTATCATTTATCAAGTGTCTGTATTGCATTGGGCTCTCTTTTCTATATCATTGATGTATATTAGTCAGTACTTCATTGTTTTCATTAATGTTGCCTTTTAGTAAGTCTTGATGCACAGGTGTGTAAATCTGGAGAGGGTCTGGGGAATAGGTTCTCCTTGCAGAGGCGGCCTTAAGACTGGGTTCTGGTTTGGGTGTGGTGGGGTGAATGAGAGAGAGGAGTGCACAGAGATCTATCTCAGGGATCCATTAATGTTTCAGCTTTCTCTGCTTCTCCTCTGACTCATTTTCTTTCCCAGCCAAGAGACACTTAATCTAGTCTCAATAATGGAAAACCCAGGCCCTTTGACTAATCATAGGTCCTTCTAAATCCATTTTTTACGTTCTGAGTTCTTCCCTACGCTCTCATGAGAGATAGGCTGTCGAAATCGAAAAGTCTCAAGATTTACTTCTGCTTTCTGTTGTATCATCCCTCCCCTGAGGTAATGAATTATTATGACTGAATAGGTAGCAGAGCAAAAACTTATAAGAAAGTGTTGAGGAGAAAACTTTAAATTATATCTCAAAATAACATCCTACCCAATTTGTCTAGAGTTCAAAAGATAAGTATGGGTCAAAGATAAACACTGGGAAATCAAGAGCAAACTGATGATGAGTTAGAGTAAAATGTTGGGAAAAGCCTTATTATAAATTATGTAAATTAAAATAATTAAGTCATCTTATCTGAAAGTTCACTGACTATAACTTCCTCATCAGTGGTCAAGGAAAGTTGTCAATCAGGGCAAGTAAAAATAACTATGTCATGTCTGTCTTCAGTGAATCAAATGAACTGCTTATAGTCAGTTATTATGGAACTCCCTTGAGCCTAAATTTATGGAGACCACAAGTGGTTTTTGTATGAATATTTGGTGACTACCTATTTAGAATTCCTGTTATAATCAAACCATCTAAGATTGATAATATGCCTTGTTTTCAAATGTTATGCTTAAATATATTTAAAAATGGAAAAAATGAGAAAAACATGCTTTTGAAATATGATTTATATTTCCATTTAGAGTGTACTCACAATAAGGTTAGTAGTTTTCATAATTTTACAACTTTTTTTTTTTTTTTTTTTGCGGTACACGGGCCTCTCACTGTTGCGGCCTCTTCCGTTGCGGAGCACAGGCTCCGGACGCGCAGGCTCAGCGGCCATGGCTCACGGGCCCAGCCGCTCCGCGCCATGTGGGATCTTCCCGGACCGGGGCACGAACCCACGTCCCCTGCATCGGCAGGCAGACTCTCAACCACTGAGCCATCAGGGAAGCCCTACAACTATTTTTAAATAATTAATTTTAAAATAAATTCATAAAATTAATGAATTCTTTCATGAAGGATTTTCTTGGAAACCAATGAAAGTGAAAAGCCAGTTTTCAAGCCTGGGGAATGCCTATTAGTTTGCCATGTTCTTCCCATTAGCAACCATTCAAAGCACTTGTGCTGCTTTCTAGGTAATATTAATTCCTGCCATAGACTACATAGCACCATCTCTGTGATGGCACCTCAGTTGTCTGTATTTTTGGTCTCAGATTATAGATCCAACTACTTATTGAATATCCTTGATTGACCATCTGCTCAGGTACCCAAGATCTGAATGTCATTCTAGAGTCCTCTCTTTCCCTCACCCCTCATATCTAATAAATTACCAAAGCTTCTTGCTTATTCCCAAATATTATTGAGTCTCTTCTTTTCTCTCCTTACTTATTATCACCACCCTAGGCTAGGATATTATCATCAAGGGCCTGAAAAACTACAAAAGATATTCCTGTTTCCACTCTTGTCATCCTCTATTCTATCACCCACATTGTAGCCAACAAGGTCTTTCTAATTGTAAGTCTGACCACTCTGTTCACTTGCTTAAAAAGTTTTAATTGTATCTTATTGCAACTCACTGCCAAAACACCCCTTTCCTGGTTATCCGAAGCAGAATTATGTGTTCTTTATGGATTTCTCTTCTTAGAATAAATTGTGATTTGATTTTCTCTTTCCCTCTCCATAAGAGGAGAAACTGTGTTTTCTTGTTTATCATTGTATCCCCAATACCTAGGGCATAGACTCAAATAACTTTTTGTTAAGTTAATAACAGACTGCGCAAATAAACTAGGTTTTGCACAGCCAGTGCTTGGGGAGTCAGGAGGTGATTTTTTTCCCCATTGATTAAAGTATGTTGTCACCAAGTGGATAATAATCCACTGAGTGAACATGATCTATGACTGTCAACTAAGAAAACAAATCATGACTTAACTCAAGGATTTATGTATTAAAACATAGATAACTTTCTAAAAAGTGTTTATAAAAATCCTTCACTATTGTCAATAAAATAGTAGAGTGTGACCCTAATCTTGAGTAGGACTAAGTCACTATAGGTCTTCTGAAAGATTTTCCACCTCATTGATTACAGAACTCTTCATTTACTATGAGCTTTATGTCTCTTACCAAAGAGACTTTGACTGACAAAGGCTTTACTAGCACTTACTATTCAGTTTCTCCCTAATTCTTCTCTTCTAAAGAGAAGCCACGTTTTTTACTCATGAGGCTGACTAGAAATCACAGCTATATGATACATTCACTCACCAGCAACATGAATATTTGTAATCGTTGTGTCTTTCAAAGAGTATAGTTTATGTCTATCTGGATACTTCTCTGTTTTTACTTTCTGAAGAAAACTACTTTAAGCTTTTTCTCCTACTTTCAAATCACTAGCTTAGCTGAGAGTCATATAAAATCATTTTATATTGTCTGTTTCCTCAGTAACCATCATTAGTAGGATCATGTGCTTCTCTTTCTTTTGATATAAATCTTCTTTGGGGACTGGAAAATACATGTCCAAGCTACATCAGAGCATAATTTTGAAAACATATCAAAAGAAAAAAAACACCTTTTTTATAAAACATGGATATAAAGCAATTCTTTCATATAAGTAGTCATTTCAAAATCTCAGCTCTCAGTGAGGTAAATTTCCACCCTCAAAAATGCAGTATCAGCTTCACTTTAGACACAAATAAACTGAACCTTAGAAAAGGCACCTGAACATAATTGATGCACAATTGTAATCTCTATTTCCTTAGAAATCCTGCCATGACCAACATGGCCATGTGGGATTCACACTAATAGACCCATTTCATAAGTGAGTTTTGACTCACTAAAATGTTATCAGTCTAAATACCACTATCCAGATATAAATATCCAGTTCTTTTAAATGAATTCATATATTTTTTTAAATATTTGAAATGTGGGTCTCATCCTCTATAAAAAAAAAAATGAAAAAGAAAAAGCAAGGAAGAAAGAAACCCTAAATGAGCAAGCTGTGGAGACACTTCAGTTAACTACTAGAGTAGAGGTCAAAGGAGAGAATGATTAAGGGACCTCCATCTGGAGGAGGGGAGACTGAAAAGGAGCCAGCCAGATAGAGACTCTAAGAGCCGGGGGCGGGAAGAGGCAGAACTATGGGATGACTCATGAGAGAAGGTGCTGCTTGCCAGGTCCACTGTTTTGTTCTTTTTTAGCCCCTTTCCTGCTCTGCATTCTGCCCTCTGGTTTCTATTTAAATTCTGTTACTTCCTTTATTCACAGTTTTCATCCTGGATGTAACTGTTTCTCCTTTTATCAGCATCTGTGTTGCTTCAGATGGTGCTTCCTCATGTCCTTGAAGCATTTCCTGAGGTATGACTCCAACTGTTTGGATTCCAGGTGTCATCGGTGCCAACCATTAATCAAACATGTGCCTCCTTGCCTCAAACAGAGGACTAGGCTGTTTGTTTATGGTTCTGTCTAGAAGGAGTCACTGTAATGATGAGGTAGAACTTTAATTGCTCCCCAAATGTGTAATAATAACTTACACACTCCACAGAATAGAAAATCATTTCTAAATAAGAGAGAACGATAAAACACTATCACAAGTTTCTTTATCTAGGTAAATAACATGTATAAAAGCACTAGAGCATTAGCAAATCTTTAAAAAGGTTGAATGATTTACCTTAGAAATGTGGCAAGTTTTCAAAGCACTTCTATTAATGTTCCATTTTCATAATTGGCTTCAGAGTTGCTTGGCAATCTATTTATAGTTTATGAACTTCTTGCTCCGTACACATCTGTGCGCCTGTTTCTTCTTCATGTGTCAGCAACTAATTTTAAGAGTAAGCTTTCTTATTGTCACATATGTAACAAGAAAGCTATGAAGGACACATTTAGACAATAGCCGCTCAATCATACAGCAAGACGAAGATATTGAACAATCAGCATAGAAATTGTTTCATTTTTTAAATAATATTTCAAATGATAGGTCTGCTTATTTCAATACTGTTTTGGATGTCTCAATTGTCATACTTACTAGAGCTAAGCATTTTTAGGACAAGGACCATCCCTGATCTATCTTGGTATCTCATAACATGCCTATTATAACTTAGGATTTTACATCTAATTAGTGAGTAATTAACATTTGTTGAATGAAAATACATTTTACCAAGTTTAAAAAAAAACACAAAAACTAGTGAGACTGAAACCCAGTTACCTTTCCATACTAAAGGCTTGCTTTAGTATTTGGCCCAGAGTAATTTTTCACAAATAAAGCAATTCATAAATTGGGAAGAAATTAATACTGAAAGCATTAAATTAAAAAACTCCCTTAGAAAAGAGAACATTGGAATTGATTTTTCTCCATTTGTTAAAAACACAAGTCTGCACCAAAAGGTTTTTGAGATATGAGTACGTTGGGTTTCCTTTGGAACACAAAAAGTTACAGAAACTTTCTGTTCAGGAGTTTTTTAAGTGATATCAAGCAGTTCTTGTTCTTGAATGTGTATTTGTGAATTGTAATGGGTCTTTATTCAGTTTACTTATCAATTGATTATTTTTTATAGATGGAAAAAAGGAGTAAAATAAAAATAATAAACCACATATACAAATAATTGATAAGGCTCTCCGACACAAAATGGTTTGAGAAATTCACTGATACATGTCTCTTAGCCTTATTTACATTTCACAGCTAAATCATAATTCTCTCCTACTATGGACAGTCTGCTAAACTAAAAAGAGACCTTCTTACGTAGACTTGAAAAGACTTAAAACTATATATATACTTTGTTTCAGAATTACCAAATTAGTTATCAGTATATGTGCACTACATATGAGGCGGTAGAGTTTCAGAAAAGGCAAGACAGCAACTTAGAGTGGTTAGTTTCCAATTGGTCACCTATATTCAATTAATATATGATTTACAAGTAGTGCATCCTTTTTATTCACAGTTATGAATGATTGAACGTAATATCAAAACCTGCTACAAATCAAGTTTTCTATTCATTTAGGTCATCTCTAATGAATGTTTGGGCTCTCCCAACTAATTACGGTGTTTCTGAAAGCATCTGTTTTTCTCTTCCCTAGATGAAAAGGTTTTATCTAATGTCTACAATGGGAGTACTTTTTTAATGGTATCTGATTCTCACCACTGTCCAGCAGCATTCTGAATGTTGATTTGATACATGTTACTGTCTGTTATTACCAGAACGGAATTTTTTTAAAACTGCTTTTGTTGAAAATTGATGTATTTAGTAAGAAGGTATAGGTGTGAACACAACAATGAGTTTCAAGTAAAGAGTAAGTTGGGTTATACTGAAGATGATCATTTTTACATTGTGATTCAAAACTTTTACTCTCTTGGGACTTGTCCAGATAGGAATATTTTTAATAATTTTATTTTTCATTTTTAATAACTTTATTTTTCATTTTTAATATATTCTTCTTACACTGTTTATGAGGACAAAAATCAAAGCTTTGTTAACCATAAAATAACTGTATTTTTCTATCACATTATCTTGGGATATCTTTAAATTAAATTTTGTAATTGAATATTTAAGTCCATTTTAGTGAGAATATTCTTGTCTAGGGGAGCAAACTCATAAAGATCTATGTATAGCAATTTCTGTGTTTGTGATCGGAAGCAGAAGTTGGCAAACTTTTAAAGTCTATACACTAAAAATAGTTTTTCCATTTTTAAAGGATGTTTAAAAAAAAGAATAATAATGCAATCAAGATCTCATAAGTGGCCCACAAAGTCTAAAATATTTACCGTCTGGCTCTTTACAAAAAAATGTTTGCCAACCCCTGATCTGTAGGTAACCACTGCCCTTTGGATAATAATAGAAATATATCTACAAATCTGTCCTAGAGTCACAGTGTTTAAAAGTTAGGAAATACCTTAGGAGTAATTGACTCTGACTTGTCGGAGGCATCTTCCTCCACAAGTGGCCAGACTCTATTCTTGTTACTTGTTAAGTTGTTTATACAATTTACAACAAGACGAAAGCTACAATACCTATACCATATAGTATCATCACTAAAATCTTCCAGTTCACCAAGAAATAGACCTTATGTATTACAAAGGAGGCTGGAATAGTAAAAATAATATATCACATCACATAACACTTCATTGTTTATAAGGCGCTCAAACTGGACTGTCCCATAGTGAGTAGTCCTTGGGCAGAGTAGAAAGACTCCAAATGCATTTAGTTATCCCATGCCCACAGCAAGCTTTACCTATACTGACCTTAGAACTCCTTCCCAATAAGCCTGGATGTAACCTTTTCTTCTTTCTTCACACACTTCTCCTGTTGGTTAGTCACTATCAATTAGTCACAGTTGTCCATTAACACATGAGAGCTCTTTGTCACATTGGTTGCTGAAAGATTAAGTGGAGGGGAGAGAGGAGGGGCAGTTGAAAGGGGATCTTTCAGGTGTTTGGGATAGAGAAAGGGAAAGCCAGAGGTAGAGATATCCATGTAGGGTAAGAGAAGGAGAAAAAAAAGGAGACAGTACTTTCAGTGAAATGAATTACATTCTTCTTTTTGGTATGAACTGGCAAAATATTTGAGTTGTGTTTCAAGAATAAGATAGGCACTTAGCAAATGGCTGCATGACTTTCTGGAAGGCAGAAAATGGATTAGAAGAAGTTTTAGGCTCAAAAGATGAGGCTAGGGCTTCCCTGGTGGCGCAGTGGTTGAGAGTCCGCCTGCTGATGCAGGGGGCACGGGTTCGTGCCCCGGTCCGGGAGGATCCCACATGCCGCGGAGCGGCTGGGCCCGTGAGCCGTGGCCGCTGAACCTGCGCGTCCGGAGCCTGTGCTCCGCAACGGGAGGGGCCACAACAGTGAGAGGCCCGCGTACCGGAAAAAAAAAAAAAAAAAAAGATGAGGCTAGCAATGATAGAAAGGAGGAATGGAAATTACAGAGACAGATCTGAAGGGATGTATGTATGTACGTGTTTATGCCCCAAGGATTAGCCTTAATAAAAGAATAAGCCACACGGCTCAGGAGATTCTACTATTCAGGATAGATCTTTAAGGAGATAGAAATCCGGGGTGCTCAGCAGGATCACAGACAGATTAGGATGCAGTAAAGTAAGAATTGAAACTCAAAAGTACCCAAAGGTGTCAACTGCCTATACAGGGAAGGAATGTATCATCAGTCTTTGTAGCTGAGGTTGTTTAGAAGAGCAGAGTCCCTTCACTAGAAAATACTCAGTGATTATGTGTAGATCAGATATGTGATAGTGAATAGGTGGGTCACCCAGTGATTTCGTTAATTAAATATTTTAATTTAAAGTATTTGTCATAATTTAGAACTAGACTGAGAAATATCCAGCTTCAGAAATGACACATTTCAAGGGTCTGTTATAAACTCAAAGATTGTAGAGGCAGAAAGTACTCTCAGTGACAATCCAGTCCTGCCTCCCGAGGTCATAGTTGAAACCCAAACTCAAGGGGTTGAGACAGAATCTCAGCATTACCACCCAGCCCTGCTGACTCAATGTCCTTTCAACTATACCCTGTGGTCACTATGTCACTGAGATGTACAGAACCTCCCCACCCCAGAACCCTTGAGGTTAAGGGTTCTAGCATTGCTGATCATTCCTTCTACAGTAGGGAAACTCTGTCGTCTGTTCTCGATGAGGCCATCAGAACTTCTTGACTGCAGCCTAAAATAAGACTATCCTTCACCCACAAGTGAGTTTAGAAGCATATTTAATTTTACATCTACTATATAATGAATGCTGTGCTAGCTGCTATGGGGTGACATAAATAGAGAAAATAAGCCATCTTGAAATAATATGCTAACCAGGTCTTGCTGTAGTTATAAGAAGATGAAGTCAATTAGGGGTGACAAAATTCTGCAGTGCTCCATTTTTTTTTGTATTAAGTTGTCTTGCAGATTTTTCTCAACTCTTTTCAAACATAGATTTATGAAAATCTAGAGAAAAAGCCAAGAAAAGAAGAAAACATCTGTCCATGTACCGATATAAAACATAAACAAAAATATGAAAATATTTCTGACATTAAACCTTGTGGATACCAATGTATTGCCATCACAATCTATACTGTAAGAGCACAAGACTAAGTTCTGTTCATCCCTTGTGGATCCAGAAATTTGACCAAATAGAAGGAATTGCTTTCCAGTCAAGTTTCTTGGGTGAGCATGAAAAGACACTGGCTACTAAGGTTGAGTATTTTTGAGAAAGAAGGTATTCATCTTTAAAGAGGGCTAAAAGGTTGAAAAGTTTCTGCCTGAAGAAAATAAACTCAATTTCCATGACACAGCAATCTATCATTTCTACACCTAAAAAATGAAAGATATGGACAATGAATAAAAACAAGGTAGTAAAACATACATTGGTCATAAAAGGGAGACACAGTGATAATGCAGTGAAAACTGAGTCCTTGTAATAACTTTGAAATAGTCCCAACTGCTTCAAAAGAATAATACATATTATCATATAGGTCTAATGTGACATTTAAAAACTGATGTTAGGATTAAAAAGTAATGACAGCAAAGAGCCAGTGATTGGTACCAAAATAGAGATAACCTGGTCAAGTTTTCCAGAAAAAAATAATAAAAATGATCCATACCTTTGAAAATGTGCACTATATAGCACTTAGATAGCAGCCTTTCAGATGCTATGGAGTAATTTGTCTTTTTTAAGGTGCTCCAAATATAGAGGAATGGGAGCTTCACTGCATTTTCTAGAAGCCAAGTCTGGGTTTTGCCTTTACCACACATTCTGCCACAAATCAAAAATTTGTTATTGGCAAAGCTACTCAAATATAGCAAACCAATTTAAAACACACTATCATGCAGCAGAGAAGGTTAGACAAATGATTACAATTATTCTTCAAAATGGAAAATCAAGCATAAGTTAAATGTAAAATTGCTTGAACTGAACTGAGAAAATATTTACTCTGGCAAGGCTGATTGCAGTAAACTTGCTTCTTCAGATTTTTATGGCCCACTAGTTTTTATGTTTATATTCCTAACTTTAAGCTGAGTTATTGCAGAGATTCTATAAGATGGGTTTGTTTATGTGCTTGGAAATTCTTGGGGTGGCTCTTTGAGAATCATGTGTTTGAAAATGAATTTTTCAAGTTGCTGTGCAAGACTCATGTTGGGTCATTAAAAAGGAAAAAATATAAACCATTTATCTGAATGAGTGACAAAAATATTATATTCCAGAAAAATGCCAGCCCCTGGAGGAAAAAAAAATGAAGAAACTTTTTAAGCCCCCAAACTCTAAAAATCTAGAGTAAACATCACAATTTTATGTAAAATAGGACTAATGATACACATCAGAATGAGATTCAAGTTTAGAGAATTGATGTTATGCTATTCAGAAGCCTCTGAGAAGTTGAAGACTCTAAGAAAATAATACTGGCCAAGCATCTGATTTTATGTTCATGTACGCTTCTGAAATGTACCAAGAGAAACAGTATGACATGTGATCAGAACTGGAAAAAGTCTTCAAGGTACGGTGGATGCAACTGGTATTGTTATTTCCTGTTGATGTGAACTAAACAGTGTGTTAAGTAATGCAGTTGATTTATACTCTGCCACAAGCTCCTAATTTTGTTGCAGACAGATAACAATTTGTAGACTGCTATCCTTTGAGTGGTACTGCCCTAGGGGGGCAAAAGGAAGCTGGATCCCTGAGTCATTTCTTAGAACACATCACCAGACCAATCACAGCCATATTAGACTATTGTAGGAACAAGAAATACACCTTATTATTTCAGTAATAACCATTAAGCCACAACGATTATTGATTTTTTAAAAACACTTAGACAATCTTTAATAATATAGACTGTTAGAAAGAAAAAAGACACAACAGAATACACAGTATTTTCATGTCATCTTGAAATGTTAACAAATTTTTATGAACTCCACAACGTAAAAATTGAGCAGATCACATATTCTAACCATAGAAAATAAGCTAGTGATTAATATAAAGATATTTCAAAAAGCTAATTAAATGAAAGGTAAAAAAAAGTATTAATAACTCTTTGGACAAAGAGGAAATTTAAAATTTAAATATCACATAATTAGAAAATGCCAACAATAAGATTATTACAATCAAAACTCAGGAGAGTGAGGGCAAATCTGTTCTGAAGTGCATTTATTGTACTTTACTGAAAAATGCATAGAACTAATGAAGTTAGAAAAAAGCATACAAACATAAGGAAAGCAAGAGGAACAAAATAACATAGATAAGAAGAGAAAATAATTAATATGCTTTTAAAAGAAAAGCTGTAGACTTGACAGGTAAATCTAGGAATCAGATATTAATGGTAAAACAATAGTTAAAAGCAGTAAAATAGACCCCTAAGCAAGTCTGATCAAGAAAAAAAAGACCCTACAAATACATAAAATGATGAGGGAAGCATTAAGAAATTGTTTAATTTGAGGAAAATATAAATTATCAACATTACCTCAAAAACAAGTATATACTTTGACTAGAAAAATAGTGATGGATATATAAAAGTTGTCAAACTATAACTACTATAAAGATGTACAGGGAGACAATGTATATTGTTTGGGTTTTTTAATCTACTAATTTAGAAATATGGGTATACACATTATTGAAATATATTAAAATATAGTACATATTTCTTCTAAATTATCAGAGTGAATAAATTAAAATAAATAAAAATTGTATATCAAACAAAGGAAACGGCAGTAAAAAATTTTAGAAATCAATTTCTTAATTATAAAATAAGATGACAGATGATCCAAACATATCTGCCATAACAATAGCAAATTTGCAAATAATATATATTCATATCAGTTAGGGTCCAAAAACCAGATTAAATCATATGGTGTTGATAAGAGAAACACTTAATATTGACTTGGAATCTTTAAAGGTATTTAGATATCTATCAAACAAATGCAAGCAGAAAGAAAGGAGGACTCAGAACATCAAAATGAATCAAGTTTGAATTTAAGCCTTTAAACATAAATGAAACACATAAGGTTATTTTTTTACTAAGAAAAAGCTCAATAAAATATACTAACAAAGTATAAAACAAAAACTATTGAAAAAATATAGGAAAAAATAATATTGGTAAGAGAATTTCACAGAATTCTTGGCCTAGCAAACCAAGTATAAAGTTTTAAAACTGAATTTAAGGAGCATACCTAACCTGATTAAATAAACTGGTGTTAATGTATAGAGATTTTTCTCTTTGTTTTAAATAGTCCATATATCATTTATAAAAATTTTTAAACATTTTTATTGGAGTATAATTGCTTTACAATGGTGTGTTAGTTTCTGTTTCATAACAAAGTGAATCAGCTATACATATACATATATCCCCATATCTCCTCCTTCATGCGTCTCCCTCCCACCCTCCCTATGTGACCCCGCTAGGTGGTCACAAAGCACCCAGCTGATCTGCCTGTGATATGCAGCTGCTTCTCCCTAGTTATTTTACATTTGGTAGTGTATATATGTCCATGCCACTCTCTCACTTCGTCCAGCTTACCCTTCCCCCTCCCCATGTCCTCAAGTCCATTCTCTACGTCGTCGTCTTTATTCCTGTCCTGCCCCTAGGTTCTTCAGAAGCTTTTTTTTTTCTTTTAGATTCCATATATATGTGTTAGCATACAGTACTTGTTTTTCTCTTTCGGACTTACTTCACTCTGTATGACAGACTCTAGGTCCATCCACTTCACTACAAATAACTCAATTTCGTTTCTTCTTATGGCTGAGTAATATTCCATTGTATATATGTGCCAAACCTTCTTTATCCATTTATCTGACGATGGACACTAAGATTGCTTCCATGTCCTGGTTATTGTAAATAGAGCTGCAATGAACATTGTGGTACATGACTCTTTTTGAATTATGGTTTTCTCAGGGTATATGCCCAGGAGTGGGATTGATGGGTCGTACGGTACTTCTATTTTTAGTTTTTTAAGGAACCTCCATACTGTTCTCCATAGTGGCTGTATCAATTTACATTCCCACCAGCAGTGCAGAAGGGTTCCCTTTTCTCCACACCCTCTCCAGCAGTTATTGTTTGTAGATTTTTTGATGATGGCCATTCTGACTGGTGTGAGGTGATACCTCATTGTAGTTTTGAGTTGCATTTATCTAATGATTAGTGTTGTTGAGCATTCTTTCATGTGTTTGTTGGCAATCTGTATACCTTCTTTGGAGATATGTCTACTTAGGTCTTCTGCCCATTTTTGGATTGGGTTGTTTGTTTTTTTGATACTGAGCTGCATGAGCTGCTTGTATATTTTGCAGATTAATCCTTTGTTAGTTGCTTCATTTGAAAATATTTTCTCCGATTCTGAGGGTGGTCTTTTTATCTTGTTTATGGTTTCCTTTGCTGTGCAAAAGCTTCTAAATTTCATTAGGTCCCATTTGTTTATTTTTGTTTTTCTTTCCATTTCTCTAGGAGGTGGGTCAAAAAGCATCTTGCTGTGAATTATCTCATGGAGTGTTCTGCCTATGTTTTCCTCTAAGAGTTTTATAGTGTCTGGCCTTACATTTAGGTCTTTAATCCATTTTGAGTTTATTTTTGTGTATGATGTTAGGGAGTGTTCTAATTTCATTCTTTTACATGTAGCTGTCCAGTTTTCCCAGCACCACTTATTGAAGAGGCTGTCTTTTCTCCAGAATTGTATATTCTTGCCTCCTTTATCAAAAATAAGGTGACCATATGTGCGTGAGTTTATCTCTGGGCTTTCTGTCCTGTTCCATTGATCTATATTTCTGTTTTTGTGCCAGTACCATACTGTCTTGATTACTGTAGTTTTGTAATATACTCTGAAGTCAGGGAGCCTGATTCCTCCAGCTCCGTTTTTCTTTCTTAAGATTGCTTTGGCTATTTGGGGTCTTTTGTGTTTCTATACAAATTGTGAAATTTTTTGTTCTACTTCTGTGAAAAATGACATTGGTCGTTTGATAAGGATTGCATTGAACCTGTAGATTGCTTTGGGTAGTATAGTCATTTTCACAATGCTGATTCTTCCAATCCAAGAACAAGGTTTATCTCTCCATATGTTTGTATCATCTTTAACTTCTTTCATCAGTGTCTTATAGCTTTCTGCATACAAGTCTTTTGTCTCCTTAGGTAGGTTTATTACTAGGTATTTTATTCTTTTTTTTTTTTTTTTTTTTTTTTAGAGGAGATATATTTTTTTAATTGTGGTAGAATATACGTAATAAAGTTTACCATCTTCACCATTTTTAAGTGTCCAGTTCAGTGACACAAGCACATTGCTGTGCAGCCATCACCACCGTCTCCAGAGCGTCCGCATCTTCCAAGAGTGAAACTCCGTCCCTCTCAGACACTAACCACCGCCCCCAAGTCCTCACCATCTGCTTTCTGTCTCTGTGAATGTGACTGGTGCCTCAGATAAATGGAATCAAACAGGATTTGTCCTTCTGTGTCTGGCTTATCTCACGTCCTCAAGGTTCATCCGTGTCGTAGCAGGTGTCAGACTGTCCTTCCTTTTTTTTTTTTTTTTTTAAACATCTTTATTGGGGTATAATTGCTTTACAATGGTGTGTTAGTTTCTGCTTTATAACAAAGTGAATCAGCTATACATATACATATGTTCCCATATGTCTTCCCTCTTGCGTCTCCCTCCCTCCCACTCTCCCCATCCCACCCTTCCAGGCTGTCACAAAGCACCGAGCTAATATCCCTGTGCCTTGCGGCTGCTTCCCCCCAGCTATCTACCTTACTACGTTTGTTAGTGTGTATATGTCCATGACTCTCTCTCGCCCTGTCAAAACTCACCCTTCCCCCTCCCCATATCCTTAAGTCCGTTCTCCAGTAGGTCTGCGTCTTTATTCCTATCTTACCCCTAGGTTCTTCATGACATTTTTTTCCCTTAAATTCCATATATATGTGTTAGCATACGGTATTTGTCTTTTTCTTTCTGACTTACTTCACTCTGTATGACAGACTCTAGGTCTATCCATCTCATTACAAATAGCTCAATTTCATTTCTTTTTAAGGCTGAGTAATATTCCATTGTGTATATGTGCCACATCTTCTTTATCCATTCATCCGATGATGGGCGCTTAGGTTGTTTCCATGTCCTGGCTATTGTAAATAGAGCTGCAATGAACATTTTGGTACATGACTCTTTTTGAATTTTGGTTTTCTCAGGGTATATGCCAAGTAGTGGGATTGCTGGGTCATATGGTAATTCTATTTGTAGTTTTTTAAGGAACCTCCATACTGTTCTCCACAGTGGCTGAACCAATTCACATTCCCACCAGCAGTGCAAGAGTGTCCCCTTTTCTCCACACCCTCTCCAGCATTTATTGTTTCTAGATTTTTTGATGATGGCCATTCTGACTGGTGTGAGATGATATCTCATTGTAGTTTTGATTTGCATTTCTCTAATGATTAATGATGTTGAGCATTCTTTCATGTGTTTGTTGGCATTCTGTATATCTTCTTTGGAGAAATGTCTATTTAGGTCTTCTGCCCATTTTTGGATGGGGTTGTTTGTTTTTTTGTTATTGAGCTGCATGAGCTGCTTGTAAATTTTGGAGATTAATCCTTTGTCAGTTGCTTCATTTGCAAATGTTTTCTCCCATTCTGAGGGTTGTCTTTTGGTCTTGGTTATGGTTTCCTTTGCTGTGCAAAAGCTTTGAAGTTTCATTAGGTCCCATTTGTTTATTTTTGTTTTTATTTCCATTACTCTAGGAGGTGGGTCAGAAAGGATCTTGCTGTGATTTATGTCATAGAGTGTTCTTCCTATGTTTTCTTCTAAGAGTTTGATAGTTTCTGGCCTTACATTTAGGTCTTTAATCCATTTTGAGCTTATTTTTGTGTATGGTGTTAGGGAGTGATCTAATCTCATACTTTTACATGTACCTGTCCAGTTTTCCCAGCACCATTTATTGAAGAGGCTGTCCTTTCTCCACTGTACATTCCTGCCTCCTTTATCAAAGATAAGGTGTCCATATGTGCGTGGGTTTATCTCTGGGCTTTCTATCCTGTTCCACTGATCTATCTTTCTGTTTTTGTGCCAGTACCATACTGTCTTGATTACTGTTGCTTTGTAATATAGTCTGAAGTCAGGGAGCCTTATTCCTCCAGCTCCTTTTTTCGTTCTCAAGATTGCTTTGGCTATTCGGGGTCTTTTGTGTTTCCATACAAATTGCAAAATTTTTTGTTCTAGTTCTGTGAAAAATGCCAGTGGTAGTTTGATAGGGATTGCATTGAATCTGTAGATTGCTTTGGGTAGTAGAGTCATTTTCACAATGTTGATTCTTCCCATCCAAGAACATGGTATATCTCTCCATCTATTTGTATCATCTTTAATTTCTTTCATCAGTGTCGTATAATTTTCTGCATACAGGTCTTTCGTATCCTTAGGTAGGTTTATTCCTAGATATTTTATTCTTTTTGTTGCAATGGTAAATGGGAGTGTTTTCTTGATTTCACTTTCAGATTTTTCATCATTAGTATATAGGAATGCCAGAGATTTCTGTGCATTAACTTTGTATCCTGCTACTTTACCAAATTCATTGATTAGCTCTAGTAGTTTTCTGGTAGCATCTTTAGGATTCTCTATGTATAGTATCATGTCATCTGCAAACAGTGACAGCTTTACTTCTTCTTTTCCGATTTGGATTCCTTTTATTTCCTTTTCTTCTCTGATTGCTGTGGCTAAAACTTCCAAAACTATGTTGAATAAGAGTGGTGAGAGTGGGCAACCTTGTCTTGTTCCTGATCTTAGTGGAAATGCTTTCAGTTTTTCACCATTGAGGATGATGTTTGCTGTGGGCTTGTCATATATGGCCTTTATTATGTTGAGGAAAGTTCCCTCTATGCCTACTTTCTGGAGGGTTTTTATCATAAATGGGTGTTGAATTTTGTCGAAAGCTTTCTCTGCATCTATTGAGATGATCATATGGTTTTTCTCCTTCAATTTGTTCATATGGTTTATCACATTGATAGATTTGCGTATATTGAAGAATCCTTGCATTCCTGGAATAAACCCCACTTGATCATGGTGTATGATCCTTTTAATGTGCTGTTGGATTCTGTTTGCTAGTATTTTGTTGAGGATTTTTGCATCTATGTTCATCAGTGATATTGGCCTGTAGTTTTCTTTCTTTGTGACATCCTTGTCTGGTTTTGGTATCAAGGTGATGGTGGCTTCGTAGAAGGAATTTGGGAGTGTTCCTCCCTCTGCTATATTTTGGAAGAGTTTGAGAAGGATAGGTGTTAGCTCTTCTCTAAACGTTTGATAGAATTCACCTGTGAAGCCATCTGGTCCTGGGCTTTTGTTTGTTGGAAGGTTTTTAATCACAGTTTCAATTTCAGTGCTTGTGATTGGTCTGTTCATATTTTCTATTTCTTCCTGATTCAGTCTTGGCAGGTTGTGCATTTCTAAGAATTTGTCCATTTCTTCCAGATTGTCCATTTTATTGGCATAGAGTTGCTTGTAGTAATCTCTCATGATTTTTTTTATTTCTGCAGTGTCAGTTGTTACTTCTCCTTTTTCATTTCTAATTCTATTGATTTGAGTCTTCTCCCTTTTTTTCTTGATGAGTCTGGCTACTGGTTTATCTATTTTGTTTATCTTCTCAAAGAACCAGCTTTTAGTTTTATTGATCTTTGCTATTGTTTCCTTCATTTCTTTTTCATTTATTTCTGATCTGATTTTTATGATTTCTTTCCTTCTGCTAGCTTTGGGGTTTTTTTGTTCTTCTTTCTCTAATTGCTTGAGGTGCAAGGTTAGGTTGTTTATTCGAGATGTTTCCTGCTTCTTAAGGTGGGCTTGTATTGCTATAAACTTCCCCCTTAGAACTGCTTTTGCTGCATCCCATAGGTTTTGGGTCGTTGTGTCTCCATTGTCATTTGTTTCTAGGTATTTTTTGATCTCCTCTTTGATTTCTTCAGTGATCACTTCATTATTAAGTAGTGTATTGTTTAGCCTCCATGTGTTTGTATTTTTTACAGATCTTTTCCTGTAATTGATATCTAGTCTCATGGCGTTGTGGTCGGAAAAGATACTTGATACAATTTCAGTTTTCTTAAATTTACCAAGGCTTGATTTGTGACCCAAGATATGATCTATCCTGGAGAATGTCCCATGAGCACTTGAGAAAAATGTGTATTCTGTTGTTTTTGGATGGAGTGTCCTATAAATATCAATTAAGTCCATCTTGTTTAATGTATCATTTGAAGCTTGTGTTTCCTTATTTATTTTCATTTTGGATGATCTGTCCATGGGTGAAAGTGGGGTGTTAAAGTCCCCTACTATGAATGTGTTACTGTTGATCTCCCCTTTTATGGTTGTTAGTATTCGCCTTATGTATTGAGGTGCTCCTATGTTGGGTGCATAAATATTTACAATTGTTATATCTTCTTCTTGGATCGATCCCTTGATCATTATGTAGTGTCCTTCTTTGTCCCTTTTAATAGTCCTTATTTTAAAGTCTATTTTGTCTGATATGAGAATTGCTACTCCAGCTTTCTTTTGGTTTCCATTTGCATGGAATATCTTTTTCCATCCCCTTACTTTCAGTCTGTATGTGTCTCTAGTTCTGAAGTGGGTCTCTTGTAGACAGCATATATAAGGGTCTTGTTTTTGTATCCATTCAGCCAATCTGTGTCTTTTGGTGGGAGCATTTAGTCCATTTACATTTAAGGTAATTATCGATATGTATGTTCCTATTTCCATTTTATATATTGTTTTGGGTTCGCTACTATAGGTCATTTCCTTCTCTTGTGTTTCGTGTCTAGAGAAGTTCCTTTAGCATTTGTTGTAAAGCTGGTTTGGTGGTGCTGAACTCTCTCAGCTTTTGCTTGTCTGTAAAGGTTTTAATTTCTCCATCAAATGTGAATGAGATCCTTGCTGGGTAGAGTAGTCTTGGTTTCAGGCTATTCTCCTTCATCACTTTCAGTATGTCCTGCCACTCCCTTCTGGCTTGTAGGGTTTCTGCTGAGAGATCAGCTGTTAACCTTATGGGGATTCCCTTGTGTGTTATTTGTTGTTTTTCCCTTGCTGCTTTTAATATGCTTTCTTTGTATTTAATTTTTGACAGTTTGATTAATATGTGTCTTGGCGTGTTTCTCCTTGTATTTATCCTGTATGGGACCCTCTGTGCTTCCTGGACTTGATTAACTATTTCCTTTCCCATATTAGGGAAGTTTTCAACTATAATCTCTTCAAATATTTTCTCAGTCCCTTTCTTTCTTTCTTCTTCTTCTGGAACCCCTATAATTCGAATGTTGGTGCGTTTCATGTTGTCCCAGAGGTCTCTGAGACTGTCCTCAGTTCTTTTCATTCTTTTTTCTTTATTCTGCTCTGCAGTAGTTATTTCCACTACTTTATCTTCCAGGTCACTTATCCGTTCTTCTGCCTCAGTTATTCTGCTATTGATCCTATCTAGAGTGATTTTAATTTCATTTATTGCATTGTTCATCGTTGCTTGTTTCATCTTTAGTTCTTGTAGGTCCTTGTTAACTGTTTCTTGCATTTTGTCCATTCTACTTCCAAGATTTCGGATCATCCTTACTATCATTATTCTGAATTCTTTTTCAGGTAGATTGCCTATTTCCTCTTCATTTGTTAGGTCTGGTGGGTTTTTATCTTGCTCCTTCATCTGCTGTGTGTTTTTCTGTCTTCTCATTTTGCTTATCTTACTGTGTTTGGGGTCTCCTTTTTGCAGGCTGCACTTTCGTAGTTCCCGTTGTTTTTGATGTCTGTCTCCAGTGGCTAAGGTTGTTTCAGTGGGTTGTGTAGGCTTCCTGGTGAGGGGACTAGTGCCTGTGTTGTGCTGGATGAGGCTGGATCTTGTCTCTCTAGTGGGCAGGTTCACGTCTGGTGGTGTGTTTTGGGGTGTCTGTGGCCTTATTATGATTTTAGGCAGCCTCTCTGCTAATAGGTGGGGTTGTGTTCCTGTTTTGCTAGTTGTTTGGCGTAGGTTGTCCAGCACTGTGGCTTGCTGGTCGTTGAGTGAAGCTGGGTGCTGGTGTTAAGATGGAGGTCTCTGGGATATTTCCACCGTTTAATATTATGTGGAGCTGGGAGGTCTCTTGTTGACCAGTGTCCTGAAGTTGGCTCTCCTACCTCAGAGGCAGAGCCCTGACTCCTGGCTGGAGCACCAAGAGCCTTTCATCCACACAGCTCAGAATAAAAGGGAGAAAAAGTAGGGAGAATTAGTAGAAGTATGAGTAAAGAAAGAAGGAAAGGAGGAAAGGAAGGAAGGAAGAAAGAAGCAAAGAAGGAAAGAAAGGAGGGAGGGAGGGAGAGAGGGAGGAAGGAAGGAAGGAGGGAAAGAAGGAAAAAAGAAAGAAAGATGATACAGTAAAAATAAAATAAAGTATAATATAGTTATTGAATTAAAAAAATATTTAGAAAAAAAAAAAGGGACGGATAGAACCTTAGGACAAATGTTGGAAGCAAAGCTATACAGAGAAAATCTTACACAGAAGCATACACATACACCTTCACAAAAAGAGGTAAAGGGGGAAAAATCATAAATCCTGCTCCCTGAGACCACCTCCTCAATTTGGGGTGATTCGTTGTCTAAAGGAGGGAAGGAAGGAAGGAAAGAAAGAAAGAACGAAGGTAAAGTGTAATAAAGTTATTACAATTAAACTTAATTATTAAGAAAAAGAATTTTTAAAAAAAAGTCATGGACGGATAGAGCCCTAGGACAAATGGTGGAAGCAAGAGTATACAGACAAGATCTCACACAGAAGCATACACGTACACATTCACAAAAAGAGGAAAAGGGAAAAAAATCATAGATCTCGCTCCTAAATTCCACCTCTTCAATTTGGGATCATTCCTTGTCTATTCAGGTATTCCACAGATGCAGGGTATATCAAGTTGATTGTGGAGCTTTAATCCGCTGCTTCTGTGGCTGCTGGGAGAGATTTCCCTTTCTCTTCTTTGTTGTCACAGCTCACAGGAGCTCAGCTTTGGATTTGGCCCTGCCTCTGCGTGTAGGTCGCTGGAGGGCGTCTGTTTTTTCGCTCAGACAGGACGGGGTTAAAGGAGCCGCTGATTCGGGGCCTCCGGCTCACTCAGGCCGGGGGTTGGGGGATGGGGGAAGGAGGGGCACTGCGTGCGGGGCCGGCCTGCGGCGGCAGAGGCGGCGTGACGTTGCGGCAGAGGCCGGCGTGACGTTGCACCAGCCTGAGGCCCGCCGTGCGTTGTCCCGGGGAAGTTGTCCCTGGATCCCGGGAACCTGGCAGTGGCGGGCTGCACAGGCTCCGCGGAAGAGGGGTGTGGAGAGTGACCTGTGCTCGCACACAGGCCCCTTGGTGGCGGCAGCAGCAGCCTTAGCGTCTCCCGCCCGTCTCTGGGGTCCGCGGTTTTAGCCGCGGCTCGCGCCCGTCTCTGGTGTTTGCGCTTTCAGCCGCGGCTCGCGCCCGTCTCGGGGGCTCACGCCCTCAGCCGCGGCTCGCGCCCGTCTCTGGGGTTCGCGCTTTTAGCCGCGGCTCGCGCCCGTCTCTGGAGTTCCTTTAAGCAGCGCTCTTAAACCCCTCTCCTCGCGCACCAGGAAACAAAGAGGGAAGAAAAAGTCTCTTGCCTCTTCGGCAGGTGCAGGCTTTTCCCCGAACTCCCTCCCGGCTAGTCGTGGTGCACTAACCCCTTCAGGCTATGTTCAAGCCGACAACCCCAGTCCTCTCCCTGAGCTCCGTCCAAAACCAAAACCCGAGCCTCAGCTCGCAGCCCCGCCCGCCCCGGCGGGTGAGCAGACAAGCCTCTCGGGTTGGTGAGTGCTGGTCGGCACCGATCGTCTGTGCAGGAATCTCCCCGCTTTGCCCTCCGCACCCGTCGCTGTGCACTACTCCGCGGTCCCGAAACTCCCCCCTCTGCCTCCCGCAGTCTCCGCCCGCGGAGGGGCTTCCTAGTGTGTGGAAACTTTTCCTCCTTCACAGCTCCCTCCCACTGGTGCAGGTGCCGTCCTTATTCTTTTGTCTCTGTTTTTTCTTTTGCCCTACCCAGTTACGTGGGGAGTTTCTTGCCTTTTGGGAGGTCTGAGGTCTTCTGCCAGCCTTCAGTAGGAGTTCTGTAGGAGTTGTTCCACGTGTGGATGTATTTCTGGTGTATCCGTGGGGAGGAAGGCGATCTCCGCGTCTTACTCTTCCGCCATCTTCAAGGTCCCCCCTGTCCTTCCTAGGTATTTTATTCTTTTGTTGCAATGGTAAATGGGAGTGTTTCCTTAATTTCTCTTTCAGATTTTTCATCATTAGTGTATAGGAATGCAAGAGATTTCTGTGCATTAATTTTGTATCCTGCTACTTTATGAAATTCATTGATTAGTTCTAGGAGTTTTCTGGTGGTACCTTTAGGTATCGTGTCTTCTGCAAACAGTGACAGCTTTACTTCTTCTATTCCAATTTTTATTCCTTTTATTTCCTTTTCTTCTCTGATTGCTGTGGCTAAAACTTCCAAAACTATGTTGAATAAGAGTGGTGAGAGTGGACAACCTTGTCTTATTCCTGATCTTAGAGGAAATGGTTTTAGTTTTTCACCACTGAGAATGATTTTGGCTGTGGATTTGTCATATATGGCCTTTATTATATTGAGGTAAGTTCCTTCTGTGCCTACTTTCTGGAGGCTTTTTATCATAAATGGGTGTTGAATTTTGTCAAAAGCTTTTTTCTGCTTCTATTGAGATGAACATATGGTTTTTATCCTTCAATTTGTTAATGTGGTTTATCACATTGATTGATTTGTGTATATTGAAGAATCCTTGCATCCCTGGGGTAAACCCCACTTGATCATGGTGTATGATCCTTTTGATGTGCTGTTGGATTCTGTTTGCTAGTATTTTGTTGAGGATTTTTGCATCTATATTCATCAGTGATATTGGCCTATAGTTTTCTTTCTTTGTGACATCTTTGTCTGGTTTTGGTATCAGGGTGATAGTGACCTCGTAGAATGAGTTTGAGAGTGTTCCTTCCTCTGCTATATTTTGGAAGAGTTTGAGAAGGATAGGTGTTAGCTCTTCTCTAAATGTTTGATAGACTTCACCTGTGAAGCCATCTGGTCCTGGTCTTTTGTTTGTTGGAAGAGTTAAATACAGTCTCAATTTCAGTGTTTGTGATTGGTCTGTTTTTATTTTCTATTTCTTCCTGGTTCAGTCTCGGAAGGTTGTACTTTTCTAAGAATTTGTCCATTTCTTCCAGGTTGTCCATTTTATCCGTATATAGTTGCTTGTAGTAATCTCTCATGACCCTTTGTGTTTCTGCAGTGTCTGTTGTTACTTCTCCTTTTTCATTTCTAATTCTATTGCTTTGAATCTTCTCCCTTTTTTTCTTGATAAGTCTGCCTAATGGTTTATCAATTTTGTTTATCTTCTCAAAGAACCAGCTTTAAGTTTTATTGATCTTTGGTATTGTGTCCTTCATTTCTTTTTCATTTATTTCTGATCTGATCTTTATGATTTCTCTCCTTCTGCTAACTTTTTGTGGGTTTTTTTCTTCTTCTTTCCCTAATTGCTTTAGGTGTAAGGTTAGGTTGTTTATTTGAGAGGTTTCTTGTTTCTTGTGGTAGGATTGTATTGTTATAAACTTCCATCTTAGAACTGATTTTGCTGTATCCCGTAGGTTTGGGGTCATCGTGTTTTTATTGTCATTTGTTTCTAGGTATTTTTTGATTTCCACTTTGATTTCTTCAGTGATCTTTTGGTTATTTAGTAGTGTATTGTTTAGCCTCCATGATTTTATCCTGTAATTGATATCTAGTCTCATAGCATTGTGGTCAGAAAAGACACTTGATACAATTTCAATTTTCTTAAATTTACCAAGGCTTGATTTGTGACCCAAGATATGGTCTTCCTGGAGAATGTCCCATGAGCACTTGAAAAGAAAGTGTATTCTGTTGGCTTTGGATGGAATGTCCTATAAATATCAATTAAGTCCATCTTGTTTAATGTATCATTTAAAGCTTGTGTTTCCTTCTTTATCTTCATTTTGGATGATCTGTCATTGGTGAAGGTGGGGTGTTAAAGTCCCCTACTCTTATTTTGTTAGTGTTGATTTCCCCTTTTATGGCTGTTATCATTTGCCTTATGTATTGAGGTGCTCCTATGTTGGGTTCATAAATATCTACAATTGTTTTATCTTCTTCCTGGATTGACCCCTTGATCATTATGTAGTGTCCTTCTTTGTCTCTTGTAATAGTCTTTATTTTAAAGTCTATTTTTTCTGATATGAGCATTGCTACTCTAGCTTTCTTTTGATTTCATTTGAATGGAATGTCTTTTTCCATCCCCTCATTTTCAGTCTGTATGTGTCCCTAGGTCTGAAGTGGGTCTCTTGCAGACAGCATATATACGGGTCTTGTTTTTGTATCCATTCAGGTAGTCTGTGTCTTTTGGCTGGAGCATTTAATCCATTTACATTTAAGTAATTATCGATATGTGTGTTCCTATTATCATTTTCTTAATTGTTTTGGGTTTGTTATTGTGGGTCTTTTCCTTCTCTTGTGTTTCATGCCTAAAGAAGTTCCTTTAGCATTTGTTGTAAAGCTGGTTTGGTGGTGATAAATTCTCTTAGCTTTTGCTTGTCTGTAAACGTTTTAATTTCTCCATTGAATCTGAATGAGATCCTTGCTGGGTAGAGTAATCTTGGTTGTAGGTTTTTCCCTTTCATCACTTTAAATATGTCTTGCTACTCCCTTCTGGGTTTAGTTTCTGCTTAATGATCACTCGTTAACCTTATGGGGATTCCTTTGTATGTTATTTGTTGTTTTTCCCTTGCTGCTTTTAATATATTTTCTTTGTATTTAATTTTTGATAGTTGGATTAATATGTGTCTTGGCGTGTTTCTCCTTGGATTTATCCTGTCTGGGACTCTCTGTTCTTCCTGGATTTGGTTGACTATTTCCTGTCCCATATTAGGGATGTTTTCAACTATAATCTCTTCAAATATTTTCTCAGTCACTTTCTTTTTCTCTTCTTCTTCTGGGACCCCTATAATTCAAATGTTAGTGCATTTAATGTTGTCCCAGAGGTCTCTAAGTCTGACTTCAGTTCTTTTCATTCTTTTTTCTTTATTCTGCTCTGTGCTAGTTATTTCCACTATTTTATCTTCCAGGTCACTTATCTATTCTTCTGCCTCAGTTATTTGGCTATTGGTTCCTTCTAGAGAATTTTTAATTTCATTTATTGTGTTGTTCATCACTGTTTGTTTGCTCTTTAGTTCTTCTTGGTCCTTGTTTAAACGTTTCTTGTATTTTCTCCATTCCATTTCCAAGATTTTGGATCATCTTTTCTATCATTACTCTGAATTCTTTTTCAGGTAGACTGCCTATTTCCTCTTCATTTGTTAGGTCTGGTGGGTTTTTACCTTGATCCTTCCTCTGCTGTGTGTTTCTCTGTCTTCTCATTTTGCTTAACTTACTGTGTTTGGTGTCTCCTTTTTGTAGGCTGCAGGTTCGTAGTTCCCATTGTTTTTGGTGTCTGCCCCCAGTGGTTAAGGTTGGTTCAGTGGGTTGTGTAGGCTTCCTGGTAGAGGGGACTGGTGCCTGTGTTCTGGTGGATGAGGCTGTATCTTGTCTTTCTGGTGGGCAGGACCATGTCTGGTGGTGTGTTTTGGGATCTCTGTGACCTTAGTATGATTTTAGGCAGCCTCTCTGCTAACGGGTGGCATTGTGGTCCTGTCTTGCTAGTTGTTTGGCATAGGGTGTACAGCACTCTAGCTTGCTGGTCATTGAGTGGAGCTGGGTCTTAGTGTTGTGATGGAGATCTCTGGGAGTGCTTTCACCATTTGATATTTCATGGAGCTGGGAGGTCTCTGGTGGGCCACTGTCCTGAACTCGGCTCTCTCACCTCAGAGGCACAGGCCTGACACCTGCCCCATGCACCAAGACCCTGTCAGCTACACGGCCAGGTATGTGGGGAGTTTCTTGCCTTTTGGGAAGTCTGAGGTCTTCTGCCAGTGTTCAGTAGGTGTTCTGTAGGAATTGTTCCACATGTAGATGTATTTCTTATGTATTTGTGGGGAGGAAGTTGATCTCCATGTCTTACTCCTCCGCCATCTTGAGGGTCTCTCCTCATTTACAAAATTGACCATAGTAGCCTACAAAGAAGCAGTTAATAGTTTTAAAAAATGTAGAAAATGGATGGACGTAGCGATTATCATATTAAGTGACATAAGTCAGACAGAGAAGACAAAATCATATGATATCACTTATATGTGGAATCTATAAAAATGATATAAATGACGTTACTTACAAAACAGAAATAGACACACAGACATAGAAAACAAAGTTATGGTTATCAAATGGGATGGCAGAAGGAGATAAATTAGGACTTTGCTGTACACCTGAAATTAACACAACATTGTGAGTTAACTATACTTCAATAAAGAAAATGTAGAAATTATACATGCTCTATTTTGACTAGTGTTCTGTTTAGAACTAAATACATTAATACTGACAATATTGAACCTCTCTGATAACAACACACAGAAATGCTAAATTGAAACAAAACAATATATGAAATATGTGAAAGATATATCCCTAAGAATGAAAAGTATATCCCCAAGTGACAGAAGTCAGGTAAACTGAAAATCAGATGTATAAATTCAGGGGTTGTCACTTGAGTAGGCTCAGGAAAAACTTGGACATGCACATGAAACCTAATGGCCAGAGCATGGAGTTTCAGTGTCCAATGGGAATATGAGATATGGCCTTGGATTCCTGAATGTTATTGATAGTACTATATTGATATTTTTGTCTAAAGTCCCTTCAGCAGAAAGGTATTTTTAAAAAACTCTCCAACCACTAGAAGAAGGAAGCTAAAAGGGTTCTCTGCACCATGAGTGAATATCGAGTTGAAATATATACTACCAGAATGATGAGGAATCCTTAAACCAACCAAGTTAATGTATAAACTATTCTCAGGTTATTTCCCAGTGAGTTACATACAAAATATTCTCTAGAGAGATTTTTACAGCTCAAACTTCATGATTTTGCTAAAGGAAAACCTTTTTCTACTGAAGATGAGCATGCAATCAAAAATGCAAAAAATTCCCCATGAGTGAGAGTCAGCAGACACCACAAATAGGAGGGTTAGCCTACCTGGAGCTTGAGATCATAAAACAATATTCTGTAATACTCCAAAGAAATTATGTTTAAAATAACTGAAAGATAAAATAATATAAGCCACAAAGAAAAAAAATAGTATAAATTTAAAAAACAGTAGACAAATTTCAAGCCAATATAAAGAGAGATTCCAGAAATCCAAAAGGTATCTGAAGAAATATAAAAAATAGTGCACTCAATGGATCAGTTTAAAAGAAGAGTAGACAGCAACCTAAATGTTCATAGACAGATTAATGGATAAAGAAGCTATGGTACATATATACAATGGAATAGTACTCAGCCACAAAAAAAGAATGAAATAATGCCATTTGCAGCAACATGAATGGATCTAGAGATCATCATACTAAGTGAAGTAAGCCAGACAGAGAAAGACAGACATCATATGATATTGCTTATATGTGGAATCTAAAAAATGATACAAATGAAGTTATTTATAAAACAGAAATAGAGTCACAGATGTAGAAAACAAATTTATGGTTACTAGGGGTGTAAGGGGGTGAAGGATAAATTGGGAGCTTGGGATTGACATATACACACTACTATGTAAAAAATAGATCACTAATAAGGACCTACTGTATAGCACAGGGAACTCTACTCAATACCCTGTAATTACCTATACGCGAAAAGAATCCAAGAAAGGGTGGATATGTGTATATGCATATGTATAACTGATTCACTGCTGTACAGCAGAAACTAACACAACATTGTAAATCAACTATACTCCAATAAAAAGAAAATTAGACATAGCGGAAGAGACAGTATGTTAGAAGAAATATCTGAGGGAATTACTTAGATTTCAATATAAGAAGTTAAAGAGATGAAAAATATGAACGAAAGATTAAGAAACATTGAAGAAAGGATGAAAAGACCTCATATATAAAAATAGAAATTTCAGAAGAAGAGAATGAGACAATTGGTGAAAAGCCATAATTTTTTAAATGGCTGAGTATTTTCCAAAATTACAAAAGATGTGAATCCTAAAATTAAAGGAACTAAAAAAGTCCTGATTATAATAATTAAAATGTATTTCACTTTGACCATATTCTATTAAAATTACATATAAAAAGAAGATAAAGAGGAAAGAGGAATATATAAATGCTACCAAAAAGAAAAGTCCATAATCAACAAAGAAAAAGAAGTTGTTTCGCAGCAGTCAGTAGCCAAAATAAAGCCTGAAAGACTATAGAACAATATCCCCACAATGCTGAAGGTAAATATCGATCAACCAAGATTTTTTATACACAAGTAAAATATATCACAAGGATATGGATAAAATGAGGGTATTTTTAGTCAAAGACTAAGATAATTTGCCACTCACATTCCCTCACTATCAGTTCTATTAAAGGATGTACTTCAGGAAGTAATTTTTAAAAATCCAGATAGCTTTTTCAATGCAAAATCAGCATGAATATAAATAGCAAATCCCACTAAAAATAAAATAGGAATAAGATGCCAGTCACAAGAGAAATAAAATATATAAAGAATCCAGGATACATTTAGTACAAGATATCCAAGAACTTAATGGATAAACAGACAATTTATATGTGAGAATTTGTTGTATAAGTGAAATATCTTACATGAGATGTACCATGATAAACTACTTTATTATAGTGTTTTAACACTTGACTGTCTCTATGGAAAAATTAAATTGAATACCTTATTTATACAGTATGCAAAAATCAAATCAATATGAATTAATAATCCATGCATAAAATAAAGACTTCAAAGTTTTAGAGAAATGTAATATTTTTATGAAATTGAGGTGGGGAAAGATTTCAAAATATAATACAAAAGCATAAACCATAAAGGAAAGAACTGATCAATTAAAATTTGAAACTTCTCCTTGAAAAGGATAGCATAAAAATCACAATGCAGGTATGAAAATACATGCAACTGCTAATGCATTATTATTCAGAATATATTAAAGTTGCAACAAACCTATAAAAAACTGCCTAGAGAAAAAAACAATAGAAGAATGGTCAAATAATATGACCAGACATTTTGCAAAAAAAGGAAATCCAATAGCCAATAAATATGAAGACCAATCTTACTAATAAAATGAGAAATTCAAATTAAAATTTGATGAGATATCAATTTACACCTATCTCATTGGCAAAAATTTACAAGTCTGATAAAATGATGAAACAGGAAGAATATCTTGATTCATACTTTGCTAGTTGGATATAAATCATCACAACAGAGCAATATGGCAACTGATAGTAAAGTTAATATATTTTTTAATCTAACAATTTTACTTTTATGTAGTTAGGATTAAAAATGTTTCCCCTTGTGCACTAAGAGGTATACATCAAAGCATTGTTTATAAAAGCAAAAAATTGGAAGCATCCTAATGTGACATTTGTAGAAAAATTTTTAAAAACTAATTTATTTACTTAAACACAATAGAGAGGTGAAAATAAGTAGATCAATATGTCAACATGAATAAATCTAAAAAACATTAGTATCAAGAAAAACTAGATTGTAAAGTTAGGTACCGGGGACACACAGTTTTGAGAGGCACAGGTCTGTTGTGTCCCCCTTTGCCTGGCAAAGCAATAAAGCTATTCTTTTCTACTTCACCCCCACCCCCCAAAAAATGTTAGGTACATGATGTCATTTATGTAAATGATTTTATTTGTTTTGTTTTTTATTGAAGTATAGTTGATGTTATATAACTATTTTAAACAATGATAGAATGCTATAAATTGAGGATTTTTACCTATGTTTAAAATTATTGAAAACATGTGGAAATGATACATATACCAAGTTCAGAAATAGTGTGTATTGAGTGAAAAGAAAAATAGGAAAAGATGGATCTTAAGTCATATATTACTTTCAAAAATAATAAATAAATATTGTAGAATAGATAAATATGTTAAATTTCTGTTGTGTCTACATAGTTGTATACCATATTATTATTTTTTTTCTGAATGTTTAAAATAGTTCACATATAATACCAAAATTACAAAAAGAAATAGCTAATTTTAACTTCATCAAAATTGAAAATTTTGAGCTTCAAAGACATCATCAAAAAAGTGAAAAGATAATCCACACAATGGGAGAAAATATTTGCAAATCATATATAAGATAAGCATCTCATATCCAGAATACATAAAGAACTCTTTCAACTCAACAATAAAAAGACAAATAATCCAGTTTAAAGATGGGCAAAGGATTTGGGTAGACATTTCTCCAAAGAAGATATACAAATGGCCAATAGTCACATAAAAAAGATTCTCAGAGTCAACAGTCACTAGGGAAATGCAAATCAAAACCACGGTTAAGATACCTCTTCACACCCACTAGGAATGCTATAATGAAAAAACAAAGAAAAGAATTAATGTAGGTGAGGATGTGAAGAAACTGGAACTCTCATACAATGCTTGTGTAAAATGATGCATCACTGTTGAAAACAATTTGGCAGTTCCTCAAAAAGTTAAATATGGAGTTACCATATGACCCAGAAATTCCATCCCTAGTTATATACAAAAGAAAATTTAAAACATTTGTTCACAGAAAAACTTGTGCGTGAATTTTTACAGCCTCATTATTTATAATATCCAAAAACCGGAAACAACTAAAATTTCATTAAGGAATAAATTCGTAAACAGAATGTGGAAAATTATTTGGCAATAAAGAGGAATGGAGTACTGATACATGCTATGGTATGGATGAACCTTGAAAACATCATGCTAAATGAAAGAAACCAAACACAATAGCCACTGCCTCATTGGTTTCCAAGACCATCCTCAGGCTTGATAATTCACTAGAGAAACTCATAAGAACCAGAGATATTATATTTATGGTTATGGTTTACTATAGCAAAAAGATGCAGATCAAAATCAGCAAAAAGGGAAAAGTGCATGGAGGGAAGTCAGGGAGAAACCACGTATAAGCTTCCAGGTGTACTCTCCAAGTGAACTCACATAGGATGTGCTTAATTCTCACAGCAACAGTGTGTGATAACACAGGCAAAGTGTTGCCATTCATGGAAGTTGACATAAGCTTTGGTATCCAAAATTTTTACCTAGAGTCGTTCACATAGACTACTGAGACTCAGATACTCAATTTATCTATTCAGACTGCAGACCCCAAGAGCAAAAAATAGGTATTCACCATAAATCACATTGTTAGCATAAACTATCTGATACAGAATGGCTCAAGGCCTCCAGCATGCAAAAACACTCTTATCAAGCTGAACATTTCAAGGGCTCAGAACTCAGCTTCCAGGAGCAGGCCAAGAGCCAGTCCTAAATATAGACCTTTCCTGGGAATGTGCAGAGTTTATGAACCTAAGCCTGATGTGATAACCTTTTCCTGCTCAACCACATACTCTGTGGTTCCATTTATATGAAATATCCAGAATAGGCAAAACCATAGAGACAGATAATAGATTAGTCATTGAGAGAAAATGGGGAAAAGGGGCATGGGGAGTGACTGCTAATGTGTATGAGACCTTTTTTTTTTTGGCCATTTCCATTTTTATTAATTGGAAAACTATACGGCAATCATTTAAATTGAAAAGAACTGTATTTTGTGGATAATACATTTATCCATTCCAGATAATTTCTTCAGTGAAATTTTTTTTTTTTTTTTTTTCTAATTTTTTTTTTTTTTTTTTTTTTGGCGGTACGCGGGCCTCTCACTGTTGTGGCCTCTCCCGTTGCGGAGCACAGGCTCCGGACGCGCAGGCTCAGCGGCCATGGCTCACGGACCCAGCTGCACCATGGCATGTGGGATCTTCCCGGACCGGGGCATGAACCCATGTCCCCTGCATCGGCAGGCGGACTCTCAACCACTGCACCACCAGGGAAGCCCTTTTTTTTTTTTTTTTTTTTTTTTTAAATTTATTTATTTATTTATGGCTGCGTTGGGTCTTCGTTGCTGCACATGGGCTTGCTCTAGTTGCAGAGAGCGGACGCTACTCTTTGTTGCAGTGTGTGGGCTTCTCATTGCAGTGGCTTCTCTTGATGCAGAGCACGGGCTCTAGGCAAGCGGGCTTCAGCAGTTGTGGCACACGGGCTCAGTAGTTGTGGCTCAAGGGCTTAGTTACTCCGTGGCATGTGGGATCTTCCTGGACCAGGGCTCGAACCCGTTACCCCTGCATTGGCAGGCGGATTCTCAACCACCGTGCCACCAGAGAAGCCCTTCAGTGAAATGTTTATTTTCATTCTGTTATTAGATTACTTTTAGTGTTGGGACTTTTTCATTTTTTTTTTATTGAAGTATATATAATTTACAATGTATTAGTTTCAGGTGTACAGCAAAGTGATTCCATTTTATTTATATATACATTCTTTCTCAGATCTTTTCCATTATAGGTTATTACAAGGTATTTAATATAGTTCCCTGAGCTATACAGTAGGTCCTTGTTGTTTATCTATTTTACATATAGCAGTGTGTATCTGTTAATCCCAAACTTGTATTATCTCCCCTGCCTCCTACTATCCCATTTGGTAACCATAAGTTTGTTTTCTATGTTTGTGAGTCTATTTCTGTTTTATAAATAAGTTCCTTTGTATCTTTTTTTTTTTTAGGTTCCACAAATAAGTGATATCATATGACATTTGTCTTTCTCTGACTTACTTCACTTAACATGATAACCTCTAGGTCCATCCATGTTGCTGCATATGGCATTATTTCACTCTTTTTTATGGCCGAGTAATATTCCATTGTGTATATATACCACATCTTCTTTACCCACTCATCTGTTGATGGACATTTGGATTGATTCCATGCCTTGGTTAATGTAACTAGTGCTGCTATGAACTTTGGGGTGCATATATCTTTGTGAATTAGAGTTTTCATCTTTGCTGTATATGTGCCCAGGAATTAGATTGCAGGATCATATAGTAACTCTATTTTTAGTTCTTTAAGGAACCTCCATACTGTTTTCCATAGTGGCTGTACCAATTTACATTCCCACTAAGAGTGTAGGAGGGTTCCCTTTTTCTCTACACCCTCTCTAGCATTTACTATTTGTAGAATTTTTAATGATGGCCATTCTGACTGCTGTGGGGTGATACCTTATTGTAGTTTTGATTTGAATTTTTCCAATAATTAGCGATGTTGAGCATCTTTTCTTGTGCCTTTTGGCCATCTGTATGTCTTCTTTGGAGAAATGTCTGTTTAGGTCATCTGCGCGTTTTTGATTTTTTTTTTTTATATATTAAGCTGTAGGAGCTGTTTGTATATTTTGGAAATTAACCCCTTCTCACTAGTATTATTTGCAAATATTTTCTCCCATTCCATTGTTTGTCTTTTTGTTTTGCTTATGGTTTCCTTTGCTGTGCAAAAGCTTTTAAGTTTAACTAGGTCCCATTTGTTTATTTTTGTTTTTATTTCCATTACTCTAGGAGATGGATCCAAAAAAATATTGCTGTGATTTATGCCAAAGAGTGTTCTGCATATTTTTTCCTCTAGGAGTTTTATAGTATCCGGCATTATATTTATATCTTTAATCTATTTTTAGTTTATTGTTGTATATGGTGTTAGAGAATGTTCTAATTTCATTCTTTTACATGTAGCTGTCCAGTTTTCCCAGCACCACTTATTGAAGAGACTTTCTTTTCTCCATTGTGTATTCTGCCTCCTTTATCATAGATCAATTGACCATAAGTGCATGGGTTTATTTCTGGGATACGAGGCGCTTTTGATGAAAATGTTCTTAAATTAGATAGTAGTGATTGGTACACAATTTTGTGAATATACCAAAAACACTGAGTTGTATACTTTAAAGTGGTGAATTTTATGATATGTAAATTATATCTAAATAAAAATGTTAAAAATATTTTATAGTTTAAAATTTTAAATTTGCTGTTTGGAGAATTTATTAATAGTAACTGTAGAAAAAGTGAAAATTATTTATGAAGCTATTGCAGTAGTTCATAAATCATTAAAATCAGTTAAGATAACAATGTGGTAGGAAAAATATATACAATATCCAGTTTGGGTGAGGCCTCCATTAAGAAATGAACCTCTGTTACTGTGTAAAATGTTGATGATGAAACAGTAAGTGAAAATAATTGGGAGTATGTCACAAAAGTCTTAAAATATAAATATTTGGCCAAAGAAAACCACTTAAATAAATTGTATTCTATATGATGACATAGTGTGCAGTCATTAAATTACTTAAAGTATTATTAATGACATGCAAAAATATTCATATCATAATATCAAAATGCTATAAAATCATATATTTAATAATAAACAATTTAAAAATATCTATTACCAATAATTACTAGATGAAACTGTAACCAAATATTTATCAGTTTATGAAGGGATTTAGTTATTTGTATGTTTGCTTACAAATAATATGGAATTTATATTCAGAAAAACATCCAAAGGATCAAAATCATTAAAAAATAAATACAAGGGAAGTGCTATGTTAGAGCTCAGGTATCTAGCATATTTAGGCATTTCTTACTAAATATATGTTCTAGGTTCTGGATTTGATCCCCTAATGCTTTAATTTCCTCACTTGGAAACAATATGATAATACCTAACTCAAAAGTCATTGGTATTAAAATCTTGAAATGCACAATTGGAAAACAGTGGTGTTTAAAAAGTGGCAGATATTAAATAATCATTTAAAAATTCTTAAAATGTTCAGATGCTAAACAGAAGTCAATTTTATGTAACATTTTACATTAATTCTGGATATTTTGACTCTGAGTAGTGCTCACTATGGAGGTTTCAGAAACTGGAGAGAAGGGTAGGTCAAGCTTCCTAAAACTAGCTAAAAAGTTTGGATTTCCAGAGTCAGATAAAGACACCACAAAAAAAGAAAATTATAAGCCAATATCACCGATAAACATAGATGCAAAAATGCTCAACAAAATGTTAGTAATCTAAATTCAACAATACATTAAAAGAATCATACACCATGATCAAGTGGGATTTATTCCAGGGATGCAAGGATGATTCAACATCCACAAATAAATCAATGTGATACACCAGATTAACAAGTTGAAGAAGAAAAATCATGATCATCTCAATAGATGCAGAAAAAGCTTTTGACAAAATTCAACATCCATTTAGGATTTAAAAAAAAAAAACCTCAACAAAGTGGTTATAGAAGGAACATACCTTGACATGATAAAAGTCACATGTATCAAACACACAGTCAACATTATATTCAACATTGAAAAGGTTAAAGCACTTCCCCTCAGATCAGGAACAAAACAAAGATGTCCATTCTCACCACTTTTATTCAAAATAGTATTGGAAGTCCTAGCCACAGCAATCAGACAAGAAAAATAAATAACAGGAGTTCAAATTAGAAATAAAAAGTAAAATTGTCACTGCAGATGACATGATACTATATACAGAAAATTCTAAAGATGCCACCAAAAAACTATTAGAATTAATAAATGAATCCAGTAAAGTTATAGGATACAAAATTTGTTGCATTTCTATACACTAACAATGAAGTATCAAAAAGAGAAATTAGGAAAACAATTTGATATACAATTCCATCAAAAAGAATAAAATACCTAGGTCTAACCAAGGTGGTAAAATTGTTGTACTCATAAAACTATAAGACATTGATGAAAGACAGTGAAGACAACACAAACAAATTGAAAGATATACTGCACTCATGGATTGGAAGAATTAATATTGTTAAAATGACCACACCACCCAAGGCAATCTACAGATTCAGTGAAATCCTTATCAAAATACCAATGGCATTTTTCACAGAACTAGAACAAATAATTCTAAAATTTGTATGGAAATACAAAAGACTCCAAATAGCCAAAGCAATCTTGAGAAAGAAGAACAATGCTGGAGGTATCACACTTCCTGACTTCAAACCATACTACCAACCTGCAGTGATCAAAACAGTATGGTACTGGCACAAAACCAAACACATAGATCTATGGAACAGAAAAGAGAGCCCAGAAATAAACTCATGTTTATATGGTCAATTAATGTTTAACAGAGAAGGCAAGAATATACAGCAGAGAAAAAACAGTCTCTTCAATAAATGTTACTGGGGAAACTAGATAACTACATTCAAAAGGATCAGACTGGAATATTTTCTCACACCACATACAAAAATAAACTCAAAATGGATTAAAGACTTAAATGTTAAGATCTTATATCATAAAACTCCTAGAAGAAAACATAGGCAGTCGGTTCTTTGACATTGGTCTTAGAAATATTTTTTGGATATCTCCTAAGGCAACAGAGATAAAAGCAAACATAAACAAAATGGAGTACATCAAACTAGAAATCTTTTCACAGTGGAGGAAACTATCAATGAAATAAAAGTTAGCCTACTGAATGGGAGAAGATATGTGCAAATGATATATCCAACAAAGGATTAAATCCAAAATAGACAAACAACTCATACAACTCAACATCAAAAAAACATACAACCCAGTTAAAAAATGGGCAAAGGACTTGAATAGACATTTTTCCAAAGAAGACATACAGCTTGCCAATGGGCAGATGAAAAAATGCTCAACATCACTAATCATCAGGGAAAGGCAAATCAAAACCACAACGAGATACCACCTCTCACCTGTCAGAATGGCTATCATCAAAAAGACAACAAATAACAAGCATCAGTGAGGATGTGGGGAAAAGGGAACAATTGTGCACTGTTGGTGGGATGGCAAATTGGTGTGGCCACTATGGAAAATAGTATAGAGATTCCTTTAAAAATAAAAAATAGAATGACCATACTATCCAGCAATTCCACTAATGGGTATTTACCCAAAGGAAACAAAAACACTAATTCAAAAAGATCCCCCCCGCATGCAGCCTTGTGTTCATTGTAGCACTATTTATGATAGCCAAGACATGGAAGCAAGTTAAGTAAGCACTGACAGATAAATAAGATGTGGTATATGTATAATGGAATATTAATCAGCCATAAAAAATAAAATCTTGCCATTTGTGACATCATAAATGGTTTTAGAAGGTATTATGGTAAGTGAAATAAGTCAGACAGAAAAAGACAAATACCATATAATCTTACTTACATGTGGAACCTAAAAAGCAAAACAAACAAAGAAAAAAAAACCTGACTCATAGACACAGAGAACCAGTGGGTGGTTGCCAGAGGGGAAGGGTTAGGGGACATGAGGGAAATAGGTGAAGGGTATTAAGAGGTACAAACCTCCAGTTACAAAATAAAGAAGCCAGAGGGATGTAATACGCAGCATTAGGAATATATTTTAATAACATTGTATAGGGACAGAGGGTTATGAAACTTATTTTGGTAATCATTTCATAATATGTAAATATCAAATCACCATGTAGTATATCTGAAACTAACATAATATTGTACATCAACCATATTTCAATTAAAAAAGAGTTTGGATTTTATCTTATACTCAAACAGAACTTAATGAATAATCTGATCACATTTAGTAAGATAAATCTTGTGGTAGAGTGGAGAACCAACTAAGAGGTGCAGAGACTAGAGGTGGGGTGATGATATATACCTACTTGGCAATGCTTGAAAGACAATGGTCTGAGCTAGGTTGTAGTGGAGACGGTAAGGGGAAACTGAGTTCTCAAGTTAGTATTATCCTCTTCATGGAACACTCAAATGTCCTCATCTATTAATTAAATTACATTTTTCCTTATTTTATTCTATTTTTTTTTTTTTTAATAGTAGGTCCTTGTTGGTTATGTATTTTAAATATAGAAGTGTGTACATGTCAATCCCAAACTCCCAATCTATCCCTCCCCCAACCCTTCCCTCCTGGTCACCATAGTTCATTCTCTATGTCTGTGAGTCTGTTTCTGCTTTGTAAATAAGTTCATTTGTATCATATTCTCTTCAGATTCCTCATGTAAGTGATATCATTACATGCTTAAAATATTAAACCAGACTTTCTTCCATTTTTTTCTCTTCATTTTTTTATGGAAGGGGATAGAAATATGGCATTCCTCATTTATACATAAAATACAAGGTTTCTTATGAGAGAGAAGGTAGATTTTTTTAAAGTGATGGGTGGAGAATGGTTCAGTGATGATTGAGATGATAATGATACATTTGTATAGAATGTTATAGTTTACAAACTGCTTTTACAAACATTACCTTATTTTGATTTCTAATCAGTCTTGTGTATAGGTAGAGTCATAACTGTGTTCCCATTTTAGATGTGAGTAATCTCGGATTTAGAAATTTTTAAATGACTTACTTAAGATCACCCCACTAGTTAATAACAGATCCAAGACTCAAAATTCTGATACGATGTCCAGTGTTGCTACACTACAGGTAAAACACAAGCACTCACAAAATTAGTAATCCAGTTGCTATAGAGGGTGGAAAAAAAATATCCTCCACCTCACAATAAATCCCATTCCCTCCTATAAATCATAGTGTATGGATGAGTTACCTATATGGATTAAGTTCACTTTTAAAAATTAGTTCTTTTTTCATCATCTATAGGAAGAACCTCAATCTGTCAGAAGTAGCTCACTCTGTGAAATAACAGTTGTTCACTTAAGACTGTAAATAGCTCAAATGATAAATACTGAATTACTTTCCTACTTCTTCCTCCAGACTGGATATGGAAAGTGATATGCTAATGAAGTTAAATAGCATCATGAATAATTCTCAAGTGTCTGGGGGAGCCTATAATATTTTTATACTACTTTCAACATTTTTCTCTGTAGAACTTCTCTTACTCTTTGAAGTTACATGTTTGTGAACCAAAAGTAACTTCATATTATCAACATCATTCCATACTTTTATAATTCTCACTGAATATATGTAAGAAAATTTGATAATTAAAAAGTTAGAAAATATGTGCTATTTTGAAACCTTTCCACATAGGTAGTCATAATAATAGAACTGGTTGACCTAAATTTCTTTGAATATTTTTTTCTCATTTTGACTTTATTTGCCCATCTAAGAAATGTCTCAGTGGGTTTCTCATTCAAAATATATTCAATAAGTGAGTTTCCAAGGAATAGCAGGACAGAAATTCCAATCTGGAAAATATTAAGAGACCAAACATAAAATTTTATTTCTTTTCTTTGTAATGAGTAACATGCTAATTTTAGGGCAAAATCGCCTTGAAGAGTAAATTTAACCCTTGTCAAAGTTGAATATGGTTTTCTCTTTTTAAATTCTTGTTTGATAATAATATTAAAACATGCTTGTTATAAAATGAAGAAATATACTACAGAGATATTAAATAGCGAAGCTATCTCACCTCCCTCTTTTACATTATTAGATAAACAAAACTTGAAGGGCATTGTCACCAACAATCTGGACAATAAGTATATTAAGGATGATATTGAAGCTGGAAGAAGGTGTTAGATAGAATTTTAATTCTACTCATAGAAATGAACAGAACTGGAATACTTAATATGTGGGTAATTATAAAATGTTTTTCCTCATTATT
The DNA here is from genome assembly GCF_008692025.1 of Phocoena sinus. Taxonomy (NCBI): domain Eukaryota; kingdom Metazoa; phylum Chordata; class Mammalia; order Artiodactyla; family Phocoenidae; genus Phocoena; species Phocoena sinus. The sequence goes on from NC_045766.1 coordinate 34,387,093, forward strand.
TAATTATTTTTAAAAATAAATGATTGCTTGGACTTCATCAAAATTAAGACTTTTATGCATCAAAAGACACTATCAAGACAGTGAAAATACAACCTACACAATAGGATAAAATATGTAAATAATATATATAATAAGAAACTAGTATCTTGAATATATATTTTTTAAAAACTCTTATAATTCAACAGTAAAAAGACAAAGAACCCAATTTGAAGATATACAAATGACCAATAACCACATGAAAAGATGCTCAACATCATTAGTTGTTAGGGAAAGGCAAATCAAAACCATAATGAGATACGACCTCATACTCGTTAGGACAACTATAATCATAAAATTAAAAAGGAAATCAATTGTTGGTAAGAGTGTGGAGAAATTGAAACCATTATACAATGTTGTTTGGGATGGTAAAATTGTGCAGCACTGTAAACAATGGTTTTGTAGTTCCTCCCAGAGTTTACCATATGACTTAGAAATTCCACTTCTAGGTATATATCCAAGAGAAGTGAAAGCATATGTACACACACACACACACACACACACACACACACACATACAAACCAACTTGTATATATATATATATATGTTCGTAGCAGAATTATTCATAATACCCAAAAGTGGAAACAACCCAAATGCTCTTCAACTGATAGATTTTAAAATGTGGTATATCCATACAATGAAATATTATTCAGCCACAAAAAGGAATGAAAACTAGAAACACCTTAAGTATCCATCAGAATATAATGGATGAACAGGATATCTATAGGACTATTTATACAATGGAATCCTACTCAAAAAGAAGACTTGATACATGCTACAACATGGATTAACCTTGGAAACATTATGTGTGTGCAAGAAACCAAACACAAAAAGCTAAATATTACTTGATTCCACTTATACAGAATGACCAGAATTGGCAAATCTATAGAGACAGAAATATTAGTGGTTTCCAGGTGATAGGGTAAGGGAACTGGGAGTGACTACGAACAGATACAGGGTTATTTTGGGAATAATGGAAATATTCTGGAATTAGAGAATGGCAGTGGTTGCACAACATGGTAAATTTACTAAAAGTCACTGAGTTGTATATTTTAGAATGCTGCATTTTATGTTATGTGAATTTTATCTCAATTAAAAGTTTTACATGAATAAATAATTGCTTAAAGCAGTAATAATATATTGTGGGGCTTATACATAGGAATAGGAGGGAGAATAAAAGTATATGGTTGAATGGCTCTTACATGATATACGAAGTAGAATAATATTTGAAAAAAAAGCTGTGATGACTTAGATATTCATATTGTAAGCCATAGAGCAATCAATAAAAAATAAAACAAAAAGTTATAAACAGTAAGCCAAGAGTGGAGATAAAATGCTTAACTAATGCAAAAGAAGGCAAGAAAAAAATTATAATAATAAGGAGCAGATGGAAAAAGGGAAAACAGCGTGATGAGAGATTTAAATTCAACTGTATTGCTAGCATTAAATGTAATTATTTTAAATATTGTAATTAAAAGGCAGAGATTGACAGACTAGATAACCCAAGAATAAGCTATATATTGTTTACAAGAAACACTTTAATATAAAGTTACAGATAGAATACACATAAAAGTATGAAAAAGATATAGTTGTAGTTTATTTTGTACCTAATAGTTTGTACATCTTAATCCCCCTACCCCTATATTGCCCCTCTACTCTTCACTCTACCCACTGGTAACCACTGGTTCATTCTCTATTTCCGTAAGTCTGCTTCTTTTTTGTTATATTCACTAGTTTGTTGTATTATTTAGATTCCACGTATAAGTGATATCATACAGTATTGACAAACTTACAATTATAATTGAGGTTTCAACACTCCTCTATAACAAATTGATAGAACGGGTAGCTGGAAACTCAATAAGGATATGGAAGACTTGAATAATATTATAATCAACTTGATTTAATGTAGTTGTATAAAATTCTCCACATAACAACAGCATGTTCTGTGCCCACAGAACATTCAGTAAGATAGATGAATATTCTTGGCCATAAGACAAGTCATAAAAATTTTTTTTAAATAAAATTGTTTAAAGTACATTTTCTCACCACCTCAGAAATAAATTAGAAATCAGTAATGAATATTTCTAAAAAACTCCAAATATTTGAAAATTAAGTAACATCCTTGTAAATAATGCATGGACCAATAAAGGAATCACAGTGAAAATATAAAGCATTTTTAATTAAATAAAAAAGAATCTACAACATATCAAAAATGGTAGGGAGGGGAAGCTAAAGGGAAGTACTAGGCAGAAGACCTAAATAGACATTTCTCCAAAGAAGATATACAGATTGCCAATAAACACATGAAAAAATGCTCAACATCATTAATCATTAGAGAAATGCAAATCAAAACTACAATGAGGTATATCACCTCACACCAGTCAGAATGGTCATCATCTAAAAATCTACAAACAATAAATGCTGGAGAGGGTGTGGAGAAAAGGGAACCCTCTTGCACTGTTGGTGGGAATGTAAATTGATACAGCTACTATGGAGAACAGTATGGACGTTCCTTAAAAAACTAAAAATAGAACTACCATACTACCCAGCAATCCCACTACTGGGCATATACCCTGGGAAAACCATAATTCAAAAAGTCATGTACCACAATGTTCATTGCAGCTCTATTTACAATAACCAGGACATGGATGCAACCAAAGTGTCCATGAACAGATGAATGGATAAAGAAGGTGTGGCACATATATACAATGGAATATTACTCAGCCATAAAAAGAAACGAAATTGAGTTATTTGTAGTGAGGTGGATGGACCTAGAGACTGTCATACAGAGTGAAGTAAGTCAGAAAGAGAAAAACAAATACCATATGCTAACACATATATATGGAATCTTAAAAAAAAATTGGTTATGAAGAACCTAAGGGCAGGACAGGAGTAAAGGTGCAGACCTACTAGAGAATGGACCTGAGGACACGGGGAGTGGGAAGGGTAAGCTGGGACAAAGTGAGAGAGTGGCATGGACATATATACACTACCAAATGTAAAATTGATAGCTAGTGGGAAGCAGCCGCATAGCACAGGGAGATCAGCTCAGTGCTTTGTGACCACCTAGGGGGTGGGATAGGGAGGGTGGGAGGGAGATGCAAGAGGGAAGAGATATGGGGATATGTATATGTATAGGTGATCCACTTTGTTATAAAGCAGAAACTAACAGACCATTGTAAAGCAATTATACTCCAATAAAGATGTTAAAAAAATAAATAAAAAATAAAGGGAAGTACTAAAGAAGTACTTAGAGGGAAATTTATGGCTATAAATGCTTTATATTAGAAAATAAAGGCTTAAAATCCTTTTGTAGTTCAAATTATATATATATTTGACCTTCTAATTGTATCTTTCATATCTCTTATCTACTCTTTTGTATTTTCTATGACAGTATCTTCCTGGACTGCATTTCGGATATTTTTTCCAATTTAGTTGATAGGTCACTAATTCTCTCTTTTGTTGCATTTAAACATCCATCAAATCCAACCACTGAGTTTTTATATCTAGTTGTTAAACTTGTTAGTTTGAGGATTTCTATTAATGCTCTTTTTAAAATCTGTTATGCCATTTTTTATGGTTTCCAGTTCTCTGTCAAAATTTGCAGTGTTGCCTTTTATCCATACATGATAAGTATAATTATTTTAAATTCTATGCCTGATCTTCCAATATTTGGAGCTATTTTTTTTAAATTGGAGTATAGTCGCTTTACAATATTATGTCAGTTTATACTGTACAGAAAGATGAATCAGCTATACGTATACATACATCCCCTCTTTTTTGGATTTCCTACCTATTTAGGTCACCACAGAGCACTGAATAGAGTTCCCTGTGCTATACAGTAGGTTCTCATTAGTTATCTATTTTATACACAGTATCAAGGAAACCATAAACAAGATGAAAAAACAATCCTCAGGATGGGAGAATTTGCAAATGAAGCATCTGATAAAGGATTTATCTCCAAAATATACTAATAGCTCATGCAGCTCAATATCAAAAAAAACTACTGGAGCTATTATTTCTAATGTCTTTTTTGTTTGGGGGAGATTTCACTTCTTCAATTCTTATATGCCTGGTATATTATATCCCAGAAATTTTATTTTTAAGATATTTTTAGAAATAATTTGAGGCCTAGGATGATGTTATCTTTTTCCATGTATCAAGTTACATTAGCAATCTGGAACTGCCTTAATTCAATATCAAGAATTTAGATTTTTCTAGATACACCATTAACTTGAATCTTGGCTGCTCTGCCCCTCCTCTCCCATTCCAACTATGACATTCTCTACATACCCAGAGCTCCTCCAAGTACTTGGGCTTGTCAGGGTCATCACTCATTTTTTTCTCTTTTCAAAAAACCTCCAACTTTTGTCATCCCAGTCATCCTTTTGTCATCAATAGTCCCTTGAAACCATTGTAAATACTACTCAGCCTCTCAACTACCTTACCTATACTGCCCAAAACCCTAAGGGTAAATGTGACTTTAAGTGCTTGGCTGGTCTCTCTGGAATTTTTTCTTTTCCCAGAGTTGATATGGTATTTCTTCATGATCTTGGAAGCTCTGTAATTGTCTCAAGCCCAGTCCCCCCCACACACCAATACTTGTACAGCTAGTTCAACATTTCTAGTTATTCTCAGCAGGAGGTTTAATCACAATGACTGTCAGAAGCCCTCTGCTTAATTTTTAATTAATATGTCTTCAGTTTTGTCATCTGTAAAATGGTGATGTTGATAATTATAGTCTTCAAATTGATTATTATATGTTTAAAATGGTTCTAGGCACCGAGCAAGCATTATGAACAGCACTAACTCTCATTTTTATTGATCAAATCAGTGTTTTTAATGCTTTGGTGTTTGATGGATGGTTGTTGAGTATTCATAAACTTGTTTCATAAAGTGGAAGTGAAAATCAACAAGAACAGAGAAAGTAGGGACCTGCATTCTGGACATTCCTGGCCTCTAACATGCCACGGGCCCTGACCTTGCCTCCTGGCCTCCTTCCAGTCATAAGTGTACACACCAGACTTGTGGAGCCAACAGTTTTTGGAAAGTGACTGTGGTGGGCCCATGACCACACAAGACATGAGTTAGAAAGCTCAGAGAGGCAGAGAGGGAGGTGGAGTTCTTGGGTAGCAGATTTTTACCAACAAGCGCTAAGGTGTTTCAAAATATTGACCGCACTGGTTTGTACTGGCTAAACAGGTGTGGGAATTCACTCTTCTCAACTCTTTCTTTTGGCTAGTTAAAGTAAGCAACAACTTTCAATTTAATTTGCAATTTTCTAACCAGTAGTGAATCTGAATATCTTTTAACATCTGTTATTTGTATTTGTTCTTCTGTGAATTGTTCATTCATATCTTTTATCTATGTTTCTATATATTTTTATCATTTTCCTGCATGTTTATGAGAGAATTTCATCTATATTAGGTGTTAGTCCTTCATCTGTTATATATAATGCATCTGTTTTTTCTATTGGCTTTTTTAAAGGTAAATTCTGCCATAAATGCTTACATTTTTAATATTAAAATGTCTCTTCCTTGAAATGTTTCTTTTTAAAGCATTTGATTTTCCTGGTCTTGGTGAAAAAAAGGTTTTCCTCCTCCTTAAGCTCCTTGCAAGATTTTTCTTGTTTCATGTTTTACATTTAAGTCATTATTTCATTGAAATTTATTTTAGTATAATATGTGCATCAGGGACATCATTTTAAAAACAATCCTTCCATTCCCAACTGAATGGAAAGGGCACTTTAGCCATATATTAAATTCTCATGAAAACTGAGTTCTGGAGTCTGTCCTTTCCCATGGACACATTTGTCTAACTCTATACCAATAGTTTATTGATATGTTAAGATTCTTATAGAATGAATTAAATGTTTATATTAACTTGGGGGGAACTGGCATTTTAATAACATTAAATATTTACATGTAAGAACATGATATGTCATTCCTTTTATTCAGGGTTTGTTTCAGGTACTTCAATAAGATATTACCAAATTTTCATGTGGATCTATGGTTTTCTTTTGAAACTCAGTCGTGGATTTTTTTGGTTTTGAATAGAATTTTTAAAATTAAAACTATTTTTTTAGAGAAGTTTAAGGTTCACAGCAAAATTAAGGGGAAAGTACACAGATTTCCTATATACCCTCTCTCTCCACACACGTATGGCTTCCTCCATTTTTTGATTGAGATGGTTTGTGTGTTTGTTTTTTTTATATTGAGTTGCACAAGCTGTTTGTAAACTTTGGAGATTAATCCCTTGTCAGTCGCATCATTTGCAAATATCTTCTTCCATTCTATGGGTTGTCTTTCCGTATTGTTTATGGTTTCCTTTGCTATGCAAAAGCTTTTGAGTTTAGTTAGGTCCCGTTTGTTTATTTTTGTTTTTGCTTCCATTACTCTAGGAGGTGGATCCAAAAAGATACTACTGTGATTTATGTCAGAGTGTTCTGCCTATATTTTTCTCTAAGGGTTTTATAGTATTTGGCCTTACATTTAGGTCTTTAATTCATTTTGGGTTTATTTTTCTGTATGGTGTTAAAGAATGTTCTAATTTCATTCTTTACATGTGGCTGTCCAGTTTCCCCAGAACCATTTATTGAACAGACTGTCTTTTCCCCATTGTATAGTCTTGCTTCCTTTGTTGTAGATTAATTGACCATAGGTGTGTGGATTTATTTCTGGGCTTTCTATCCTGATCCATTGATATATGTCTGTCTTTGTTCCAGTACCATACTGTTTTGATTACTGTAGCTTTATAGTGTAGTCTGAAGTCAGGGAGTCTGATTCCTCCAGTTCGTTTTTTTTCCCCAAGATTGCTCTGGCTATTCAGGGTCTTTTGTGTTTCCATACAAATTGTAAAACTTTTTCTTCTAGGTGTGCAAAAAGTGCCATTGGCAATTTGATAGGGATTGCATTGAATTTGTATATTGCCTTGGGTAGTATAGTCATTTTGATAGTATTGATTTTTCCAGTCCAAGAACATGGTATATCTTTCCATCTGTTTGTGTTGTCTTTGATTTCTTTCATGGTGTCTTGTAACTTTTCAGAGTACAAGTCTTTTGCCCCCTTAGGTAGTTTTATTCCCAGGTATTTTATTCTTTTTGATGTGATGGTAAATGATTTTCCTTAATTTCTCTTTCTGATCTTTCATTGTTAGTGTATAGAACTGCAACAGATTTCTGTGTATTAATTTTGTATCCTGCAACTTTACCAAATTCATTGATGAGCTCTAGTAGTTATCTGGTAGCATCTTTAGGATTTTTGATGTATAGTATCATGTCATCTGCAAACAGTGACAGTTTTACTTCTTCTTTTCCAATTTGGATTGCTTTTATTTATTTACTTTTCTTCTCTGACTGCCATGCATAGGACTTCCAAAACTATGTTGAATAAAAAGTGGCGAGAGTAGACATCCATGTCTTGTTCCTGATCTTAGAGAAAACACTTTCAGCTTTTCACCACTGAGTATGATGTTACCTGTAGGTTTGTCATATATGGCCTTTATTATGTTGAGATGTGTTCCATCTATGCACACTTTCTGGAGAGTTTTATCATAAATGGGTGTTGAATTTTGTCAAATGCTGTTTCTGCATCTACTGAGATGCTAATATGCTTTTTTTCTTCAATTTGTTAACATGGTGTATCACACTGATTGATTTGTGGATATTGAAAAATCCTTGCATCACTGGGATAAATATCACTTGATCATGGTGTATGATGCTTTTAATGTATTGTTGGATTTAGCTTGCTAGTATTTTGTTGAGGATTTGTGTCTATGTTCATCAGTGATATTGCCCTGTAATTTTCTTATATTGTGGTTTCTTTGTCTGGTTTTGGTATCAGGGTGATGGTGGCCTCATAGAATGAGTTTGGAAGTGTTTCTTCCTCTGCAGTTTTTGAAATAGTTTCAGGATAGGTGTTAACTCCTCTCTAAATATCAAACATATGATTTAAAATGTAAAATATCTTAAGAATTCTTTTGTTTTGATTAAACTAACAAAAGTCGTAGAATTTGAGAAATGAATCCTTTGCCCAAACAATTGTTAATCATTAAAATTACCTAAAAATAGGGCTTCCCTGGTAGCGCAGTGGTTGAGAGTACGCCTGCCGATGCAGGAGACACGGGTTTGTGCCCCAGTCCGGGAAGATCCCACATGCCGCGGAGCGGCTAGGCCCGTGAGCCATGGCTGCTGAGCCTGCGCGTCCGGAGCCTGTGCTCCGCAACGGGAGAGGCCACAACAGTGAGAGGCCCGCATATGGCAAAAAAAAAAAAAAAAAAAAAATTACCTGAAAATAAGAAAATGTTCTTTGAGTTGCTTTTTTTCTTGAACTAAGGTATCTCAAAGATTATTTTTTTTAAAAAAAATTGTACATCTCTTTTATAAACTCACTGTATCTACAAATAGTTGGACTATGAAGTAAGGATAGTATAGCCCAACATAGCAGTTTATATGGGAAAAAAATAGTGCATAATTTTTGTGAACTATCAACTTATATATTTAAAAGGCAGACTTTTTCCCCTGAAATTATTATTTTTCTTTCTAAATCAAATGTATCTTTCTGGATAACCCTATAAAGTGTACTTAATCAATACTTTTTAATGTTGACAAAGGGAAAGAAATTAGTATGCTGTTTTGTATTTATTAAGGGAATGTTCCAAACTTTTCCATTACAGAGACTGTATTTTCATCACTTAAGAGAGAAACTTCATTTCATTTTACTACATGAAGAAATAATAATTAAGATGAATAACAATATGATTTTCATTACTGCAAGTTTCCACACTAAGTTTTCGTCTGGGAAGCCATGAGGCATTATGTTTTTGGCTTCAGTATTATCTAACAACAAAATTATTTCTTTCAGAATGAGGTGATCCCAAATATGTAAAACAGAAGATACAAAAGCTCAGTCGATATTAGTATAAGAATTAAGTTGGGGCTTCCCTGGTGGCGCAGTGGTTGAGAGTCCGCCTGCCGATGCAGGGGACACGGGTTCGTGCCTTGGTCCGGGAAGATCCCACATGCCGCTGGGCCCGTGAGCCATGGCCACTGAGCCTGCGCGTCGGGAGCCTGTGCTCCACAACGGGAGATGCCACAACAGTGAGAGGCCCACATACCGCAAAAAAAAAAAAAAAAAAAAAAAAAGTAATGGAGCCTTTTGTTTATACTGAAATAAAATACAATTTGACTTTTTAGTTGTGCTAGACACCCTTCTTGATAAGATTTATGACTCATTAATGTGAAACTCAAAGGTAACTGGATACCATATTAAAACTTTGTGGTAGGGATGGGGAGGAATCAATATCATACTCTAAAGAAGTTGCTATATGATTATCTGTTTTTACTGGTCTGAGCAACAGTTAATTCCCAGGTGCAAATAGCATCATGAAATACAATACAGTTTCTCAGAGAGATAGTTTAACTCCATGTTACTACACTTCTAATCCAATCATTGACCAAAACTAAATTCAGTGAAGTACAGGGACTATGGAGTTACATATTGCAGGAAACCACCATAGTGGATCAAATATCTCTATGCCTGTGGAACTCATTTCCATCCATTCAGAAGAAACCTTCAGTTGTCATGTTTCTACTATATTACCTTTCCATAAGACAAAATAAAACAGAAAGCAGAGAGTTTGATACCTCAGCTACTGAGAAAAGTGGGAGGGTAAGTCTGGTCTATAGGTTTATGGGAACATATGTATATATATAACTGATTCACTTTGTTATAAAGCAGAAACTAACACACCATTGTAAAGCAATTATACTCCAATAAAGATGTAAAAAAAAAATAGGCAATGAAATCAAGACATTGCAAGGCTAACAAAGGCAGTTTTTTTCCAGCTTCTATCGAACAATATCCATGTATCTGGAGGAAAGTAGAAAGGGAGAAGGAGATATTTACCCATTATATTTCCTCCTACAGCCTTGGACTCTTAAAGATTAATAATGCTCCTTTAAAATCAACATTGATAGGAAAACTAGAGCTAAAATTCTTAAAAAGATTTTACCAAAGTCACACAATTCTCCTCCCACACATTAAACTAGCAGGTTGAATGGAGTGTCAGTTGGCAAACCAGGGTGAGAGGTTTCTAGAGACCACCTGAAGGAGGGTGATCTCGTCATAACTATCCAAAGAGCCAGTAGAACAATTCTGAAACCTCTGAGAATGAGCTTCATCAATGTGGGAAAGACTGGGGGGAAAAGATGAGTTTCAGATAACTGCCATGAATCGTTGGAAACCCAGGTCTTACTTTCATAGGTTAGTAGATGTGTAATTCAAGGGCAGGTCAGGATGTAAAGATTTAGGGTCAAAATACATATTGAGAGGCTAAAACTATCATCTCTAATACTCCTCCATATTATTTTGTTATTTACTCATTAATCAATAAGCATTTATTGGAAACATGCCTTTTGCATGGAACACAAAAATTTAGAGTACAAAAGAAAAATCAGCATCTTTCCCCAAGAAGTTTATTATCCCAGATGTAGAAAAGTAATCTTTCAGGTTAGTGATATTCTAAGTTAACTATATTTTCATGTATCTACAATGAAGTTCAATTTAACTGAGTGGTTATGGAAAGACTGAGTTAGGTACAATAGGTAGAAGCAATTAATGAAAGTTTACTTAATTTGATAGTTCACATTCCATAGGTGTTTATTCCACTGGGTGTTTATCTCAATAACTTCCAGATAATTTTGGATAGAAGTGATGTGTAAACTACTCACACTGATCCATCTATCATATTGAAATGATGTCCTAAGATTAATCTTACCTGATTTAATTTTCTGATTTTCCCATCACTGCTCACCTATATCATCTATCTTCCCCTTTCATCTCTTCACTCTATAAATTCATCTCCATTTTTTTAAGGATAAATCAAAGTAATTTCTCAGCCTGAAGATTAAGGTGAACTATCTGAAGAATGTAATCAACGAAATAGGTTACAAAATAGAACAGAGGTATTATAAGAAATATACTTCTTGTGAATAAAGTTCAGAGTTAACACACTGGTAAAATTATTATGCTATTAGCAATCAGTAACACCACTTATATTTCTAAGAAATAGAGAATATCTCTTCCTTAAACTGTGCTTAATTTTATCTTTAAAATATGACTGAAGCTGAATTTAATCTTTTTTGCCTCAGTACATTTTGGCTTATTATAGTGAATGCTTAGGATATTTGTCTTTTTATTTTTACTTCAACTGGGTTTTTTATTTTTTAATTATTTTCAATTTTTTTGTAGTATAGTTGATTTACAATGTTGTGTTAGTTTCCGGTGTACAGCACAGCAACTCAGTTATATATATATCGTTGGTTATCTATTTTATATATGCTAGTGTGTATATGTTAATCCCAAACTCCTAATTTATCTCTTCCCTCCCCTTTTCCCCTTTGGTAACCATAAGTTTGCTTTTTATGTCTGTGGGTCTCTTTCTGTTTTGTATATAGGCTCATTTGTATCATTTTTTTTCTAGATTCCACATATAAGCAACATAATATGATCTCTTTCTGGCTTACTTCACTTAGTATGATAATTTCGAGGTCCATCCATGTTGCTGCAAATGGCATTATTTCCATTCTTTTTTATGGCTGAGTAATACTCCATTGTATGTATGTGCCACATCTTCTTTATCCATTCAACTGTTGATGGACATTTAGGTTGCTTCCAATGTCTTGGATTACTGTAAATAGTGCTGCAATGAACATTAGGGTGCATGTGTCTTTTCAAATTATGGTCTTCTCCAGATATATGCCCAGGAGTGGGATTGCAGGATCATATGGTAGCTCTATTTTTAGTTTTTTAAGGAATCTCTATGCTGTTCTCCATAGTGGCTGTACCAATTTGTAGTCTCACCAACAGTGTATCTCTTGGTAAACAAAAAATACCTAGAGACAATAAAAACAAAAGTACGACGATCCAAAACCTATGAGAGGCAGCAAAAACAGTTCTAAGAGGGAAGTTTATAGCAAAAGTTTATAGGGAAGTTTACAACAGTTTCCTATTACCTCAGGAAACAAAAAAAACCTCAAACAACCTAAACTTACACCTAAAGCAACTAGAGAAAGAAGAACAAACAAAACCCAAAGTTAGTAGAAGGAAAGAAATAATAAAAATCAGAGCAGAAATAAATGAAATAAAGATGTAGAAAACAATAGAAAAAAACAATGAAACTAAAAGCTGGTTCTTTGAAAAGATAAACAAAATTAATAGACCTTTAGCCAGACACATCAAGAAAAAAAAGGGAGAGGGCCCAAATCAACAAAATTAGAAAAAAAAAAGAAGTTACAACTGACACCACAGAAATACAAAGGATCATAAGAGAGTACTACAAGCAACTGTATGCCAATAAACTGGACAACCTTCTTTCTAAGAAATGGACAAATTCTTAGCAAGGTACAATATCCCAAGTCTGAACCAGGAAGAAATTGAAAATATGAACAGACCAATTACAAGTACTGAAATTGAATCTGTCATTTAAAAACTCCCAAAAAACAAAAGTCCAGGACCACATGGCTTCACAGATGAATTCTATTCTTAAGATGTATTACATTTTAAATCATATGTCTGACATTTAGAGAAGAGTTAACACCTATATTTGTGAAACTATTTGAAAAAATTGCAGTGGAAGGAACACTCCCAAACTCATACTATGAGGCCACCATCACCCTGATACCAAAACCAGTCAAAGAAACCACACAAAAAAAGAAAATTACAGGCCAATATCACTGATGAACGTAGACACAAAAATCTTCGACAAAATACTAGCAGTTCGAATCCAACAATACATTAAAAAGGTCATACACCATGATCAGGTGGGATTTACCCCAGGGATGCAAGGAGTTTTCAGTATCCACAAATCACTCAATATGACACACCACATTAACAAACTGAAGAATAAAAACCATATGATCATCTCAATAGATTCAGAAAAAACCCTTGATAAAATTCAACATCCGGGGCTTCCCTGGTGGCGCTGTGGTTAAGAATCTGCCTGCCAATGCAGGGGACGCGGGTTCGTGCCCCGGCCCGGGAAGATCCCACATGCCGTGGAGCGGCTGGACCCGTGAGCCATGGCCACTGGGCCTGCGCATCCGGAGCCTGTGCTTCGCAACGGGAGAGGATATAACAGTGAGAGGCCTGCGTACCGCAAAAAAAAAAAAAAAAAGAAAAAATTCAACATCCATTTATGATAAAAACTCTCCAGAAAGTGGGCATAGAGGGAACCTTCCTCAACATAATAAAGGCCATATATGACAAACCTACAGCTAACATCATAATCAACGGTGAAAAGCTGAAAGTGTTTCCTCTAAGATCAGGAACAAGACGTGAATTTTCAAAACATGGTAAGACAAAGCAGCTTCTGCTCCTGGTGCCTCTTTGCAGGGATAAGACTAGACCTTCCAGGTGGAATTAATCAACCTCACTATCACTTGAGCTCTTTTTACTTCAGCTGTAGAGTATTATGGAAGTGCTCTACCAACTTAAATGTGCTTACAAATCACCTGTCTTGTTAAAATGCAGATTCTGATTTAGTAGGTTTGTTGTGAGGTCTAAGATTCAACATTTAAGAGATATTCCCAAGTGCATCACATTTTGAGTAGAAAAGTCTCATAGCATTCATTGCATTGTGCTATGATATTTTGTTTGCATGAGTTTTATCCAGTAGGCTATTGTGCTTGGAGTGTCAGTACCCACAAATGCTTATTTAACAAATGAATGACTAAAACTTAACCTGACATAAAATTCACCATCTAGGCAGTACTCTCAGCTTTTCTCAACCTTCAAGACTTCCAAGATTACTGCTAACTTTCCCCTTGTGAGCAAAGATCGTGATCCCAAAAATTCAGTCCCATGGTGCTTCCTCACTAACAAATCTACCACAGGAGAATTGCTTTCAGGAAACAAGCATAAACAAAAGGCAATAGAATGCATTATCCAGAACTTAAACCTTGGAGGCATTTCAGCAAGAGCTGTGGAGCTTTTAAAAGTTCTGAGGTTGGTATTTGAAGTTGGACTTTTTAATTCATTTTTTATTGCTGCATAACAAATTGCCACAAACTTAGTGACTTAAAACAGCACCTATATATTAGCTTACACTTCTGTAGGTCAGAAGTCCAAGCATGACATGGCTGGGTTTTCTGCTAAAAGCTCAAAAACTGAAATCAAGATTCTCTGGGCTGACTTCCCCTCTGGAAGCTCTGAGAAAGAATCTGTTCCCAAGTTCATCAGGTTTTTTGCAGAATTCATTTCCTTGCAATGATAGGACTAAGGCCCCTGTTTCCTTGTTGGCTGTAGGCCGGAGACTCCTCTCAGCTCCTAGAGGTCACCTATATCCCCTGCCACATGACCCCCTCCATCTTCAAGCCAGCAATAGTGCATAGAATCACTTTCAGTCTTCAAATTGCTGGCCTCTTCCATCTCCGACGTCTAGACTCAGATTTAAAGGGTTGAATCAATCAGGCCCGCACAGTCTTAAAGTTCGCTGATTTGGGACTTTATTTACATCTGCAAAATAACTTAAACAACACCTGGATTAGTGTTTGACTGAATAAATGGGAGGAGTATGTATATCCAGGGCCGGGAATTTAGGGGCCATCTGAGAAATCTGTCTACCACAGCTTCCAAATGAAAGCCTGGAGAAACATGGTTACTTCTCTTCCTATATAAAAATATTTCCATGGAAATAAAAATAAAGGTGTGCCATTGACATTGAATCCATAGCAACACTGAAAATGGGAAGGGGTGATGATTTTGACCAAGTTCTGGAAATCACATGGAAAGGTTGAAGATTGAATTGAGAAGAGAAAGGTTATTCTCAAGGCACTCAGGATTCCTGAAGCCGAGGGGAAAGCCTGCAATCTCTAAGTCAACAGATTTAGAGGGGGAATGGGCTATGGACTATGTACTGTGTATGGAACAGTCAGGCTGGGTGGTCCTGCCTCATTTGCATACCTGCACCATGACACAGTTTTAATAATATAAATTGTATGTTTCAGTATATATTTTGGTATAGCCGCCAGGATAATAAAAAAAGGTTAAAAATGTAATATCACATAGGGGAATGGGACTGTAGATAGGGTGATAAAAGGAGACCTTCATTTTTCATTTAAGTTCTTTCTGTACTTTCTTTGTTCTTTTTAAAAATTTTGTGTAAATAATACAGTTTTATTGTAAAAGTAAATGTACTGGTTTCTTATTATCTTTTGATTTGTAAGAATTCTTTATATAGTCTGGATACTAATACTTCAGTTTTACGTGTTATAAATTTTTTGCTGTTTGAGACTTTTCCAATTTATGATGACTTTTCACAATCAGAAGTTCTTGATTTTAGTGTCGTCTGGTTTACCAATTATTTCTTTTATGGTCACTGCTTTTTGAGTAAAATTAAAATATCAGGATTTGTTTACTTGAAAACAATAGAAAACAACTTAAATTGTCATAAACAAACAAAATTGTCTTGTAATTGCAGAGTCTTTTAGTAATGATATCTTCAGGCACAGCTTGATTCAGAAGCAAATAACCATCAGAATTCCTCTCTCTGATCTGGCTCATGAGGGTTGGCTTCATTCTTCATTCTCATACTCCAGGTTATTAGGCACTGGTAGCTTTAGACTCATCTTGATCATCACAAAATAACTGCAGCTCCAGACCTCATACTCTCGTACTATCAAGTCTGCAGAAAATACAGAGAGAAATCTTCTCTTTCCCAGAAGCCCAAATATTAGCTCATGATTCATCAGCTTATTTGCATACATGCCCATAGTGAACCCATTACTATGGCCAAACTGGAGCATGCTGACTGGTTTAGATCAATCTGAGCCCACTTCTGCATCTGAAAATGTGGTCAACCACTGAAAAGCACATGGGCTCAGAGTAGGGAAATGAGGGTAAGGTTACCAAAAAACACTAAACCTTTTGGGCTGGGTGGCCAAAAAAAACAATTAATGTACAGATAATAATTACTTTTCATTTCATAAGTGACACTGATAAATGATTACTATTAGATTTAAGAATAGAGACTTGGTATCAAATACTGGCCTTTCCTTTTTTTTTTACATCTTTATTGGAGTATAATTGCTTTACAATGGTGTGTTAGTTTCTGCTTTATAACAAAGTGAATCAGTTATACGTATACATATGTTCCCATATCTCTTCCCTCTTGCGTCTCCCTCCCTCCCACCCTCCCTATCCCACCCTGCCACGCGGTCAAAAAGAACCGAGCTGATCTCCCTGTGCTACGCAGCTGCTTCCCACTAGCTATCTACCTTACGTTTGGTAGTGTATATATGTCCATGCCTCTCTCTGGCTTTGTCACAGCTTACCCTTCCCCCTCCCCATATCCTCAAGTCCATTCTCTAGTAGGACTGTGTCTTTATTCCTTTCTTACCCCAAGGTTCTTCATGACATTTTTTTTCTTAAATTCCATACATATGTGTTAGCATATGGTATTTGTCTTTCTCTTTCTGACTTACTTCACTCTGTATGACAGACTCTAGGTCTATCCATCTCATTAAAATAGCTCAATTTCATTTCTTTTTATGGCTGAGTAATATTCCATTGTATATATGTGCCACATCTTCTTTATCCATTCATCCGATGTTGGACACTTAGGTTGTTTCCATCTCCAGGCTATTGTAAATAGAGCTGCAATTAACATTTTGGTACATGACTCTTTTTGAATTATGGTTATCTCAGGGTATATGCCCAGTAGTGGGACTGCTGGGTCATATGGTAGTTCTATTTGGAGTTTTTTAAGGAACCTCCATACTGTTCTCCACAGTGGCTGTATCAATTTACATTCCCACAAACAGTGCAAAAGTGTTCTCTTTTTGCCACACCCTCTCCAGCATTTATTGTTTCTAGATTTTTTGATGATGGCCATTCTGACTGGTGTGAGATGATGTTTCACTGTAGTTTTGATTTGCATTTCTCTAATGATTAATGATGTTGAGCATTCTTTCATGTGTTTGTTGGCTTTCTGTATATCTTCTTTGGAGATTTAGGTCTTCTGCCCATTTTTGGATTGGGTTGTTTGTTTTTTTGTTATTGAGCTGCATGAGCTGCTTGTAAATTTTGGAGATTAATCCTTTGTCAGTTGCTTCATTTGCAAATATTTTCTCCCATACTGAGGGTTGTCTTTTGGTCTTGTTTATGGTTTCCTTTGCTGTGCAAAAGCTTTGAAGTTTCATTAGGTCCCATTTGTTTATTTTTGTTTTTATTTCCATTTCTCTAGGAGGTGGGTCAAAAAGGATCTTGCTGTGTGATTTATGCCATAGAGTGTTCTGCCTATGTTTTCCTCTAAGAGTTTGATGGTTTCCGGCCTTACATTTAGGTCATTAATCCATTTTGAGCTCATTTTTGTGTGTGGTGTTAGAGAGTGATCTAATCTCATACTTTTACATGTATCTGTCCAGTTTTCCCAACACCACTTATTGAAGAGGCTGTCCTTTCTCCACTGTACATTCCTGCCTCCTTTATCAAAGATAAGGTGACCATATGTGCATGGGTTTATTTCTGGGCTTTCTATCCTTTTCCATTGATCTGTCTTTCAGTTTTTGTGCCAGTACCATAATGTCTTCATTACTGTAACTTTATAGTATAGTCTGAAGTCAGGAAGCCTGATTCCTCCAGCTCCGTTTTTCGTTCTCAAGAAACGGGGTCTTTTGTGTTTCCATACAAATTGTGAAATTTTTTGTTCTAGTTCTGTGAAAAATACCAGTGGTAGTTTGATAGGGATTGCATTGAATCTGTAGATTGCTTTGGGTAGTAGAGTCATTTTCACAATGTTGATTCTTCCCATCCAAGAACATGGTATATCTCTCCATCTATTTGTATCATCTTTAATTTCTTTCATCAGTGTCTTATAATTTTCTGCATACAGGTCTTTTGTCTCCTTAGGTAGGTTTATTCCTAGCTATTTTATTCTTTTTGTTGCAGTGGTAAATGGGAGTGTTTTCTTGATTTCACTTTCAGATTTTTCATCATTAGTGTATAGGAATGCAAGAGATTTCTGTGCATTAATTTTGTATCCTGCTACTTTACCAAATTCATTGATTAGCTCTAGTAGTTTTCTGGTAGCATCTTTAGGATTCTCTTTGTATAGTATCATGTCATCTGCAAACAGTGACAGCTTTACTTCTTCTTTTCCGATTTGGATTCCTTTTATTTCCTTTTCTTCTCTGATTGCTGTGGCTGAAACTTCCGAAACTATGTTGAATAAGAGTGGTGAGAGTGGGCAACCTTGTCTTGTTCTTGATCTTAGTGGAAATGGTTTCAGTTTTTCACCATTGAGGATGATGTTGGCTGTGGGTTTGTCATATATGGCCTTTATTATGTTGAGGAAAGTTCCTTCTTTGCCTACTTTCTGCAGGGCTTTTATCATAAATGGGTGTTGAATTTTGTCAAAAGCTTTCTCTGCATCTATTGAGAAGATCATATGGTTTTTCTCCTTCAATTTGTTAATATGGCTTATTACATTGATTGTTTTGTGTATATTGAAGAATCCTTGCATTCCTGGAATAAACCCCACTTGATCATGGTGTATGATCCTTTTAATGTGCTGTTGGATTCTGTTTGCTAGTATTTTGTTGAGGATTTTTGCATCTATGTTCATCAGTGATATTGGCCTGTAGTTTTCTTTCCTTGTGACATCCTTGTCTGGTTTTGGTATCAGGGTGATGGTGGCCTCGTAGAATGAGTTGGGGAGTGTTCCTCCCTCTGCTATATTTTGGAAGAGTTTGAGAAGGATAGGTGTTAGCTCGTCTCTAAATGTTTGATAGAATTCGCCTGTGAAGCCATCTGGTCCTGGGCTTTTGTTTGTTGGAAGATTTTTAATCACAGTTTCAACTTCAGTGCTTGTGATTGGTCTGTTCATATCTTCTATTTCTTCCTGATTCAGTCTTGGCAGGTTGTGCATTTCTAAGAATTTGTCCATTTCTTCCAGTTTGTCCATTTTATTGGCATAGAGTTGCTTGTAGTAATCTCTCGTGATCTTCTGTATTTCTGCAGTGTCAGTTGTTACTTGTCCTTTTTCATTTCTAATTCCATTGATTTGAGTCTTCTCCCTTTTTTTCTTGATGAGTCTGGCTACTGGTTTATCAATTTTGTTTATCTTCTCAAAGAACCAGCTTTTAGTTTTGTTGATCTTTGCTGTCGTTTCCTTCCTTTCTTTTTCATTTATTTCTGATCTGATTTTTATGATTTCTTTCCTTCTGCTAACTTTGGGGTTTTTTTGTTCTTCTTTCTCTAATTGCTTTAGGTGCAAGGCTAGGTTGTTTATTCGAGATGTTTCCTGTTTCTTAAGGTAGGATTGTATTGCTATAAACTTCCCTCTTAGAACTGCTTTTGCTGCATCCCATAGATTTTGGGTCATTGTGTCTCCATTGTCATTTGTTTCTAGTATTTTTTTATTTCCTCTTTGATTTCTTCAGTGATCACTTCGTTATTAAGTAATGTACTGTTTAGCCTCCATGAGTTTGTATTTTTTACAGATCTTTTCCTGTAATTGATATCTAGTCTCATAGCGTTGTGTGTGGTCGGAAAAGATACTTGAAACAATTTCAGTTTTCTTAATTTACCAAGGCTTGACTTGTGACCCAAGATATGCTCTATCCTGGAGAATGTTCCATGAGCACTTGAGAAAAATGAGTATTCTGTTGTTTTTGGATGGAATGTCCTATAAATATCAGTTAAGTCCATCTTGTTTAATGTATCATTTAAAGCTTGTGTTTCCTTATTTATTTTCATTTTGGATGATCTGTCCATGGGTGAAAGTGGGGTGTTAAAGTCCCCCACTATGAATGTGTTACTGTCGATTTCCCCTTTTATGGCTGTTAGTATTTGCCTTATTTATTGAGGTGCTCCTATGTTGGGTGCATAAATATTTACAATTGTTATATCTTCTTCTTGGATCGATCCCTTGATCACTAGGTAGTGTCCTTCTTTGTCTCTTGTAATAGTCTTTATTTTAAAGTCTCTTTTCTCTGATATGAGAATTGCTACTCCAGCTTTCTTTTGATTTCCATTTTCATGAAATATCTTTTTCCATCCCCTTACTTTCAGTCTGTATGTGTCTCTAGGTCTGAAGTGGGTCTCTTGTAGACAGCAAATATCTGGGTCTTGTTTTTGTATCCATTCAGCCAATCTGTGTCTTTTGCTGGGAGCATTTAGTCCATTTACATTTAAGGTAATTATCGATATGTATGTTCCTATTACCATTTTCTTAATTGTTTTGGGTTCGTTATTGTAGGTCTTTTCCTTCTCTTGTGCCTCTTGCCTAGAGAAGTTCCTTTAGCAGTTGTTGTAAAGCTGGTTTGGTGGTGCTGAACTCTCTCAGCTTTTGCTTCTCTGTAAAGGTTTTAATTTCTCCATCAAATCTGAATGAGATCCTTGCTGGGTAGAGTAATCCTGGTTGCAGGTTTTTCTCCTTCATCACTTTAAATATGTCCTGCCAGTCCCTTCTGGCTTGCAGAGTTTCTGCTGAAAGATCAGCTGTTAACCTCATGGGGATTCTCTTGTGTGTTATTTGTTGTTTTTCCCTTGCTGCTTTTAATATGTTTTCTTTGTATTTAATTTTTGACAGTTTGATTAATATGTGTCTTGGCGTATTTCTCCTTGGATTTTTCCTGTATGGGACTCTCTGTGCTTCCTGGACTTGATTAACTATTTCCTTTCCCATATTAGGGAAGTTTTCAACTATCTTCTCAGTCCCTTTCTTTTTCTCTTCTTCTTCTGGAACCCCTATAATTCAAATGTTGGTGTGTTTAATGTTGTCCCAGAGGTCTCTGAGACTGTCCTCAGTTCTTTTAATTCTTTTTTCTTTATTCTGCTCTGCAGTAGTTATTTCCACTATTTTATCTTCCAGGTCACTTATTCGTTCTTCTGCCTCAGTTATTCTGCTATTGATCCCATCTACAGTATTTTTAATTTCATTTATTGTGTTGTTCATTGTTGTTTGTTTCATCTTTAGTTCTTCTAGATCCTTGTTAAATGTTTCTTGCATTTTGTCCATTCTATTTCCAAGATTTTGGATCATCTTTACTATCATTATTCTGAATTCTTTTTCAGGTAGACTGCCTGTTTCCTCTTCATTTGTTTTTTTCTGGTGGGTTTTTACCTTGCTCCTTCATCTGCTGTGTGTTTTTCTGTCTTCTCATTTTGCTTATCTTACTGTGTTTGGGGTCTCCTTTTTGTAGGCTGCATGCTCGTAGTTCCCGTTGTTTTTGGTGTCTGTCCCCAGTGGCTAAGGTTGTTTCAATGGCTTGTGTAGGCTTCCTGGTGGAGGGGACTAGTGCCCTGTGTTCTGGTGGATGAGGCTGGATCTTGTCTTTCTGGTGGGCTGGTCCACGTCTGGTGGTGTGTTTTGGTGTGTCTGTGGACTTACTATGATTTGGGGCAGCCTCTCTGCTAATGTGTGGGGTTGTGTTCCTGTCTTTCTAGTTGTTTGGCATAGGATGTCCAGCACTGTAGCTTGCTGGTCGTTGAGTGAAGCTGGTTGCTGGTGTTGAGATGGAGATCTCTGGGAGATTTTCGCCTTTTGATATTATGTGGAGCTGGGAGGTCTCCAGTCGACCAGTGTCCTGAAGTTGGCTCTCCCACCTCAGAGGCACAGCACTGACTCCTGGCTGCAGCACCAAGAGCCTTTCATCCACATGGCTCAGAATAAAAGGGAGAAAAAGTAGAAAGAAAGTATTAGTAGAAGAAGAAAAGAAAGAAAGAAAGATGGGAGGGAGGGAGGGAGGAAGGAAGGAGGGAAGGAAGGAAAAAAAGAAAGAAGATAAAGTAACATAAAATATAGTAAAGTTATTAAAATAAAAAATAATAAGAAAAAAATTAAAAAAAAAACAAAAATGGACAGATAGAACCGTAGAACAAGTGGTGGAAGCAAAGCTATACAGCATAAATCTTGCTCTCAAAGTCCATCTCCTCAATTTGGGATGATTCGTTGTCTATTCATATATTCCACAGACATCAAGTTGATTGTGGAGCTTTAATCCGGTGCTTCTGAGGCTGCTGGGAGAGATTTCCCTTTCTCTTCTTTGTTCTCACAGCTCCCAGGGGCTCAGTTTTGGATTTGGCCCCACCTCTGCGTGTAGGTCGCCAGAGGGCGTCTGTTCTTTGCTCAGACAGGACGGGGTTAAAGGAGCCGCTGATTTGGTGGCTCTGGCTCACTCACGCTGCGGGGAGGAAGGAGTACGGAGTGCGGGGCGGGCCTGCGGCGGCAGAGGCCGGCGTGACGTTGCACCAGCCTGAGGCGCGTCGTGCGTTCTCCCAGGGAGGTTGTCCCTGGATCCCGGGAACCTGGCAGTGGCGGGCTGCACAGGCTCCCCGGAAGGGGGGTGTGGGTAGTGACCTGTGCTCGCACACAGGTTCTTGGTGGCGGCAGCAACAGCCTTAGCGTCTCATGCCCGTTTCTGGGGTCCGTGCTTTTAGTCGCGAATCGCACCCTTCTCTGGAGCTCCTTTAAACATTGCTCTTAATCCCCTCTCCTCGGCACCAGGAAACAAAGCGGGAAGAAAAAGTCTCTTGCCTCTTCGGCAGGTCCAGACTTTTCTCCGGACTCCCTCCCGGCTAGCCGTGGCGCACTAAACCCCCTGCAGGCTGTGTTCATGCCGCCAACCCCAGTCCTCTCCCTGCGCTCCGACCGAAGCCCGAACCTCAGCTTCCAGCCCCACCCGCCCCGGCGAGTGAGCAGACAGGCCTCTTGGGCTGGTGAGTGCCAGTCGGCCCTGATGTTCTGTGCAGGAATCTCTCCGGTTTGCCCTCCGCACCCCTGTTGCTGTGCTCTCCTCCACGGCTCCGAAGCTTTCCCCCTCCACCACCCGCAGTCTCCACCCGCGAAGGGGCTTCCTTCCTAGTGTGTGGGAACCTTTCCTCCTCCACGGCTCCCTCCCACTGGTGCAGGTCCCGTCCCTATCCTTTTGTCTCTGTTTATTCTTTTTTCTTTTGCCCTACCCAGGTACGTGGGGAGTTTCTTGCCTTTTGGGAAGTCTGAGGTCTTCTGCCAGCGTTCAGTAGGTGTTCTGTAGGAGTTGTTGACGTGTAGATGTATTTCTGGTGTATCTGGGGAGGAAGGTGATCTCCGCGTCTTACTCTTCCGCCATCTTCCCGGAAGCCCCTGGCCTTTCCATTTAGTGTGTGATAATTATTTACTTTAAGTTACAGTTGCTTCATATTTTAAATGGAAATAATATTTTTAAGGTTATTGTGGATCAAATAGAAATTATATGTAGACTGCTTGACACATGCTTGATAAACATAGTAACATAATTGCTACTAACGTGAGTGTTAATTGAAACTATGGGCTGCCATTTCTAGAGGTATTCACATGAGAAGCTTCGTTTCTGCTTATGGTACTAAAGATATAATCCTTTGTTAATTAGACATCAGTTAAGGGAGATGAAGCCAGAGTGCAGGGCTTTTTTGCCTGCCCTGTTGAAATCCAACCCAGGTTGATCTGCTCTGTTGGTTGATAAAGAGAAGCAGCACAGGTGCCCATTCTCAACAGACTTACGGTTCCGTTTTAATCAATTAACTACAAGTTCTACCTTTTTGCTTAAAAAAAGTGCATTTAAGAAATTTAATTAGCCTTTCAGTGATTTCCTCATCTATAAAATGGGCAATAATATCACCTAACAGAATAAAAGTTATGTTATGTGCTAGCACCTAGCCAAAAATAGGGACTCACAACCACGAATCTCTCCCCGCTCCTTTTCCCTACAAAAACTGCAGGGTCTTTCTAGTCTTCCACATTTCTTTCATCTTCTTCCTAAGTCAACATTCACCAGCAAAAGCACACATCCTTTCAAGGAAACAACTGTTCCTAGGATTTCTCTAGGAGAATGTATTCCCAAGAAAAGCCATCAGCCAAGGAATAGTTAAGGGAGGGGGCACAGTACTTCCTCTTTACTGTAAGAACATTGCAAGATGGCAGGGAGCACATTTTTAATTTATTCTGCTTTGGCTTCTTTGTGCCCAGTTTTGAACTCTTGCTTATTTTTAGGGAAGCCCCACTTACAACACCCAGACTGAGAGGGATTTTCAGAGCAATTAAAAAACAGATGAATTTATTATTTTTTAATAAATTTATTTATGTATTTATTTGTTTTGGGCTGCATTGGGTCTTTGTTGCTGCAAGCAGGCTTTCGCTAGATGCGGCTAGTGGGGGCTACTCTTCATTGTGGTGCACGGGCTTCCCATTGAGGTGGCTTCTCTTGTTGTGGAACACGGGCTCTAGGCATGTGGGCTTCAGTAGTTGTGGCATGCAGGCTCAGTAGTTGTGGCTCAAAGGCTCTAGAGCACAGGCTCAGTAGTTGTGGCACATGGGCTTAGTTGCTCTACGGCATGTGGGATGTTCCAGGACCAGGGCTTGAACCAGTGTCCCCTGTATTGGCAGGCCACTGCACCACCAGGGAAGCCCCAGAAACAGATGCATTTAATATAAGTGTTTGAGGCTTTTAAAATAACCCATTATATGCTTATATTTAAGAAGGTCCATCACAAAACAAAGTTCTACTGTTAGCGTTCCATAAGAATATATTATTATTACTAGTATAAGAAGTAAGAGAAGTTGATATTTATTTTTCCACCCACTAGAATGTCATATGTTTCAAAATGGATCTCAAAGTACATTTTTATTGAGTGCCATGGACCTGCCCACCGCCATGCTAAGAGGATAAGGAAAACCAAAGAAACAATCATTTTTAAAAACATAAATCATTACAGGCATGGAAGAATATTAGCTTATCATATGCACAAAAAGTGCTAACATATCCCGTGAGAACTGGCTAAACTATTCAGAAATCACAATGAGCCCTTTATTTTTCTTGTTCTGAGAGATGCTTGAAATTCACTTAGTATAGGATTTCAAAACCAAATTATTGTATATTGGACCTATTTTAAAATGTTGGCAATTTCTACTCACCCGGAATAACTTGAGCCAATGAAACCATGTGATTGAAGTTACCAAAAAACAATACATTGATTTTAAAAGATTTGGATAATTCAGATGAAAGTAAATTATTCAGTTTAAATTATACAATTAATTGATCTAATTACTTAACTACAAAATCTTGAGATAGTTTTTTTTCTTATTCCACATGCCATCTTGCTCTTTGAAGTCTCAGAGTCCAGAAGCGTGGGAAGGGTGCTCAAGCTGAAAAGAAAGAAAGAGATGCTGGTGGAAAGGAGCCCAAGGCATTCCACCTCTGGGAGGAAGGTCAAACTAGAAGAATATTTCAGACAGTTTGATAAACTAGAGCCTTGGATCACTCCAGTTGCAGTCCTGCCCAGCGGTCGAAAGGTTTGGGCAACTTTCTACCAACTTCTCCAGGAAAAAGCACAAGTGCTTCTGCTTTGGTAACATTTGTCTCTTTGTTATGCAGACCCAGTGGCCATTTGTTTGATGATGCATGACTCATTGGTGAACTTAACAGAAATAGTCTAAAAGGGAGAAACTGGCCTTTCAGTCAGTCAGCAACCAGTGAATGAGATGGAGATGAGATGGTCCAGTGATTTAGTCACTGCTGGGTTCATCCTGATTCCCAGGGATGGCTGGGGATGGCTGGGGATGGCAAGCTAGACAGTGAGGAAACAGGGGAAAATGTAAGATGAGAAAGAAGTAACCATATGGTGGGGGGGCGGGGGGGGCGCGTAGGTGTGGAACAGGGAAGGACTACTCTAACAGCTTTTTTCCTTGATTAACTACTATTTAAATTCATAATTTTATCCCAGATAGAAAGTCCTTGTGCACTGAGACAAGGGCTTTCTGACCAATGAAAGGAGGTTCTTCCAATGAGAATATGATGGTATGTTTTGGAGATGATAAAAGAAGGAGATAGACTGAACTATGAAAATAATAAATGCCAATATTGTTTACCACCCGTTTCCTCATGGCTTATGAGTTAGTGTTTGTGCAGACTTCTGAGTTCATAGGGTGAGAGTAAATAGAAATAATTACCATTAAATACCAAGCTTTGCTGTCCTCACCCTAAAGATGCTATTAACAGGAGCAGTCTTAAGCACGTCTCTGAAGAGACATTAGCCAAACTGACCAAAGAGTATCTTATCTGAGAGCACTATAATTCAGCAATCACAGCATCATCTTGGTGTTGTAAAGAACATGGGGTAGCACTGAAATAAGACATCCTGAACTACAATTTTGTTGTCCCTTCTCTCTCACCAAAATGTGAGCAATTTATTTCTCTTTTTTAAGCCACAGTTTCTGTATTGTTAAAATGGGATAATACTAGCATTCTTTCAAGGTTGCTATGAGGATTAAGAATAGCATATATAAAATTCGTTTAAAAGTACTAGCACATATTAGAGTTACAATAAATTGTAGCTATTACCTTGGTGGTCACAGGTGTCCCATAAAAAGTCCCTACATTCTAGCTACTCTGTGTTCTCTCTTTTACCTTTTCTTCTAAATCTATTAGCTTTGTGCTAATATTTCAGTCTATCTTTTGGCCTGATACATAATTTTTAGCTGTCTGATTATCTGAAGAATAATTGGGATCCACTGTCATCCGCTTGATTTTCTTCATTCCAGCTTCACTCCTCAATGCTATATACTGTGTCTCCTCTTGACCAGATGATCTGCAGCTAGTGGGAAAGCCCCACTCAATCCCTACATCTAGTTTAGAAGTGGATAGTCAGGGGATATCAGTGAAGACTTTATGGATGAACTAGGATATGAGCTAACCTTGAAGGACAGGCACAATTGAAATGAAAGAACTGTACGTTTGCTCTTCAGTATTCCATATAGACCACCAAGTTCTGTTTTGTGTTTGCTCTTACAATGCCATCCTTCCTTACTTCAACATTTTGACACAGCCTTTCCGTGTTCCAAGAATGGATGATGTCATTGTCAGGGACATGAGAAGTTGGCTTAATTCTTTTTTCTTACAGTAAGTCCTTATTGGTTGTCTATTTTAAATATAGCAGTGTGTACACATCAATCTCAAACTCCCAATCTATCCCTCCCCTTCACCCTTCCCCCTGGTAACCATAAGTTCATTCTCTAAGTCTGTGAGTCTGTTTCTGTTTTGTAAATAAGTTCATTCATATCGTTTTCTTTTCTTTTAGATTCCACATATAAGTGATATCATATGGTATTTGTCTTTCTCTGACTTATTTCACTTAATATGATAATCTCCAGGTCCATCCATGTTGCTACAAATGGCATTATTTCATGCTTTTTTATGGCTGAATAATATTCATTTTATATATATATATATACACACACACATACTACATCTTCTTTATCCATTCATCTGTCGATGGACATTTAGGTTGCTTCCATGTCTTGGCTGTTGTAAATAGTGCTGCTATGAACATTAGGGTGCATGTATCCTTTCAAACTGTGTTTTTCTCCATATATATGCCCAGGAGGGGGATTGCTGAATCATATGGTCGCTCTGTTTTTAGTGAAGTTGGCTTAATTTTTATTGATAACCAATTGGGTTGATTATTTCCTGATGATATGATAGAACTTTGATTCTACTGTTAGGTTCAGAGACTCCTGTGCTGGTGGGATCATAAGTCCAGTTGTTTCCAAATTGTGATTTGTGAAGCCTTTGAGTTCCAAGGAGATATCCCAGGGCTCCTCTCAGGGAATTTAAAAGGGTAGGTCAAGTAAGGATGCAGGCTGCTTGCCTCCAACCTGAACATTCCACTTCTGTTGCTTCATACTGGATTCTAGATAACATTTTATTTAGAAAATAAAAAAGAATTACACAGCTTCAAAAACAAATTTTGGAGGCTCTCTATTTCATATATGAGGAACCACAATCTAGTCTTTTAGCATGCCCAATGTTACACTGTTTATCTTTAAACTATTTATGTATAATATTTATTGAACATCTGTTCAGTGTGTGGTGTGGTTCTCAGGCCTGAAGATGATACAAGGAGAGAGTCTCTGTTCTTAGAGTAGATAACCCAAGGTAGCAGTGATTGCTGGGTGTCTACTCAATATCCCTCCTTCTTTTCTTCCTTTCTAGCAGAATCACAGTATAAAGGCAAGCAGCAATGTGCACAATTAAAAGATAATATTTCCCTGTCACCCCTGTAGCTAGGGGTAGCCAACAAAAAGTGAGCTAAGGTGTTGGGTGAGACTTCCGGGAAAACATCTTAGAAGGAAACTAAACAGCTTGAATGTACTTTTTATCTACTGCTTTTTCTTCCTTCCTGCTGTCTGATATGCAGATGTGATTGCTGGAGTTCTCTTGGATATTGTGGCAACCTTAGGGAAGGAAACTACGTGCTAAGTGTATCAGTTCAGAAAAATTGAAGGGTCCTAGAAACCTGATGACCTTGAAGTTATCACACAAGCTCAAGACTGCTCACTTCTGGATTTTCTTTACATAAGATAAAAATAAGCCTCCAACTTGTTTAAGTCACTGTTATTATTTTTTTAATATTAGGCCAAACTTAATCCTAACGGATACAGACAAGTATGTAAAGAGGCAAATTTAGGATGATGGTAAAGTAAGGAGGGGATAGAATTTTTTAGGGAACCATGAGGCACAAATGTATCCCAGGCATTAAAGTTTGAGGAAGGTTTCTTAGAAGTGATGTCTAAACTGAACTCTGTAAAATGAGTTGGAGTTAGCCAAGCAAAGAGTATGGGAAGGGGGTATCAGGGACGTAGAGCAATTTGTGCAGGAACCTGAGGGCTGGGGAGTAGGGAGATGACCTAGTGCATTCTGGGAATTTAAAGTATTTCAATGAAGATAGTGCAAAGAGTGCATGGGTGGGGGAGTGGTTAGGCATGAGAAGGGATCTTAAAGTATCTGGGCTGATTAAAAAGGGAGGCCACTAAAGGATTTTAAGCAGGGGAGTAACGGGATAATATTTGGATTTTAGACATATCATTCTAAATTGAAGTGATGGAAAACCAATTAGGAGACTTTTAATAACACTGACAAAAATAGAGCAAAAAAAAAAAAAGATTAAGAAAAGGGAAATTTTAAGAATTGTGGTTATTGGCAAATTGGATGGAGAAGATGAATCCATGAGGAAGAGGGAAGAATCAAGGTTGATGTCTGGGTTTCTGGGTGGATAATTTCATTCCCTGATATAAGGAATCCAGGAGGAATAGCAGGTTTGCTGTCTTCAAAGTTCACCAAAAGATGAGTTAGATCTGCATATGAGAACACTTGTAAATGCCAATTATAAAAGGTAAGACTTCTGAGCCTGCTAGCTCATTCTTCCCATGATTTAGTGCTTTATTTCCTCTCTTTTCATCTATTTTGCAGAATCTATCCACTGATTTTCTTCATATGGGATGGAAAACAATGGATGATTTTCTAAATCTAAATATGTTTCATCCTTTAACATAAAACATCTGTACTAATTTGTCCAATTTGAAAGGCATATCACATATTTCAATAATAATTCTGCTCTTTCCTGTCACTAGACTTTTTTCATTTTTCTAGTTGGATATCAGAAAACCCAGAGAAGACTTTGTGTAGCAGGGACACATTGATCGAATTATCCAAATCTCATATCAGATTTCTTGTGCTCAACTATTTACACACTTTCTCTGCAACATATATTCTTTTATCTTCAGTAGTGGATGTTAGGGAAGTTTAGTTTAACCCTAGTCATTGTAACAAGATCGGATTCAAAAAGGAACTGCTAGTGGACTCTATATCGCTAAGGTGAAACAATATAAGATTACTTTGGGTGGATGCAGAATGAATAAGGATGGTCACTAACAGTAGTTGCATCCAAACGACCAATATATCTACAGCTCTAGAACCCAAGGAAAACAGGTAATCAGGCAGTAAATAAAGAAGAAACTTAATATATTTTGCTTTTTTACTAATTTCTTCAACCATTATGGGTTAAACACCTACCGTATTCTCATGCAGCTGAGAATCTAGCAACTGAGACAGACAAGTACTCAAGTAAATATGTAATTACAAATTATAACAAGTACTGTGAAAGAAATGTCAAGTGTAATAGAAGACTGTAACAGAGGGGTCTGATATACATTGAGGAGAGACCACGTACCAGTGAAGGTTCAGCTACAGATAGCAGAATCTATGTTAGGTAGCTTAAGCAGAAAGGTATTTGTTGCAGAGTAGTAAACAGCTTTCTGAATGAGTGGTGAAACCACAGACCCTAGAATGAGCTGTCATGAATGGTCCCCAAAGCCACACCACAGAACTGGACCGTGAAAGTAGGTACTACTGCAGCCACAATCAGAGGGCTGATATTCTTGCTGCTTACCCTAGAACCATATCCCCTCTGCTAAGACCTGAGCCATAAAAATAGATGCCTCACACCCTCCTTTTCAGTTAACTCAGTTTTGTATTCAAGGCTTCCATGGGAGTTTCCATCTGGTAAACATAAATCACATTCAGAACTCAGGCAGCAAGGAAATATGAGCAGTGCAATTCTGAGCTTTTCAGTTTCTCTGTTCAAGAGGCCACGGCAAAGGAGGTTGGAAGAGGCAGTGAGCAAGAGAACCAAAGTAACTGCTGCAGGTGCCAGAGAAGGCCTTCCCAAGGAAACGAGTGAGACTCGAGGGGAGAGTGTTTGGCCAGGTAAGGAATGGGAAGAAGAGAATCACAGGTAGAGAGGTCAGCATACACCTAGGCCCTGAGGTAGGAAGCACTTGACCCATCTAGACATAAAAAGAAGGCCAGTGAGTCTGGAGATCAGGGAGTAAGGGGTGCAGTGCTGAGAGGAAGACATGGAAACTGACCCAGGTCAGGTCATGCTGGACCGCATAGGCCATGCTAACAATTTTAACAATTTAAATTTAATAATTTAAATTTCTCCTAAGTAATATTGGAAGGCATTTAAGGGTTTTTGGCTGAGGGTTACTATGATTATATTAATATTTTAAAAGATATCTCTGGCTGCTTCATATAGAATCGATCTCAGAGGGGATCCAGGGTAAAGATGAGGAAGGCTGTTGGAAGGCTTTTGTTGCAGACCCAGTGAGTTGAGATGGTGGAACCAAGTGCATCACCTGGAAGGAGAGAAACCACAGGACTTGGAAGAAATAAGGGAGGAAGCAAACAATCACTAAGATTTATGATAAATAAGAACAAATTATTACTATATAATAGAAACACATTCCCCTCCCCCTCTTCTCCCCTCCTCCCATGTAAAATGGTAATTCTTACATCAGTATTGTTAAAAAAGGATGAAAGTATATAAATGAAGTTCATCTATTACTTGGATAGATTCCCAGCATATGCCATTTATTTATGAGGTGGTTTCGACTCTGTGTGGTCTTATTTCTTTAGTTCATCCTTCCTTTGCTGTTGTTGGTTTGTTATTCTGTGTTCACTACAAATAAAAATTAACTATGTACTCTACCTAATACCCTTTCACTCAGAAAAACAACTCTAAGCCTTCAGTTTTATTATGTTACATTGACACAAAAAAGAAGGAAGCAATGATAGAAAGAATGAAAATGACTGAGGTAAGTGTAAAAGATAGATGAAAGACTGCAGGTCACAGAGACAACAGCAAATGACTAGGAATTTGACAGAAGACATATAATAAGGATACGCAAAGTGTTTTTTGAAAGTCAGCTTTGAAAGGGCAGCAAAGTAGCATTTAAGTGAATATACTTCATGTTCCAATGCATGATATTTCTCTCCAAGACCCTGTTTGTGCATTTTTAACCTACATAAGAAACGTTTCCTATACCTGCAGTCGTCCTCAGGAGGGAGTGGTATAGATCACTTAGTGAGATGTGAGCAAGGAAATAGGGAGCTGAACATCACACAACGAAGTGCCATCAAGGGGGAAGAGGAGCTTAACATTGAAATGCAGACAGTGCAGTAAAGAGATGAGAAAACTGGAGCAAGACAAAGGACTTAATGGAATGGGAGAAAAGTAAAAATAGTCTGATAATTTCCAAATTTATCTCTTCTATCTCCTCTATTACTTATTCTTTGGTTAAACTCCTACAGTCTGGCTTCTCTCCAGTCTTCCAAAACTATCCTGGACTCTGGTGACCTAATTCCTCAATATAAAGGCCTTTTCCATAATTATTTTCTGTCTGTTCCACTTGAAAATGAAGTTATATAGACATACATCTTTTCCCCTAAGCTTAAACACTTCACTATTTTGCTAATCATAAAAGTAATACAGAGTTTTTGTAAAAATAAATAAAATCACTCCAAGTTCCAAAGTTCAGGGCAAAAACCTGCAAACCATTAGATGAACGTGCTTCCTGACATTTTTTTTTCATGGATATGTACATGCTCACACATAAAGGAGTATATGCAGTTTTATGTAAATGCATTGTATGTGCTGTTTTTCTTTTATTTTTCCATAGTAAAATTTTATTTGCATAATCAAAACTATAACATCGTATGGTAGAACAGATGGCTAGTGACAATACTTTATTTGTATATACCATAACAGTTTACAATGTACTTTAATTTACATTATTTCAATTAAATTCAATGAGATGATTAATGGTGATTTTTATTTCCAGTAGTCTCTTCAGTAGTAAAGCAGGAAAGGGAACAAATCCAATGTTCACTCTAATTTTCAATGGACATTTTTATGTTTATAAATGTGAGCTACAATAATATTATTTTAACATTAAACTTAAAAAAAACCTTGACTTTGAACCTGAAGCCTACTTTATAGAATTAATTAATTAATTAATTGTTCAACATTTATTGAGTACCTGCTGTTCCCCAGAGACCTGATTAAGGAATTCAAAGGTTTAAAAGCGAATTTTTACAAATCTAAAATTTGTAGTTGGATTATTAGGGATGTTTTTCTAACCTTTTTAAATTCAACAATGTCAGTAAAGATTTACATCATCAATTTTAATGATGGTGTAGCTTTCATTTGCTTCTCTTGATAAACATTTCAGTTGTTTCTACTTTTTATTAAAATGTTTCAGAACACAAAGAAGAGAATCTTGAGTTCATTGGTTGAAAATATCAGAACACCAATGTCAAAACTGACAGAGCACACCAAAATAAACCATGCACTCCTCATTTGAGTGTTGAGGTACTTACAGTATTATTTTCTTGGTTTTATCCATAGTAGTTGGACCACTAGACTAAAAAAGTTGTGTTTTACATTTTCATGAATATTTTAAATGCTGTTAGAAAAGTTGCTCAAATGTATATTTTAACTAAGAGTGTCCCTAGGTTTCCAAAAGCTTATAAATATTGAGTTTTGTCATGTGTTTCGCTCTTCAAAATACTCCTTGATAGTTTCTTTCTTTGAGATGGAATATCCTTTCAAATCTTCATTGGACATTTACACTTTTCCTTTCTGAAATGCCTTTCAACTCTTTTGCCCTTCTTCCTATCATGGTCGGTTATTTTTAATTTATTTTTAATCTATTTATTAAAATTAGAGAAATTAACTCTATATGTCATATGTGTTACAGATATTTTTACTAGTTCCTGAGGTTATCTTCAAACTCACTTATTGTATTTCTGCAGGTCAAAAGCTCTCCATTCTTATTTGGTCAAGATCTATTCATCCTTTCTTTCTTCTTTTTCTTTCTCTCTTTTTTTTTTTTTTGGTACACTATGCTTGGAAACTTATAAAGAACTTCCTCAATAAGATATTGTACAAATCTTGACTTATACATTATTGTTTTAGGATTTAATTTTCCTCAAACATTTGGTGAACCCAGAATTTGTTTTGGATGTTTTCTTTTTCTAAATGGCTACTCAGTTATCATATCACTATCTTTTTTGCATAATGAATCTTTTCCCCTCCACATCACTTTATTATTTATTTTTTTTCTTTTTGCGGTACGCGGGCCTCTCACTGCGGCGGCCTCTCCCGATGCGGAGCACAGGCTCCGGATGCGCAGGCTCAGCGGCCATGGCTCACGGTCCCAGCCACTCCACGGCATGTGGGATCCTCCCAGACAGGGGCACGAACCCGTGTCCCCTGCATCGGCAGGCGGACTCCCAACCACTGCGCCACCAGGGAAGCCCCACATCACTTTAAATGTCATATTTATCACATTAAATTCTCACACATATGAGTTTATTTCATTGTTTCTCTGGTTGTTTCCATTAATGTTAGTCTATTTCTACACCATAGAGTTATTTTTATAAATGCTGTTTTGTAATATATTTTTCTATACGAAAGCATATACCTCTTTACTTCTCTTTTTCTTCAGAATTCCCTGGATGTTTTCCCACATTTATACTTCCAGTTAAAATTTAGAATCATTTTTATCAAATTAAGAAAAAATCCAATTGGGGTTTTAATTGGGATTTAATACATTTATAAATCCTCTTAGGAAGAAGTGATATTTTAAAAATATTTAGCATTAGCTGAAGACTAAGAACTGTCTTTTTATTTATTTAAGTCTTTTATGGTCCTTGATCGTTTCAGAGTTTTCCTCATACTAGCTCTACATATTTCTATTATTATTTAGATAATTTAATATTTTGGATTATTAATATTATAAATTATATCCTTGTATTATATTTTCTAATGAATTATTGTTTATTAAAAAACTGTATTTTCACATGTTAACTTTGTTATTGGCCACCTTTATAAACTCTTACTTTACCTTATATTTTTAAATGTTTTCTTGAAAATTCCACCCAGATGATTATATTAGCCATAAAAATAACAATTTCACCTCTTTAATAGCAAGATATTATATTTTATCCTATTATCTAATTGCAATGGCTAGCATGACAATCATGTTCTTGATTTGTATGGAACTTTTTTAGTACAGAAATACAAAACTGATAATGAGAGAAGAAAGTCATCCAGGCCGTGATAACAGGGGAGCTGAGAAAGAAGGTCTCAGATTCGGCAGTTTATCCATTAAATAATTTAAACAAGTTTCTTTTATACAGTGTCTCAGAGCTTTTATGATGTCTTTTACATTTCATGAACTTTTAAGGACATTTTTTTTTTTTTTTTTTTGCGGTACGCGGGCCTCTCACTGTTGTGGCCTCTCCCGTTGCGGAGCACAGGCTCCGGACGCGCAGGCTCAGCGGCCATGGCTCACGGGCCCAGCCGCTCCGCGGCATGTGGGATCTTCCCGGACCGGGGCACGAACCCGTGTCCCCTGCATCGGCAGGCGGACTCTCAACCACTGCGCCACCAGGGAAGCCCTAAGGACATTTTTAATGGAGAAATTCCTAAGTTTATTTGACCGTGTTTTCCAGAATTAGCCTTCTTGGTTACACAGTTAAGCCCAACACAGACTCCTAGTTTTACGAATAGAATATATACCATGACTGTGTGTGTGTGTGTGTGTGTGTGCGTGCGTGCGTGCGTGTGTGTCAGGTACAACCCATGTAATCCTTTTATTAAAAAATCAGAAATGAATGGTGAGTTTTACCAAATACTTCTTGGGAACAATAATATTTCCTCCTTTGCTCATTATAATAATGGTCATTTATAGCAATAGATTTTCTAATAATGAATCGCCTAGCATTCTTGGAATGAGTCTGTGTTGATCATGGATTTATAAGGCTTTCCATGTTTTCCTGGGTTCTAATTAGTAACATTTTATTTAGGATACTTATATGAATATTTATAAGTGGGGTTGGACAGAAATTTTACCTTTTCTTGTTTATATTGATAAATATTGTTTCTGAGTTTTGCTGACTTCATTTAAAACATGGAGATTGCTTTCATTCTTTATGCTCTGGAATAGTTTAAATCACTTAGAAGTTATTTATGGCTTGAATTTTTTTTTCTCAGCACCTAGATTTTTTTTTTAACATCTTTATTGGAGTATAATTGCTTTACAATGGTGTGTTAGTTTCTGCTTTATAACAAAGTGAATCAGCTATACATATACATATATCCCCATATCCCCTCCCTCTTGCGTCTCCCTCCCAGCCTCCCTATCCCACCCCTCTAGGTAGTCACAAAGCACTGAGCTGATCTCCCTGTGCTATGTGGCTGCTTCCCACTAGCTATCTGTTTTACATTTGGTAGTGTGTATATGTCAATGCTACTCTCTCACTTCGTCCCAGCTTACCCTTCCCCCTCCCCATGTCCTCAAGTCCATTCTCTACATCTGCATCTTTATTCCTGTCCTGCCCCTAGGTTCTTCAAAACCATTTATTTTATTATTATTATTATTTTTTAGATTCCATATATATGTGTTAGCATACGGTATTTGTTTTCCTCTTTCTGACTTACTTCACTCTGTATGACAGACTCTAGGTCCATCCACCTCACTACAAATAACTAAATTTCGTTTATTTTTAATGGCTGAGTAATATTCCATTGTATATATGTACCATACCTTCTTTATCCATTCATCTGTCGATGGATGCTTAAGTTGCTTCCATGTCCTGGCTATTGTAAATAGAGCTGCAATGAACATGGTGGTACATGACTCTTTTTGAATTATGGTTTTCTCAGGGTATATGCCCAGTAGTGGGATTGCTGGGTTGTATGGTAGTTCTATTTGTAGTTTTTTAAGGAACCTCCATACTGTTCTCCATAGTGGCTGTATCAATTTACGTTCTCATCAACAATGCAAGAGGGTTCCCTTTTCTCCACACCCTCTCCAGCATTTATTGTTTGTAGAGTTTTTGATGATGGCCATTCTGACTGGTGTGAGGTGATACCTCATAGTAGTTTTTATTTGTATTTCTCTAATAATTAGCGATGTTGAGCACTTTTTCATGTGCCTATTGGCCATCTGTATGTCTTCTTTGGAGAAATTCCTGTTTAGATCTTCTGCCCATTTTTTGATTGAGTTTTTTTTTATATTAAGCTGTATGAGCTGCTTGTCTATTTTAGAGATTAATCCCTTGTCAGTCGCATTATTTGCAAATATTTTCTCCCATTCTGTGGGTTGTCTTTTCATTTTGTTTATGGGCTCCTTTGCTATGCAAAAGCTTTTAAGTTTCATTAGGTCCCATTTGTTTATTTTTGTTTTTATTTCCATTACTCTAGGAGACAGATCCAAAAAAATATTGCTGTGATTTATGCCAAAGAGTGTTCTGCCTATGTTTTCCTCTAGGAGTTTTATAGTATCCAGCCTTACATTTAGGTCTTTAATCCATTTTGAGTTTATTTTTGTATATGACATTAGAGAATGTTCTAATCACATTCTTTTACATGTAGCTGTCTAGTTTTCCCAGCACCACTTATTGAAGAGACTGTCTTTTCTCATTGTATAGTCTTACCTCCTTTGTCATAGATTAATTGATCATAAGTGTGTAGATTTATTTCTGGGCTTTCTATCCTGTTCCACTGATCTATGTATCTGTTTATGTGCCAGTACCCTATTGTTTTGTTACTAAAGCTTTGTAGAACAGTCTGAAGTGAGAGAGCATGATTCCTCCAGCTCCATTTTTCTTTCTCAAGATTGTTCTGGCTATTTGGGGTCTTTTGTGTTTCCATACAAATGTTAAACATTTTTGTTATAGTTCTGTGAAAGATGAAATTGGTAATTTGACGGGGATTGCAGTGAATCTGTAGATTGCCGAGGGTAGTATGGTCATTTTAACAATACTGATTCTTCCAATCCAAGAACACAGTATATCTTTCCAGCTGTTTGTGTCATCTTCAGTTTTTCTTGGTATTTTTAAAATTAGGTTCTCAAGTTAGTTACTGATTCTATTTTCTAGATGTGTCCTTGTTTAAAATTAATTCTTTTGTTTTGGAACAACATTAATTTTCTTCACTATTTCTCTTCTTAGTATTGTATTTAGTTGATGAATCATTTTATATCAAATTTTAAAAACACTTTGTATCAAAAAGTTCCACATCATCTTTAATTTTCTTGTTATATTCTAAACTTGTCTCCCATCTTAGGGAATACTGTATTCATTTTAGGAACTTTTTTTTGCTTTAGCAGATTTTCTTTTATATTTTGATCTGCTCATAACAGTAATAATAACAGTTGCCACTCTCCTTACTGTACTACTATATTACTGCTTTGACTACTACCAATACAACTACACCTACCAACACCAAC
The DNA here is from genome assembly GCF_008692025.1 of Phocoena sinus. Lineage (NCBI taxonomy): Eukaryota > Metazoa > Chordata > Mammalia > Artiodactyla > Phocoenidae > Phocoena > Phocoena sinus. The sequence continues at coordinate 34,425,061 of NC_045766.1, forward strand.
ACCAAAAGTTAATCCTGTTTAATTATTCTTGCTTTCAGGCCCTGTATCACTCAAATTCCTATCAGAAAACAAAATCCAGTTCAGAAGATTGAAGAAACATTCACCTAAGTAGTCCTTACAGAACTGTGGTCGGGATTAAGGAAACTGATAAAGGATGCTGAGGAGCCCAGAGACCAGCAACAATGGGAAATCCTTACTGCTTCCTGGGCCTAAAGAGGTAAGAGGAGAAAATGACATTACTGGAGAACTAATCTGGAGGACCAAAGGGAGAATAACCAGCAGAGTCATGTGCTGAATATCTAAAATATATTTTATCTTTTAATCCCCAAAACAAAATATTACTATTACCTGAATTGTACATATGAGGGTACAAAGCGTTATAGAATTTGTCCAAGGGCACAAAGCTAAGAAGTTGCAGAATTAGTCCTCTTAACCATCTCTCTAACTTCAAAATCCATACTCCTATCTTCTGCAATAATAATTTGTTTATCAAATCTTTAAGGAGCCCCCTTTATGCCAGGTGCTACCAGAGGTATTGGCCATAGAATGATGAACAAAATCAATATGATCCTTCCCCTTGTGCAACTTCCTTACCTTTGACTGGGGGCATATCTACATGTTCTGCTATTTTCCCTAATAGAGGGTGGGAGACATCTCCTTGACACCCTTCAGACCTTCCTCTTCACAAACAAGATTGAAATTTGCTGGTGTAAGGTCTCTTGCATTTTCCTGCGGACCAAAGGAAGGGAAGTGGGGACATAGGCACTGTGATCAAAGATGTTTCTATTGCTGTTTCTCTCAAAATTTGTTGGAAGTCCAGGCTCCACATCTAGCAAGCCTGATCGAGGGCCTGATTCGTACCACAACAATACAGATGATATTGCTGGGAACTGGTTTGTTCTTCTGCTTCATTATGTCCACCCCTGGATGAAAAGTCAACCAGACTGACATTCTATGCTTGTTTTTAGCCCTTGAGTATTTGGTCATTTGTTGCCTGAAGTTTGTTTCACAGTGGACCTGTTTTTAGATCGTACCCCTCCCAAGTAAGAAGCTGCTTAGCTTAGAGCTTTCTCAGATTCTGGCTGAGCTGCACTTGAGAAATTGACTCAAGACAGAATATTTCTATTCTTTTCCACCAGCCATTCATGGTTATAGACTATACCTCTCTAGATAGTGGATATAATTAAAGGCCTACATATTCACATGTTTGCTTGTTTCCACTTTTTTTTTTCTTTCACTTAAGTGTCACTTATTGTACTGTGTTGAGAAACTAGTGTCCTGTATAAAACAGACTGAACTTACATCTTGATGATAGTTGGATTTGTATTATGAGGTTAAGACCTTTCTAAAGGTCAGCACAAATTGTTTTACTTGAATTTTTTTTTTTATTTTAGTTCTTTTGGTTAGCTTTACTGCTATCAGAGAGGGGAACTCTTGTAAATGTGACTTTATGCCTACGAATTTCCCACATGTTTTTGAAAGAATAAATGTTTTGGAGAGAATTTAGCTATAGCAAATAAAAGAAGAAGAATGAGACCAAGTTCCCCTAATAGGTCACTAAATAAAGAGACAAATAAGTAAGGTAAGTACAACAGTTATTTTGAAAGAATACGTTCAGATTTTCTGTTCTTGGGTTTGAGATGAAAATAGGATGTTAAAACAGAAATTGCCTGCATGCAGCTGCGAATATGTACTTGCACTCAAACTCCAGGGCTGGCTTCAATGAGAAATGGGATAAATAGAGCAAATTAAGGGAGGAGAAGCAAATCTTGGGAGACAGTTACAGAGCAGGAAGAGGAGCTGGATTAAGCAAAGGAGAGAGAAAGATAATGGATGGAGTGTTGCCCTATAAAAGTGTGTTTACTTTCAAGTATTTTTTTAGAGTTTAGTATCAAGAAATCCTTTATCTAAGGGTTACAGATTTTTCCTGCTATCATTGATATTTCTTCCTTCTCTATTTTGTACATGCTTTATCTTTCCCAGTTAATTTAGGCTCACTTCCATTATTAAGACAGCATATCAATAAGGTAGCAATTCCAACTAGATGTCCTTATCAGAACAAACCTAAGTATTATACAATATAAAACCTCCATCACAGAATGAAGGTTAACAAGTCATTTTCATAGGAAATGTTCTTTTGTTATAGACAAATTTATGCTCCATGATTATTAGCCCAGGAGTCTGACTTCTAAATTAAAAGACATTTTCATGCTATTTCTCATTTGATAACCAGATACCTTTCATGCTGTTAATTCTCTTTTGGTAGCAATAGTTACAGCCAAGATCTGCTGGTCACAGATGCGCTCCCCTACTATCAGACTTCTATTCATTTATGCAGCATACCTTAATTAAGCCTGCCTCTATAATATAGTTTTCCAGGTTCCAAAAACAATTCAAAGATAATATCAGAGAGTCTCTGTCTTCAAGAAGATTACTGTTCAGGGATTATTAATAGTCATTGTAGTCAATTTTTTAAATTACTTTCTTTTTATTAAAGTCTTTTGGTACCTCTAGAACCTGTTAGCAACAGAGAAATAATCATCATTTTCAAATGGGAAAATCTAACTAATTCATTCAAAGGGGAAAAGAAACATGAATTTAGGAATAAGACAAACTGAGCTCTTGCCTTTCAAATTGAATGCTTCTCTCAGAAGGTATATCTGGCTTTAATGGAATCATACTGGAAGAATATTAGCACTGAGTCGTAATGCTCTTCAATGGTTGAAAATAATTTTTTTTACAATATAATTAACGATTATTAAGTGAGTCAATAATATAGACCCTCCTTTTGTCCAGCACAATGTTAGATAAGAGAGAATTTTTAAAGTAATTATGACATAAATTGAGAACCAGAAGTAACATACAAAATAAATTTAAATACACTACACAATACTTGATAGTTTACAAAGCATAGTCATGAACATTGCTTATTGGATTATACACTATTGTCTCTTTTGAGCTGGCATAAATACAAGAGAGCAGACAATCAGGACTTATTCAGTGGGGCAGATTAAAATGTTACAGAAGACAGAGAAGGGCAAAACCAATGTGGACTACAGTAGCAGGGAAAGTTTCCTTGAATTGCAAAGTATTGTTCTCTATTTACTTTATCTTTTAAAATTCTCTTTTCCTAGCTAGATGCCTCAATCCTCTTTCTTTGATTCAGCTGTAGTACAGATTTGAATGAGCAGTTAAGGGTGGGAGGGAATAGATACTATTAAAGGCAGGTGGATAGGAAACAAAATAAAATTCCTATAAAAGTCACCATTCAAAGGAGTACAAAGAAGAGGTGACTATGTGCCATTTCTTTTAGAGCCACTTCTTCATTTTCACTAAACCCTCTGCCTGGATTCCTTTCTGCACTGAGCATGTTGTGGGCCAAGGCTACTGTCTCATGAATGTCCTGTTCTGATCATAACTCCTGCCAGAAATGTGGGGAAGTGTTGTTCAAATCAAGCCAGGCAAAAATTATGTGATCTGCACACAGGTTTAACTAGACCAGCGATCAGAAATGACACTTTGCTGCAAAATGGCAAAGTTGAATAGGGTGAGTGAACATCGCCTTGGTCCCTTTAATCCTCCTTGGGCCAAACAAAATAAGCAAGCAAACATGCATACACAGCTGAAGTGCTTTTAAATGCCTCAGTTTTTGTGTGTTTTTAAAAATTTTTCCCAAGGCAGCTTGAACAAACCGTTGCATTTTAACAATGATGGTGGTAGTTACTTAAATGCAGAGGTGCCTGTGTTCATCACAGTTCTCTCCCAAGCCTCCCTCTGTCTTCTGTCTCTGCCTTTCTCTGTTACATCACAGGCCTCATGTGTGAAGGTCACAGATGCAGGTTAAAGTAGATCACCATGGGGAAATAAAAGGAAGATAAAGGGAATCTTACCATTTCTCAGCTCTTGCACAAGGAAACTTTTTATATTTCTTCAGTCAAAGGGGCATATGGGTCAATCATTGCCCTCTTATTTGAACTTGATCCTGAAAAGTGATTCAGACAAGACAGGAAATGGAATTTGTTTGAGTAGATGTATGTCTTTTATTAATGCATACATGCAATACCAGTACATTTTTTTTAAATTATACTTAATTTACAACGTTCTGTTAGTTTCTGGTGTACAGCACAGTGATTCAGTTATACATACACATGTAGATATAGATATATTCTTTTTCATATTCTTCTCCGTTATAGGCTGTTATAAGATGTGGAAGATAGTTCCCTGTGCTATACAGTAGGACCTTGTTGATAATCTATTTTATATAGAGTAGTCTGTATCTGCTATCTCAAACTCCTAATTTATCCCTCACCCCCTTCTCCTTTGGTAACCGTAAATACATTTTCTATGTCTGTGAGTCTGTTTCTATTTTGTAAATAAGTTCATTTGTATCATAATTTAGATTCTGCATATAAGTGACAATACATTTGTCTTTCTCTGACTTACCTCACTTAGTATGATCATCTCTAGGTCCATCCATGTTGTTGCAAATGGCATTATTTCATTCTTTTTTATGGCTGAGTAATATTCAATTGAATATATGTACCACAGCTTCTTTATCCATTCATCTGTCAATGGAGCTAAATGTTACTTCCATGTCTAGGCTATTATAAGTAGTGCTGCTATGAATATTGGGGTGCATGTATCTTTTCAAATTAGAGTTTTCTCTGGATATATGCTCAGGAGTGGGATTGTTGGATCATATGGTAACTCTATTTTCAGTTTTTTAAGGAACCTCCATACTCTTTTCGATAGTGGCTGCCCCAATTTACATTCCCACCAACAGCGTAGGAGGCTTCCCATTTCTCCACACCCTCTCCAGCATTTATTATTTGTAGACTTTTTGATGATGGCCATTCTGAGTGGTATGAGGTGATACTTCATGTAGTTTTGATTTGTACTTCTCTAATAATTAGCAATGTTGAACATCTTTTCATGTGCCTATTGGCCATCTGTATGTCTTCTTTGGAGAAATGTCTATCTAATACCATTTAAAATTTTAAATTAGCGTATAAACTAATCACAGTAGTGCCTCATTGCATTCTAGTTGGAAAATACAGAACCAACATAGAATAACCAGAGATTAAATACAAGATTGTGTAGTAGCTGACTGCTAAGTTATGAATTAAAAGCAATAAATAGGACTCCCCTGCAAAAAACACGGGTTTGAGCCCTGGTCTGGGAAGATCCCACATGCCGTGGAGCAACTAAGCCTGTGCACCACAACTACTGAGCCTGCACTCTAGAGCCTGTGAGCCACAACTACTGAGCTCGCATGCCACAACTACTGAAGCCTGTGCACCTAGAGCCTGTGCTCTTCAACAAGAGAAGCCCGCGCACAGCAACAAAGAGTAGCCCCTGCTCGCTGCAACTAGAGAAAGCCCGCGTGCAGCAACAAAGACCCAACGCAGCCAAAATAAATAAATAAACAAACTTATTTAAAAAACAAAGAAAAGCAATAAATAACCAATAATATCATAGTTATTTTCTCTCCTATGCACATACATACTTCTGAAAAACATTTTTGTTGGAATAACTATTCTACTCTCAGACTTATTACTATCTTCCAAAATGAAAAACGTACAAATTTCAACATACAGGATTCAGCAGCAGCAGCAGCTGTAGCACAGGAAAAAAAAAGGCAAATTCAAACCTAAGATGAACATACTTGGCTAAATAGCATTTTTCTTCTTTGTTGGCTTTTGGTTGTTGTTATTTTGGCTGATTTGATTTGGAGAACTGACATTGCATTTTAAAATTTCTAAACCCCTGGGCTTCCCTGGTGGCACAGTGGTTAAGAATCCGCCTGCCAATGCAGGGAACACAGGTTCGAGCCCTGGTCCGGGAAGATCCCACATGCTGCGGAGCAACTAAGCCCGTGCACCACAACTACTGAGCCTGCGCTCTAGAGCCCACAAGCCACAACCACTGAGCCCATATGCCACAACTACTGAGCCTGTGTGCTGCAACTATTGAAGCCCACGTGCCTAGAGCCCCTGCTCCGCAACAAGAGAAGCCACCACAATGAGAAGCCCGTGCACCACAACAAAGAGTAGACCCTGCTCGCCGCAGCTAGAGAAAGCCCGCACACAGCAACAAAGACCCAACTCAGCCAAAAATAAATTAATTAAATAATTTTTTTAAAAAAAAGACATAAAATTTCTAAACCCCTTTCAGAGGCTCTGAGTGGAAATAGAAAAAGTAAGAAGTAATTCAAAAATATTGCAATACTGAAAGTAAAGAAATTCTGCAGGGGAAATAGAACCTTTATTAAACCAAGAAAAGAAAGAAAAGGCAAGAGGGTATAGAGAAACCAGCAAAACAAATTTGAAATAGAAGAAAGAAAATAAAAAAAGGTATCATGTTGTTGCAAAAATATATAAAATCAGTGGATAAGGAAATAAAATGGAAAGGGATAAATTCTAGGAAAAGGTATTCTCTGTGGTCAAAAGACAGTTGCACAGGAGACAGAAGACACAGGTTCCATTCTCACCTGTTGCTCACTGGTTGTGCGACTCTACAGGATGTTAAAAGTTTCTGGACTTTCAACTCTGTAAAATCACTTTTGCCTCAGAAGGGTAAGATCACTTCAATTTCTCAAATTCTTTGAGAGGAAACATTTTTGCATCTCTTCATTTCTTCTTTGCTATTGTTTACTACTGAACAGTTAACAATAGTGGACTTGATACTCTAGACTGACTAAAACAGAGACATACTAATAAAATACTGCCTGGTTTACAGGGTTAAAATAGTTGACAAGTAGGATGGGTAAATGAGTCCTTGTTTCTCTAGGTCTAGTTTCCTCTAACTGTTCACAATTCCCCTGAGTGCATGTAGCCCACTGATAACACTAAGAATGCCTGATTGTGGACTGGTATCCCAGAAATACTATATATTTCTTTAATGCTCTCTGACTAAAATGAAAGCAAGAAGAGAGAGTGTGATTAATTTGTCTGTGGCAGCTGAGGATCAAAAGCAGACTGAGGGCTGTGCTTATATAAGGGCAAAAGAAATTATTCAGGTGTTTCTATGTTTTATAAAAGTATTGCTTCTACTTTGCTTTTAAGTATTTCATTTAGTATTTCCATTTTGATTATAATTCATAACCAAAATGAGACAATCTATGTAAAGTGCTTATTAGTGTGCCTGGTTCATGGTAAGTGTTCAATAAATATTAGGTTACTATTATTAACTTGAAAGTGTGTTTGTATTTCACAGCTTTTACTTTCTGTATAAAAAGATGATTTAGCAAAGACAGATTCATGCATTAGTAGTAAAGGCAGAAACAATTAAAATAATAAGGAAGCCAGATTGGGGAAAGAAAGGAGACATTGTTATATAAATTATTATTCAAAGGAATTTTTGGCCATGATTTGTTCTATTCCCTGTTCTTTCAGTAATGAGTGTCTACACACACACACACACACACACACACACACTTTAGAAATTCATGTCCACAGCAGGAAGGAATAATTTTTAAAATTCATGAATTAGAGTTTGATGTACCACAGAAGGAAATATCTTTTGGGACTACATTCCTTATGAGCATATGTTAAAAAAAATTGCCTTACATTTCTGTTTAGAAGGATATTCTGCCCCCCACCCTATTACATTCAGAAGAAAGTAGCAATGCTTCTTTATGAACAGAAGGCATGTATCTGACAAAACCTAGCTTTAAAAATGATAACAGAACACATGAAGCCCCTTCAATGTATATGAAATTTCCATCAGGAGGGTGGAGTTGGTGGAGTGAGAATCACAACTTGCGAGGAAAATCTGGTTCTGACTGGAAAAGGAAGACCATGACAGTTTAGGATGATTTGAGAAAAATTAGGTGTCCTGATCTTCATTTATGAATTTGGGTCACAAAATAAATAAGGATGTGGCAACCACTAAGCCAGGTGAATGTGATTCAAAGTCATTCCTTAGATTAAAATAAAGTTAGAGCAACAAAAAGCCACTTCTGCCCCCCAATTTTTCCAATTAAGATTGCATAGCTAGTGCATTTCAGAGGTGGGAACACTAAGGAGGCACACAGCAGTATCTCACTAATGGGTCTAGTTTAGAGAAAGACAGGCTATTAAACTCAAAAGTGCTTAAAATGTGGATACCCCAAGCCACCAGGAACCTATAAACATATCAAATTCTAATACTTTGCAATACTAAAAGCTAATACATGAAAGAAAGTTGAAAGACTTGATATTTCTTTAACTATTACTATAAAGTTTACTTACTTGGTTCATAGTTGAGGGGGTCTTCTACATGATAGGCACTGTATGATATGGTAGTAGATATGATAGAGTAGTAGAAAAACATTGGATGACTTGAAGTTTCCTATCCAACCGGAGCTCAAACTTTTGTGGATTTAAAAAAAAAAGAAATAAATTATTATAGTACTGAGTTCTGGATGTTGAACATGTGCTTGGTAAGTAGAGAGTACTGTGGAAGCACAGTGCAGGGAGCAGCCCATACTGAGTACGAAGGGTGGAGAAGGCATCTCAAGCAGAGGAGATCTGAGACGGGCCTTGAAAAATGAGGAAGAGTTTTCTAGGCAGAGAAGAAGGAAGACAGAGGACAATCCACACAGAATAAACAGCATGAACAAAACACAAAAGAATCAAAGGGCAGAGGCCATCTGGAGCATTGTGAGGAGACCTGAGCCAGGAGGAGATGAGGCTGCTTGCTCAGCCAAATATGAAAGAGGGCTTTGTAGGTCTTGCTGAAGAGTTAGAACCTTATCCTGCAGGCCATGGGGGGTGAGTCACGTTGAAGGATGTGTGCTTTTGAGAGATGGCACTCATAACAATGTGGGTGGTAGAAGAAAGAGATTAAAGACAGAGGCTCTGTCAATCATGCAGATAAGGAATAAGAAAGACTTTGATTAAAGTAGTGTCAGGGAAGCAGAAGTAACAGAGAAGGTCCACTGGGGTTGAATGATAGGACTTCATGTGGAAGGTAGAGGAGAAAGAGCATCAAGGGCGTCAAGGGTGACTTTGGCTTCTGTCTAGAGGAATGATGCTTCATCATGAGGGTGACGGGGAGGAGGAACAAGAGATGGGTTTCCATAGAGTCAGGTAGGGCTTGTAGTACCAGTGGGAACTCCTGGTGATTCCTTTAGGAAGCCCAAAAGATCCAGCCTGGAGATAAAGATCAGGGGTTCATTATCTTATGGGTGTTACTTAAAAGTCATGAGAGTGAACGAGATGACCAAGAGAGCATATGTAAGAAAAAAGATAGATAGAAATGGGCCAAGGAGAGAATCCTGGGGAACACTGGAGATGCCAGCAGAGGGACCAAAGGCTATGAAACCATGCCAAAAGCAGCACTCAGAGAGGTGGGAGAAAAACTAAGAAAGTTATCTTTTGGCTAAAGCATCATGTCAGAAATTGAATCATGTGCCTATATGTTACTGTATGTATCCTAACATGGGCAGATCTAATCTGTGGTCCCACAAAGTCACAACTAGATATCCCTACTCACCTTGTGGAAATAACCAGAATTGCAGGCACTATAACTATAAGGAAATCTTATTCTAGAACTAGATGAGCAATGCAAAATCAGTAAAGTGAAAGCAAGTCCTACAGTATAGTAAATATTGACTGAACCGAGATCCAATCTGATTAAAAAAATGCATACAACAAGATATTATTTCATAGCAAGCACTAAGGATTGATGAAGGTATAGATGCTTAGTCCAGACAAATAAATTTGGCAATAATCAGGTAAAAGGGTCCAAATTAGTGATGTGCCACTTGTTTTCCTTTGCTTTAAATATTTTTCAAATTATACGTTGTATAGATGTTCCTACATTCTTCCCGTCCTTCACAGCATGTACGTCTACACGTGCATATACACACAGAAGGGATAATGAAGCATGTACTACTTTGGACCCATTTAAAAACACCAAGGTAGCTCTTCAGCCAGTAAAACTTAAATGCTGTCTCTCTCACTTCTATTTCCAGAGGAAAAACATTACACTGCACTCACAAACTGTGTGTGTTTCCTCCATCAGTAAATATATGTCATATGTCAAAATAAGCTGGCCAAGGAAATGTAAATAAATGATTCAGTACAACCCATTACCAGTACTGGAAAAAACTCAGAGTGTAACGCCTACAGATTGTGAGTCAAGAACACCAGGTTTTCACATAATGGGTGGTACATGTTGTGATAAGAAATGGGGAATGGAAAGGAAGCTGTAACATGGATGGGTGCCAAAGTATCCTGTGCACTCAGACTCGCCATAACACATTGAGATGCCCTACTCGGGTATGTCTCCTCCACATGGAACTATAAGGCTCCTCAACGGAAAAAACAGCTTAGTATTCACCTTTTTACTTCTATACCTGACACAATTTAAACGCCAAACAAATCCATTAGGCTGAGTCAACTTAGAGAACCAACAGATGTCAAGGACCATGATAAACAGGATAAGAAGAGCATAGCAAAACTGTTCACCATACCTGGGAAATGATTAAACTGATCTAAACAAGTAAAGCACTGTGGTTGTCTGTAGGAAGCCCAGAGAAGAAATAAGATGAAACCGTGTAGAAAATGTGCTCTCTTCAAGTAAAGAGAACAAAGTGTAAGTGTTGTCAGGAATTAAAAGGGCAGGAATTCAGTTGGGAAGGGGACCCTTGCTTCAGCCAAGGTAGACAAGGAAATGCCATTCATGCCACTGACCAAGTGTCTAGGCATGCTTTACATTAAATTCAAGGTTTATCTTTGTGACACTTTTAGTTATCGTTTGAACACAGCTCCTCTGACTTTATTAGGTCATATGAAGTTTTCAGCAGATGACACTGTTTCTGGCACATAGTGGATATCACAAAAATTACTGAATGTATTCATTTGAATTTTCCCTCTCAAACTGGAAGGAGCTCTCTTAACTGGAAGAGACATTTCCCTCTCTTAACTGGAAGCTACCATTAACTGTGGCTGGGAACTGGCCACATGCCATTCTTGACTGAACTCCAGCCTGGGCAGTAATAATACTAACAGTACTCTTAGTAACAACCACCACAACTTTTCCATAGTGCCATACGCTGTTCTACATTCTTCATATGCATTAACTCATTTAGTCTTCACTAATAATCCTATTGTTCTCCCAATTTTGTAGAAGAGGAAACTGAGGCATAGAAAGATAGGTGGGAATGAGAGAATCGTAAAGACAAGGGTAATGATTCCCCCTCCTCCAAACTCTTATTGAGGAAGACCTGGCTGTTCCCAATTACCAAGTTACAGGAGAATGGATCCCCTAATAGCTAGAGGTCACCCAAATATGAGGGACTAAGAGTAGAGGGTATGGAACAAAGAAAGTTCATGTGCCAGGTGCAGGTGCAGCTGATCCTCCTGGGATGCAGTGAGAAAAACCAGAAACAAGGCTGGTTTCCCCCAGTATCAGAAAGTAGCCATAGACCACCACACTGGTAGCGATTTAGTAAGGCCATGATTCTGTGTAGAGAAGTCAGGCTTCATAATTATGTTCCAAGTACTATAACCTTTGGGAACTACTCCATTTGATAGAGGGGAGAAAAATCACCAATATCTTGTCAAGTTGACAGCTCCTCAATTCTGGGATTTGGCATCACAGCCCAGGGAGTGCTGGGATGAATATAAAACTTGCAGGGACAGGTCTAGACTAAGCAAGGGATGACTGACACAAGGTAAATTTAAACTTCTTCAAGTCACGCACTTAATCCCATTTTGAGTTTGAAAACTCACAGTTACTTGGTCTCAGACATTTATCAGTGAAATTTCTAATGCATCATTGAAATTCAGGTCAACTTTTCAAGTGGTGTTTGAGATTATCCAATTCAGTTCAAACATCTTCCTTTTGCCATGAACGGGTAACTGTTTAAGTTAATGAGTTTTCTTTCTATCTACAAAAGATCAAGTGTAATTAAGCACAACAGTTTAACTGATCTAATAAGTAACACATCTAATAAATAGAGAAGTATGTGATAGGGTAAGGAGACTCTCCATCCTGGTAATTAACCAAAATTTAATTTTCTAGGAAGGTGATGCTACCAGGGGAGGGAAAGATGAGGCTTTTTCCTGTGACACTTCTGAAACTCTAAGCAATGGTTTATGTGCATGTGTTTTGTTTTTTTTTAATGGAAAAGAATATCCTTAGCTTTTGTTTAATTGCTGAATCAGTCAGGAACCCAGAAAAGATTAAGAATCACAAGTATGCAGATAATAAGTTAGAATTAAGAAAATATCCACTTTCCACACTGAGTTGAAGGGATACCAAAAAGCATTTTCACCAGAGGTTAAACTCATCATTACTATTCATGCTGTTTCCATATATACATTTGCATTTTAGTGGGATGCATCATAATAACTGGATAAGAGCATGCCCTAATGTTAGATCCTCAGGTTTGAATCCCAGACCCACTTCTTGCTAGTTCTATAAACTGGAGAAGTTGCCTAAGATTTTTCTTGTTTAGTCTTCTCATATAATAGCATCTACCCCCTACTGCTCTTGAGAGGATTAAATTACACTAAGTTTACAAAGCCCTTCTCAAGGCACCTGGTACTTAAGAATTGTAAGCTTATTGGGGTTATGATTGTATAGCTGTGATAACATTTTACATCAAAGAAATTTTCCCTAATTTGCAAGTTTTTTTCAGATTCATGATGGCTCAGTAGTCGGTCATGAAGAAACCGGCCTCCATCTGCATTTACTGTACTATCTTTATGACTATTTTGTTAGGTACCAAGAAATCATAAGCTGCTTTTGTTTTCCAGTGATGACATGTTCTTGCCAGTTTTTTGCCAATTTTCCTCAAATATGAGTTGTAATTTAATTTTAAGTAAAACTTGAAACTCCTGGCACCTGCAACTCGGAAAAATACTTGGAAAAATAGAACTCCCTATTCTTTTTTTTTAATTAAAAAAAAATTTTTTTTTAATTTTTGGCTGCATTGGGTCTTTGTTGCTGTGCACGGACTTTCTCTAGTTGTGACGTGCAGGGGCCACTCTTTGTTGCGGTGCGCGGGCTTCTCGTTGCGGTGGCTTCTCTTGTTGTGGAGCACGGGCTCTAGGCGCGTGGCTTCAGTAGTTGTGGCGCACAGGCTTAGTTGCTCCGTGGCATGTGGGATCTTCCCGGACCAGGGATCGAAACCATGTCCCCTGCATTGGCAGGTGGATTCTTAACCACTGTGCCACCAGGGAAGCCCAGAACTTCCTATTCTTAAGACAAAAGTCTCAAAGAGTTCTTTTGAGTTTATACAAAACAACATGTGTGTATGTAAGGAATTAAGCAATCCAAAAATATATAATTAAATTTCCCTTAAAATAAGCATTCTTTCAGCTCTTTTGTTTATGATTAGAGAAGAAACATTTCCTAAACATTGAGTTAGTTCTCTGAATTTTCAAGGATGACATACATCAAGAAAAAAGAAGTAAAATGTTTACCCAAAATTCGCTTGAAAGTGAAGTATAGTTTGTCTTAAGAATTTACCTACAGAGAAAGGGAAAAGAGTTTATTCATGTAATGGATTCACTCATTCTTTGAGAGAGCACAGGCAGCCTGCCTTAAAACTATTGTCCCCAGAGACACAGAAAAGAAGACCATGTGGAGATGGAGGCAGAGAGATTAGAGTCCTAAGAAAAAAAAATATCTGGCAATTTTTGGTGAAACTTACTTGTTTTTATACTGTCATTAACAAAACTTCCCAAATGCTTACATTCTTTTGTATTTTGTGAAAACACCTTTGTATTTGGAAGTTAAGCTGAGGACATGTAGATCAGAAAATATAATCATTGTAGCATTGATGATATTGTATATAAAAATTGTAGATTTCTTTTTTCAAGCCACTGACAAGAAGTGCGAAATTACACTTGTTAAAGAAACACACTAAACTGAGAGGGTGATGACTTTTCAAAAAGCCAATTTTAGCTCAATTCTGCAAAAATAAAGTAGCTTTAATTTTTTATTATTTCTGTCATGAAAGGAAATAAATTGACCCAGATAAGCTTTATAGATCCACAGGGCTAGAGGGATTCACTACAAATAAACCTTTAGTCTATCTCCCAGTTCCTAGGCTGAATAACTTTCTTAGCCACTCAAGATTACAGTTATTCTCCCAAAAATATAATTTTGATAACCTTGTGTAATAATGCATTCTAGGAAGTAAAATATACTCAGATATATCATACTCCCTTTTATCTTGCTATCTATGACATGTGTTCATCATTTAACTCTGTTAAAAATATTTAACTGAATCTCTTTAGTATTTTTTCCAGGCCTTCCAACACAGATGTCAAATTATTTATTGTTTTGAGTGGACTTATCTTGTTAACATAGGCATATTTCCATGCACAGGTGATCTATTATTATGAAAATATTGTTTTCTAACCCTGGTAATTATTAATTATTCCATCAGTCCATCCCTCAGCAGTGAAATGTTGCTCCATTTACAGAGCTAGACAACACTAACATTTCTAAGGTATTAATAAGTGCCAACCTCCTTTTTAGGTCACTTTAAATTTAACTTGAATTAACACTTATTAAATGCCTACTATGTGTGAGGCACCCTACTGTCTGCTTTCACAAACAAAAAAATATATAATAATGATAGCCAACAAGGAAATTATAGGCTTATATGCTAAATCTCCATGACATGACCAAATACTCTTCTGGCCTTGCATTTTGAAATATCCTTTATTCCAAATGCTAACCAATACAAATGATATAAAAATATGTTCTCAGATGTTTACTATAATCAATATCAACTAATGTTCATCAAACGGAATTTTCAAAGCAGCTTATAAGTATCTCCAGTAAAGAAATCAGGTAGAGGTTTAATGAGTACACTTGAAGGCCAACATACAAAATATCAAAATATGCTTGGCATAGATCAGAAGACAGAATGAATAATGTCCATATTTGAGAAGACCAATTAGAAAACAAATCCTTTGACTGTTCAAACTTTTCAGACTAAAAAGTAAAGATTTAGAGAAGATGTGATATTACATTATATGCAGGAAAGTATGGTTAAAAATCACCATACTTTCCCACATATAATAATAAATTTTAAAATCACAAGCAATTAAATATAAATGTCCCCATCTATGAAACCATGTAGATGAAAAGTGAAAATTCAAGTAGGTTTTCAGTTGGTTTAGGAGAATGAAACATCTGTACTTTTCTAAATGTCCTAGTGTTTGGCATCAAACGTTTTGACCATCTTCTCTTCTTTTTCTCTCAACATACACTCTGACAATCACTAGACTACTAGTATCACCTCTGCAGAGCTCCTAGATCTATGGCCCCATCCTGACATCTCTCCAGCGCTCATATCCAAAAACCTGCTCCACATTTCTACTTGCATATCCTATCTATACTTTAAGCTCAATATACACCAAATTGAATATAGTCTTATCCCTCACACACATGTTCCTATATACTAATTTGGTTTCTGACAGGATGAAAATCATCAATATTCACATTCAGTTTGGATGCCAAGTGCTATTAGTTCTACAACTGGCAGATCTAGAATACATACCCATCCCTCTAACTTCATTCTCATGATAATAATACAAGCACTCTTTATCTTCCCTTGCCTTTGCTACTTCAAAGGCAAGTAGCTTTCTACTTCCTACTTCTTTTTCTTCTGTGTACTGTTAAATTCTTCTTCTGACACTTACAGCTGTATCTACCTTTAGCCTTACATCTTAGGCTATCGTTTAATGGATGCGGCTTTATAAGCCAATCTCTTCTCACACTCTAGTAAGCACACCACTCATTCCCCTTCCCAATCTTGCAGAACATGCTCCCACTGTACTCAAAGCATATGGTTTAAATGAGAACCATCATGCTTTATGGATTTTGCCCTTCCCTGTATCCTAATTCAAGTTTTAGTTGTGTTTTCTGCATTTTGCAATCAAAGGTGTCTCTGTTACATAGCCTCAACCTCAGTTAGAATGAAAACAATCTAACTCAGCTCAATGCCTTCTTGCCTAGAGGGCATCCCTGAATCTCCCAGCTATATGTAAGTGAGCTGCTCAGGTATAACAGGGTATTTACATCTCTCTTGTGGCACTCTCCAATTTATTTCTAACTTCTATAATAATATTAGTATGTGTGCATAACTTTCTCCCCTTCTAAGCTCTTTGGCAGTAAGACCTTGTCTGTAATAAACACACAATAAATATTTGTTGAATAAATAAATGATTGGATGAATGAAGAAAAAAAATCTTTGCAAAGGATTCTCTAAGGATTTTTGGTTTTTACCCAGATGTTTGGCTTCACAAAGACACTTCTGAAAAGGAAATAAATTAATTGGTAACAAATGATGTTTTCTCTCAGCTTCCATTCAAATCACTGTGAACCCATCATACCAGCACAATGTTCTAGCTGCATGTTTGTGTTTCAACTTTCACAGCCAAACACCTGCGGTTAACAAACCACACATACCAAAGTATTTTTAACATGACTCAAATTGATCTGGGGAGTTGACAGCTTCTCAACATCCAAATGAATACCAAACTAAATGTCAGTATTTTCACAGAGACTCCTTTTTAATAACATGGGAAAGCCTGAGATTACTCTTCTCTCATGAAGCAAAGCACTGGTCTGAGTAAGCCTGTTCTTACTCTGTTCTAAGTCAGTTCTTCCACTGGATGAACAACATGAACATTTTATTGTGGATCCACTGAAAGGACCTGGAAGTCCTAAAAGTTTTTATTTTCAAATGCTGCACATTAAGGTTTTTGACCTATTATTGTGCCAGACAACTAGACTGAAAGAAAATGCGACTGATCCTAAGCTATTACAGTCTCTCTCACAGACCCTCCTTCCATTTCAATCAATGGATTTCAAGTGAAAAATGTTACTTAAATTCTTTTTCCCTTTAGAACAGTAATACCAGGTACACCACTACATATCACTTTTAAACTAGGCTACATGGCTTTCAAAATCCAGGTCAAATTGTTCTGTGCTCAAGTCATCAAAAATATTTCCTTTAATAACTTAAATAACTTTAATAACTTTATGCAAGATTACCTCTGTAAAATTACCTTTGTAAAATCAGTAATGCATGACTAAATTTTTTTCCTGTATAACTAACACTGTTTTATAAAGTTTGTAGTATTTTTTGGCAAGCAGACAGAATAGTGTTTCATTTTAGATTTTGAATCCCCTAAGAAAACAACACTAAGGAATCTGTTATTTATATCATAACTAGTAAATCAATGAATATGTTTTAAGTATAATGGGATTATTAATGACTGTATAGTTAAAAGAAAAAAAAGTTTTTGACCTGGGAAAAAAATTCATTTCGCTACTGAGCAAAACTCAAAGCCGTATAGCATAATGCTTTTAAGAGGTTTGCATATAAGCAAAATCAGTATCAAAATTGAACTTCAAAAGTATTAAATACCTACTATGTGCATGACATCCCACTAAGATTTAAGCAGCATCACATGGTTGACTTTTGTTTTCCCAGAGGCTAGTTACATATTTTGAAGATTGTATAAAAATAACCATCATTGTGTGTCCTCAACAAGCTCCTTTACATGTATTTTCTTGGACTGCCCTTAAAATCAAAAGGTGCAATGTGCCATGTGAAAACCCTCTACATTAACCTTCTTATTCCTTGGCTTGTTTCTGAGGCTACCCATCCTCAAGGTTCTTGCTTCTGTAATGTGCCTTGAAATCTCCCATCCCCTAGTCTGTGAGCTACCAGCCTAATAATGAGATCTAAAATTCCCACCATTATTATTATTATTTTAGGTTATGTTATTTTTTTATAGCAGGGGTAAATTTGACAAACTAAGGGAAAAAGAAGAAATGCCAGAAACTTAGAATGCACTTGTAGGAGATCTTCAAGCTACTGAATGACAAATTCCTCTCTAAATTTCCACTCAAAGAAATTGTATTACGACTTGCTATTACCTTCTATTTCTAAGTTTGGGTTTGTTTTGTTTTGTTTTAATTTTGATATTGTATACAGGAAAAAGATCTTCATAAGGGAGGGAGAGGGATTCAGCTTACTTTGAACCCTCTAAGCAGACAACAAGGCTATTTTGCCTAGAAATCTTTTGAACTTCTCCCTGGGATCTCACACAGCTTGGTGCAAGTTGAGTTTCCTGGGGACTTGGCTCTCTCCAGGTACTTTTAATTGTTCCCACATGAAGCATTGTGTTGCTCCATGCTGAAATTAGCCAGGCACATGAAAGCTACCTTCCCCATGAAACCTGAAAAAAAAAGCAAAAACTGATAGGCTGCTGCTACAAATCATAGCATTTAATTCAATATGCACTTATTGAGAAAAATATGTTCAAGACACTGAACATGACCTCAAGGAGTTTCACACATTGAAATAAAGCAGAATCTCACAGAAACCTACATGGCACATCTTTTAGTTTTTGCTTATAGGAGAAAAGAGCTGGGAAATAGTTATGCTTAATTTTTGTCTTGAGAGATGGGAACCAGGACTTAATAGCCTTGAAAAAATATATAGAAGACTAGGAAAAAATAATTTTTAAAGTTACCAAGTGCAATAATTTAAGGCCTTCAAGAGTTCTTAATAAATTTGAATGATTACTGTTTATCATTACTATCACTTTCTATTTAACAACTAATACCACAGTGTTTTTTCCACCTGTGAGAATTTGAGAGATCAGAAAACTAACATGCATTGGGCAGCTAATCCATGTCAGGCACCACACTAGGGATTTAGGCATACATCTTTTTGCTTAGAGCAGTGCTAAAATTGACCTTGGTGTTCCAAAATTTGAGAGGAAAACTAGAACATGTTTTAATTCCTTTAGATCCCCATGACATAATTCCTAGCTTTGTCTGCAGCAAATTCTCAGGACATTAAACACACTCATTTTCAAACCCCAAAGCAAATGCTGATGAATTCTGAATTATCAGCTGCTTGGGATTCAGTTCGTTAACAGTGCTGAGCAGAGCCATGTTGGAGGTGGGACAAAAGAAAAAGTATGCATTATATCTTTCCCTATTCTGAACCAAGTAGAAAAATTAATAACAATTCTACAATCAATATACTGTTCACACACAATTGTCAACCCTCTTTGACAACGTGGCAGAGGACATGAGGGCCACGCTGGCTGGGAACTATGAGCTGATTGGAAACAGCCGTGCAACAATGCAGGGTGGTAAAGCAAATGAACAAGTTTGCTTTTATTTAAAATTTTTATTTTGTTCATCATGGGTGTTTTGTGTATTGCATTAAATATTACATTAAAATTTTACTTTTTTGGTGCCCCTTAAATTTTGCTTCAAGGCAAGTGACACTGATCCCAGCCCAGCCCTGTCCATTATTGTAATTTATCTAAGGTTTAGTTCAAAGTTTCTTTGCCATACAGTCTGTTCATTGAACCAAACCTTTGGAACCTTTCTCGGGAACAGTTAGGTGATTAAAAAGTCAGACAAAAGATAGAAAAAGAATTTAAAAAATGAAGATTGATAATGCAAAACAAAACAGAAAAGCAATGTACTAGTGTGTGAAAGCTAACTGTATTTCCCTAACAGCTTTTCACCCGCAGAATTTTGAATGGTTTAATCTTCTTTTGAGCAACATTTAAGTTTGCTTTTTAGTGATGTTTTAACTCTTTTATATTTTCAGAGATACTATTATAATCATTATTTTGTTTAAAGGCCAGCTGTAGATATTAGATTCCTAATGTAGATTTAAAGTAAATAATTTTTTTTTTTTTTTTTTTTTGCGGTACGCAGGCCTCTCACTGTTGTGGCCTCTCCCATTGCGGAGCACAGGCTCCAGACGCGCAGGCTCAGCGGCCATGGCTCACGGGCCCAGCCGCTATGTGGCCTGTGGGATTTTTCTTTTTAAAAATTTATTTACTTTAGGGCTTCCCTGTTGGCGCAGTGGCTGAGAGTCCGCCTGCAGATGCAGGGGACGGGGGTACATGCCGCGGAGCGGCTGGGCCCGTGAGCCATGGCCGCTGAGCCTGCGCGTCCGGAGCCTGTGCTCCGCCGCAACGGGAGAGGCCACAACAGTGAGAGGCCTGCGTACCGCAAAAAAAAAAAAAAAAAAAGAAAGAAAGAAAGAAAAAAAATCATTAAAAACTGTAAAGGTAATAGTTTTTTTGTTTATGACTTTATGTCACTATACATGCAGAACCCATGAGTAATACAGGAACCCTGGTTAACCTCACTTCTATATTGTTCCAAGTGGAAGATACCACCTCTTGAGTGACTTAACTGAACACATTTTACTCAACTAAGCGGTGGGGATCAAATATGTAGAGATATAATAAAGGTTTGCCTTTTGGTGAATGGTTTGTTTTTTTAAAATAGTTGAAGGCTGATTATTAACATACATAATGCTGATTATAACATACATAACATTTTTTTCACTCAAAGACAGAAAAACATATTTCTTCTGTGTATTTGGTCTGTCTCAGAGTGAAGGAACCATCTATAATAAAGTAACTGGCTGAATGAAGCCCTCTAAGTCCTTTAGACAGCAGAGCAAACATTTGAGGTTGCAAAAAGTATAACCTGGGTACATCTGCACATCAATAAATGAACTCAGAAAACTCATGCATTCATTTCCTACAGTTGACAAAAAATTAGTGTCCTAGAGTCATAATTTGGGTCTGATTTGTTAGATACTCTTAAAGGATCCTAACAGTGTTTACAATAAAGAGTTCTAAGACTATTTTAAAATCACCAGTCTGTATTTTCTATAATTTCTTAATTTCCTTTTGTATTCCAAATTACCATTGCATGTATACACTACGTCTTGCTTTTTTTAAGCGGCAAATTATCGCTTTTATTTTGTCCCAGGTATATGACTTGTGCACAGTTGACTCTGTCCTTCACTGTAATAATTAATTTTGATCTTCTACACTTAGCTTTCCCTCATTCTTTCCCCTTTTTCTTTCCAAAGACAGTAGATCCTCTTTCTACCATAATACATTTAGTGAATCATTTTTAATTTTGGACCTCCAAGGAAGCATTTCAGGAATGTCTTTAGAACTTTTGTTTTCTGATAAACTAACTCATCACTGGTTTCAGAGTCAGATTTTATTTGAACTCCAACTCCAACACAGATAGGCCAAGTGACCCTAGTTTAGGTAAATTACCTTACTCTCTGACCCCCTTTCTGGTCAGCTTCCTGTGGACAATAGTACCTACCTCAAAGCAGAATTGTAGGGATTAAAGCAATAATAACGTATCTAAGGTGCCTACTATCTATTACCAGCAATTTCAAATGGTTCAGCTCAACAGAGTCTGCCTTTCATCCATCCTTTCCCTGGGACGAGGCTGGCCATGTAGGGACTTCCAAAGCAATTGACTTTTCCTGAGGTAAAATGCAATATATCCCCATGGAAAGCCCAAGATGGAATCTGAATTTCTTAAATACTGAGTGTTTTGTTAAATTCCTATCACAAGTTTTTTATGACCCATGATAAGGAAAGACTTTCTGAAAAGATCACAGAGACCTCAGGACACTACTGCTTACAGATACTACTATTTCTACAGGGCAATTGAATAAAAACTGCTAAATTGCTGACTTCAAATATTGCCACAGTTCCTACCTCAAATAACAAAGATATCTGAAAAAGTTTTATTTTTTTATTTCAACTTCTAGACAGACTTTTTTGCTTCTTTAACAAAAGCTAACTTCCTTTTCCTTTACTCACTCCCACTGGGGCAAATCCTCATTCTGTTCCTAAAACCCATTCAGTTTCCTGCCTCAGGGCAAAGTGCCATTTGACGTTACTGGGAGCTCCAAATCTGGCCCAGAAATGTGGGGACAAGACACAGGGATGAGACGTAAACCAGGCCATGAACTTTAATATTCACAGCCTCAGACTTACTTCCCATGGTATTCAAGTAAAGGAAAGAAAATACATCAGCATTCAGCAAGACTCTTGTTATTCTTGCTAGCTTTATCATTCATTCTTTTAGAAAGATGGTTGACAGAGATGGTTTGGGGGTAGGAGGGAGACTGAAGAAACTTGAACTAGAGTTACAGATGCAATCCTGTCTTTCTCTAAAGGACTTAGTCTAATGTTTTCCACATGTTTTGTTTTCCCAGATTTTTGAGTTCTTCCTCATCAGGTTTAACCAGGTATATACCGTAGTTTTTGCCAACCCAAAACATTATGACACTCTGAAAATCAGGTTTTCTGAATCAAAGCAAAATTGGCACAGACTATTAATAAAACTAGTAAGTTACATCAGTTCTTATAAATGTTCTTTAATCACAGGTAGTCTTGGTCAAGCTCCTGTTCTTCTGGTACTTAAAACTCAGGAGTGATAATTACTAATTTTTCAATTATCAGTGATTTATGACCACGTTGGTTATATTTTATTCAAGTTTTAATTGGGAAAATTGGGGGGAATTATGATTCCCCTTCAACAGCTCAAAGTGAAAATTTTTCCATGGCCATCTAGAGGTGATTTATAGCTAACCCAAAGTGTTAATCATGGATAATTCTAGATTAGTATGGATGATTTTCCTTTTCTGTCTTTATATCTTTTTTTCTCTGTATTTTCTAAATTTTCTACAGTAGACATATACTGTTTTAGTAATACGTTAAAATATTTTAACCAAATGAGGTATAAGCTAACTTTCCCCAAGGGCAAAGTTCCTCACAGTTTGTGGAGGAGGTGTGTTTTGAACAAGATTCTGAATGGAGATAGTGTTGTCACTTGGCAGAGAGGAGAGGAGCAATGCTCAGAGAGCAATGACAGATAAGGATTATTTCACAGGAAGCATCATCGGTGGTCAACCTTGAAGCACATTTGAAAGTGCTTAGAACTTATGGAAATCTATATTTACTGTAATTTTCCCAGGAAGGGAAATAAAAACGCAAATTTGTATTTTATAATGATGATTCCTGTGGTTGCACAAGCTAGGTTATTTGCTAATATATTCTCTTTGATTGCTGATTACTGCTTGGTCCAGTTCGTTGGCTTTCAAACTTTTTTGTTCATAACCTACACTACAAAAAATATATTTTATAAAACAACTCAGTACACACATGCACACACACACATTCACATCATATACCTAGATCTACTTCAATACCTATATCTATAGCAATACTCATATCTACATCTATGTAAAAGAGAATTGTTGTGCTGTAATACCTACCCTTGCTATACTCCATTCTATTCTATTTAAAAAGAAACACGGTCATAATCGACTAAAGCAATCCTATAATATACTTATGGATAGTGGCCCATAGTTTAAAACACACCAGTTTAGTACGTTCTTGGGTTACAGAGTCCCCTAGCTTGAAAACAGAAGTATAGTGAATATATTATTGCAGCAGTCCTGGCTTAATATAAAAATGCCCAGGCCCATGGAAATATGAAAAGCTAACTAATGTTCTAGAAACAGAATCATCACGACTCATTTAGAGACTTTTTGATGGAGGCAAGAGAGAACTAAAGATGACTCTAGTGTTATATACCTAAAGGGTCAGAGGAAAAGTCACTCTGTGGATAGTGTTGGAAACACCAGAGATGGGTGATGATTTGAAGATACAAAATGGCCTTTTACTTTTTCTCTCAGACTAAAATGTTTTATCAATTTTTCATCCATTTAACTTCTCAGTTTGTCTTTTCTCCTGCTTTACTTTTTATGAGTTTTGTGTCTTTTATCCTGCATTAATTTATAACTTACACAGGGAGTTATTCTGATTTCTACTTCTTTCTTCATTTGCCACAGTACTGAGTATGGTATTCTGCAAGGGCATGTGTGCCAGACATGTTAAAAAACTAACTGGTTTACTGAAATATGCTTCTTAAAAAGTTGCATGTATACACTTTTCTCCTCCTTGTTCTCCAGCTCTCAGTGACGATTGGAAGGCATAGTCTCTACTTGAAAAAGAGAGGAGTTTGACCTAAGACGGGACTTAGTTCAAATCCCAGCTCCTGACACTTGTTAGTTTTGTTGTAACCTTGGAGAAGAGCATAGCTTCTTGATTAGTCAGAATATTTCCAGTGGCAAGTGACAGAATCCCAAATCAACCTGGTTTGAGCAAAAAGGGAAATTGTTGGCTCACATGACTGAGTCATTGTCTTGTAAATATTGATTTCAGGAATCGTGGCTCTTTCTGTCAGTCCTCCTTTCTTCTCTGTTGGCTTTGTTCTCAAGGCTTACAGTATTTCTCTATGTGGTAGGAAAAAAAGATCTCTAGCAGCTCCAGACTTACATTCCTCAGGTTAACAACTCCAAGTGAAAGAGAATTCCTTTCCCAGTTGTTCCAGAAAAATGTCCTGAGGCTAATGCTGATTGGTTCTAATTTACCTGAGTTGGGTCATGTGCCCATCTCTGAACCTAGCAAAGAGAATCCACTCCTAGCAAAGAGAATCCACTGCCTCATTTGCTAAGCCTGGAGCAGGAACCCAGGCCTAGATCCAACCATCTGAGCACATAGATGGAGAGTAATAGTTCTCCAAAGGAAATATTCTTATAAGGAGAAAAAGAGGCAAAAAATACAGATGTCTGCTTTATCTCTTAAAGCCTTAGTTCCTTTTATCACTAAGATATCAATGATATTGCCTGTGTTTGGGGTGAGAATTAGAAACAGCAAGCAGGTAAAGCCACGGTAAAAGAGTAGGTATTCAACAAGAGCAAATAACAAATGATGAAGCAAATGGGGTAAAACAATAACAATAAGTTTTTAAAAAAAGTTTTAAGAGTGGATTCTCAATAACTATTTTTAATATTTCTCCCAAACCTGGGTCAACCATATTCAAGACTACAAAATCATTATAAGATAGCATTGCTTTTGGTCCTTCTAAGTGTGTTAGAATCTTACACTATTAACAAAGGCAATTTAATACAGATATTGGGTGCCAGAGGATTTAGACAAGCAATTTTTTAAAATCTCTGACGCTAGGTAAAGCTAGACATGCTAACACATTCATAGTTTGTTATCAAGCATCATAGATATTATAAAATATCAATCAGGTAAATTGTATTGATCACCAGAGAGTCCCAGAGCTCCACTGGAAAATAATTTTACCGTAGATATGAAGCTCTTGGTATTAGGTGAAGAAACCTAATCAGCCTCTCAAATGATAGGAGGGTAATTGAGAAATAAAGACCTGAAAGGCCCCTCTAAGGATAAAGGAGCAGGATGTTGCCATTCTTTCTCGAGACAAAAAAACAAGAAATAGAAAATGTCTGGAGACAATCATAACCCACTTAGGAATTTATAAAAATCAGTTACACTTGAATTTACAAGAAAGAACAATTTCTGTGAGCATTGAAAAGTGAATATAATACTGTCTAGAACCTTGATCTGATCAATAGAATTCATGTTGTATCGCATAATCAGATGTAGTTTGTGCTATGTGATGTGAGCTGCTCTGGAATGCCCCTTCTTGCTGAGGAATAAATGACTGAGCCCTCAGAATTGAGAAGAGGCGGGCTACACAAATCTTGAGATTGTGAGATTCACCAGCCTGTATGGAGGAGTCCTTCTTCTCACAGGTGGAAGTCAAATCACCATTTTGGACCATGGAAAATGTGAGATTTGTGAAATTTGCATAAAAGTGGGACTCGGGATATAATGTCTGTGTTCCCAAGACTTACTATCCTAAACAATGTGTCAGTTCATTTTTTACACTATTTAGCTCACTAAGGGGAAAAAGGGAAATGTGGAAATGGGCATGAAGAAACAAACGGCAATGAAAGGAAAAAGAGAATAAGTACTTAAGTTAAATGTGACCTATTTTCAATTTTTTTCCTTGGGCCAATCTGACTGAAAGTTAAGGTTTCTGAAGGGAAAACAAGAACCTACATGCCGGAATATAATAAGTATTTAAGCCAGATGAAAGCATTTACCTTAGCTTGATCGAGCTCCTGTTTTCTAAGTGGGATGCTAAGTAATGTGACTATCATAGGGCCTAAAAGAATGAGGACTCTAAGGTAATGGAGTTCACTTTTCTGAACTACATGGAAAAAGTATTTATTTACTCAGCAAAAAATATGTAATTCAGCACAGATGCAGATAAAAAGCAAATGAATACTTAGATGACCATAGAGCCAAAAGTGTATATTGTTGTTTGAGAATTCTCTGGCTTACCTATTCTCTGTCTCCTGTATTTAGTATCACATATCAGCAATGGGTTTGTGGGCATTTATTGCCAGGGGGAAATGAGAGGAATTGGGTAGCAGAAGGAAATTAATTCTTCTGGAAAAAACCTAAGTAAGGATTCCCCTTTTAAGTTCCAGAACCTAGACATACAAGGTTTTTGTGCAGTATTGCCAGGTACACAGTATATTTGTTGAGTTTTGGTTGTGTCTGTTCCTCTTGACTTGGTGACACATTCTCAACCCTTTGGATGAATCCCCCTTCACTGATGTGTGTGCTGAGATCATCTCTCCAAGTATCTCTGGTCAAGTGGTAGGCCCATGAGTCAAGCCAAGCCACTTGGATTCTCCTTTGAAGATCTTTAAATCTTGAGTCAAAATGCAAAGCCCTAAAACCTGTAGAGGTGTTTAATTTTAAGATGGATGAGACTGCCCACCATTTCCTGCCACCTTCTCCTAGTTCCTGTCTTTCCTTGAATCGACACCCTCTCCTTTTGTTCAGTAGAGCTAGCCAATATAGTTTTAATTCATGTATTTTCTGTTTAAATCTCAGCGCTCAGATTACTCACAGCTTAGTAGGGGGAATGTTATATCACAAGACCTAGCACACTGTCTGCCACTTAGAAAACCTTCAATAAACATTTTTTACATGACTGTTGTGATCAAGGTAAATGTTGGCTACCATTGAAGCAAACAGGGTGATCACTTTACACAGGGTAGGAACATGACTGAATGAATCATCTTTTTACTTCTCTCAGTGCCTTATATAGAGTAGGTCTTCAATAAATGTTTGAATCAAAAACATGAAATCCTATAAAAATGTGTTTCAGTGAATCTCAAAATGATATAATTTCACTAATCCTTTCTCACAACCTTCTAAGATTTGTTGTATTGTACTGAATAAGCCAACTTAGAAAAAAATTAAAGCCAGGGTCGGGAATTTTCATCTCCTTTTCACTTTTGCTAATAATGTTACCATCCCCTAAGAGCGAAAGAGCTGAGTACCTTCTCATCAAGGTCTAAGGAATCACAAACAGCCCTGCCCTTCACTGAGTGCCAGAACCAGTAACAGGGAAAACTGGAGAAAATTCTCAGGAGGAAAAGCTAATTTGAAACCCCCTCCACAAAATGTTGGCACTTGACAGCTCTGTGTTTTCTGAGTCTGTCACCAAGGTGTTATCAGAATAAAGGAAGTCTTTTTGAGTTACACACAGGGTTTGGAGTTCTTTGAAGACCACCAACATGGGTCCTGGGAACTGGAAATATTTATTGGACCCATGTAAAATTTGAGGAACTGTGGCAATGTATTTTCTGCCCATAACCTTCTTAGTCTTTGCTTGTGGGCCTAAAATAACATTTTTTCTTCTTTTATTACAAATGGTGAAGCACTGGGAAAACTGCATACTTGTTGAAAGTATGTCAAGAAAGACTTAAGAGTAGAATTACTGCCAACAGTCTCCCACTTTAGGATAGTGCAAACAGGTTAAAATAGTATCCTGAACCCAAGCAGCAATCTTTTATAATCCTCCCTATTCTACTTAGGCTTCTGAGTTTTATAAGCATTGACAACTATAGTAGCAAAGTGCCCACGGAAGTTTTCAGAGAATCTGGGATACACCTTAGTGTGAAAAAAGTCAGTCCCAGAGTTTTGTCATTTGGGACAAATGATAGGATAGTGTAGGTCAATTATAGAACCAATTGGGTAAACAATAGTCAGAAGATACAAGTTTGAGTTGCTTTTGGTTACCAGCTGGAAACATCATTTAATCTCTGAGTTCTAGTTTGTTCCTCTGTAAAAAATAATAGTAATTTTTATAGGGTGCTTGTGAGGATTAAATGGACTAATACACATGAAAGCATTTTGTCCACTGTTAGGCACTATATAGCAGATGATAATAATGATGATAGGCATAAAGCAGCAAAAAAAAAAAAAAAAAAACGCTTTAGAAGCAAAGATGTCTTCACAAATCAGGCAAAGAAGTCAAACCACATCAGTGTCTCCAGGTTTATCTAGAGGACTCTGCCACCTTTGCTGAGAATCTTTGTTGTGCCTTTTCCTGCCAGAATTGGCGTTTTCTTCTACTATTCTGCTTTTCTTTGTTTATCCTCTCATAACTTCTAACTGAGGACTTGAAGCTCAAGCCCAGGAAAGAAGAATGGTGGAGAAGAACTTAGAGGGTGCTGTGGCTTCACATCAGAACTGGGGTGGTCCCAGGAAAACTGCCCTCTAGACATGACAGTCTCTGTTCCTGGAAGGAAGGGGAGAATCAGAATTAGGACTCTGGGCCCTGGTGAAATTATACCCAGAAATGGTTTTGCAGCTACTTAACTATCTTCTGACTCTACCTATTTGGGGCTGTTCCAGAATGTTCTTGTGCCATGTTGAATGGCAGGTGGTGATGACAAGCCTGATGAGTTGTTTATTATTGAGAAGTAGTTGAAGAGCAGGCCAAGTAAACTTCACCTCTCCTTTCTAGGACCAACAGCAGAAATCTAGCCCCTTTCACTTGCCAAGGAAACTTTCTATGGCCTTGAAAATTGCATGGCTCCCAGCCATTCCAGTGCTGCCAACGATGCTTCTAGGAGCTTTTACTATAGCTTCTTCACATTTTCCTCCCTCAGTCCTTCAAGGTTTCTCCTTCCCATCTACTGCTAGGTCTGTGAAAATACACAACACGTAGTGTGCTGATTCTCATCAGGCCCAACAGCCTCATAAGAAAAAGAAAGAAAGAACCAGAAAAAGACTCATGCGTATAATAAAGAGTTCTTGTAATTTTTCCATTTGTTCTGCTTGATTACTAAAATTTAAAAGTCTAAAAGTTTCCTCAGCCTGTCTGTTGGTATGTCAACAATCACAAAACAAAAGTTCACAGAGTACAAAGCCTTCTACTAAGTGAGGAAGATTATTAAAAAACAGTCAGTTCCCTCCCTCAAACATTTTAGAATTTCCCTAATAACTTACAATAAATAAAATTCCCACCAGATTTCAATTTTCAAAGAGCATTTTATAAAACTATGGGGCTATCCATGTCAATTTAAAATATATATATTTTTTTCATTCAGATTATAAATTGATAAGCTCAGTACAGAAAAAAATTATTTTAAAATCCGATAAATATAGAAACCACCCATAGTCTTACCACCAAGAGTTAATTGCTTAAATAAATCTAATATATATCTCTCCTTCTATGCATATTATTTTTCAGAGTTGTGTCTGTATTATATATACAATTTTCTAAACTATTTTTCACTTGTTATGTTACAAGTGTTTCTCATCCATTAGAGAACATTTATGTATAGTGTTTCAATGAATGTCTATTAAATAAATATTATATTAGTGAATAATATACAGTCATTAAAACTCTATTCATGAAAACTTTTCTAATATGTATGATTTCAATATATTTACTAGTATATTAATATATTTAATATCGAAGTGAAAGTTATATCTAGAGGTGACTTTACATCCTTTTAAATATTTGATGTGATTAATATTTCTATGCCTAAGTCTGTCTGCATCTTGGATTATTTCTTTAGGATATATTTCCCAGGTGGAAATATTAGATAAAATCACTAGAACTTAGTTTTTGTGTAATAATTATTTGGAGATCTTGATACATGGGACCACAGCAAATTTTAAATTCTAGGCCAATTTCACATCAATCTACATTGAAGTCATAAAAATATGAGAATTATTTTTAATAATAGATAATGTTATTTACCATTTTACTTGTGCTTTTCTAAATCCTTTACATACTGGATCCCACTTAATAGTCCCAATGCCCCTCACAGGTAAGCACTGTTTATTAACCCAATTTAACATAATAGGATAGTGAAGACCAGACAGTTGAAATAACTCGCCCAAGGTCCACAGCTAGGGATCGTCAGAATCAGGATTTGAACCCATGCAACCTGCCTCCAGACCTTCATGTTTCACTACCACCTGCCCACTAGTAAGAAATTTTTCAGCACTCAAGGCAGAAAAGCAGCAAACCTTCCCCCTATAGAATGTTAACATACGATTTATTATCTGCTTTCTTCCATTAAAGAAGGTACTCCACCTTGAATGCCAGCAGGATAAAATTAAAGCAATCACAGCACACACTGGCCAGAAGGGCTGAGTTAGGATGCTGCTGAAAGGAGTAGATGTTCATGAAAAGGAAATTTTAGGGGAAAACCACAGAGGGGTGTCGTAGAGAAAAGTCTATTCAGAGCATTGAGACATAGCTCTCAACTAATGTCTCCAGGTTTAACTAAGGTTA
Source organism: Phocoena sinus (assembly GCF_008692025.1). Taxonomy (NCBI): domain Eukaryota; kingdom Metazoa; phylum Chordata; class Mammalia; order Artiodactyla; family Phocoenidae; genus Phocoena; species Phocoena sinus. The sequence continues at coordinate 34,455,382 of NC_045766.1, forward strand.
ACTGAGAAGAAAATTTGGTTTGGATGGAGTGTGGGAACCAGGAAATAATAGCTAATTGGGCAGGAAAAGCTCATCCACTGACTTGTAAGTGCCTTAGAAAAGGACTCATGTCTTTTCTGCAATTACACACCAGCACTCAACAGGCTGCCTGGCATATAGAAGCCTCCAATAAATGGTTTTTGGACAAAAATGAATTATGCTGTTTGTCAGAGAGCCTCTGAGGTCAACTGTCCAGTGGAGGACAACTGAAATCCAATCTACTTAGACATGAACAGTATGAGATAAAAGGAGTGGATTTGTAGAAAGATATTTGAACTGCAGGAAGAGTGAGTGAAAGTTGAAGTTCTGCACAGATTGTAAGAAATAAGGACCTAACTAAAATATTTTTACACAGAAAATGCTTTGGTTCTGACTATAAATTCAGATATTTTAATCAGAATTATGCTAAAATTTTACATTTTTATTTAAGAAATATCTCCTGAGCAAATTGTCATTAAAAGAGAATAACAGAGAAGGGACTGACAACAAGAAGATAAGGGAAAGGTCAAGAAAAGGGAGATAGAATCTGTAGGGTGCTTAAGCCAGGGCAGGCCTGGAATCCTAAAGAAAAGTTATGCATGTGGATATTTAACTTGTTGTGATTTGTGCAACTTTTATATATTACATGGGGCGTAATTTTTACAGATTGAAATTCTTGGCTTTATCACTTGATATCTTATATCCTTTGCAGTTGGCTCCTATGCTGTCCTTGCCCATAGGTCTTAAAATGGTACGATGTATCACTAAATTTTAAATGATGCTGATAAAATCACAATAATGATAATGAAGAACTTTTTCCAAATGCATCCGCTTATCTCCCAATCAATTAAGGTTTAACTTGAAAACAGTTGACAATATTATATGCCTGTTCTTCTCCACGTTTAAATGTGTATTTAGAATCATGCTGTATTTAATGGGGGCTCTGTTAACTGGTGGTTAAGAATACAGTCTTGAAGACCAGGATTCTGGTCCTAGCTCTACTTCCTGGATGTGTGACCTTGAGGTAAGTTAACTGAGCTTCATATTTCTCATTAGAAAATGGGAATAATAATATCTATTTAATAAAGTTGTTGTAAGACATAAATGGCAGGATGTACGGAAAGTGATTAGCACAATGTCTGGTACTTAGTGGGCAACAAGTGAATAGTAGCTGCTGCTGACCCTAATTGAACTCTTTGGAATTTGCAAAATGGATCATAAGTATTACAAGAAACAGGATTCCTCATGAGACTCCCATAACTTCCTGGAGATGGGTAGGCCAGAAATTCTCTGGGAACTGTTGAAACATTTGTTTCCAGATCTGATGAATTCCAGCACTTGCGCAAAAAGCAGAAATGAAAACCATTAACTAGCATCTGCAAAAATCATTATATATGAAAATTTGGGGTCAGTTCTCTTTGGATCCCAGCCATATTCCACTTCTTAGTGTGAGTTTCTACATTTATTTTGTGCTTTTGCTTTGGACTTTGTTCAGATCGTCAGCTAACATCAGTGAGTTCCCCTACGAACAAACTTGTTGTCCTGTGTTATACAAAGAGGTTAAGACTTGCTTATGAAGGGACAAAGACAGCCTCAGAAGATCCTAGTATCTGACTTTACAGTTGGAGGGAAATGTGTGACTCAGTAGTAAATTCTTCTTTTTCCTGTCTGTTTGTCTGTTGGCTATCCAGTATATTGAAAGCTGGAGAGGATACCCTCTCCAGTTTTCCTCTTGATCTTGTGCATTGTTCCCTTAGTTCTAAAGTAAATATATGATTCTCATCACAAGAAAAAAAAATTTTGTAACTATGTATGATGATAGGTATTAACTAGACTTACTGTGGTGATCATTTTGCAATATATACAAATATCGAATCATTATGTTGTATATCTGAAACTAATATAATACGTCAATTATATCTTAATAAATAAATAAAATAAACACATGAAAGCAAAAGTCAAATATATAAAAATGTTCCAACAAGCCCTCAGTGTAAGATAATACAAGTACATGAAACCACCAGGCAGAATATAAGAAGCAAGGCCTGAATTTACACACGTGTGATAATTCGAAGCCTAAGGTTGAATTGAATATTTTTTATAGATGAAACTCAAAGTCTTACTATTAAATGCACTACCAAAAAGAAAAAAAAAGTCAATTTAAACTAGGCAGAAATTTAGTTGTGTTAAAAGAGTGAGGAAAACATAGACAAAAATCATTAACCTCCCTTCTTGAGGCGCAAATTAACTTCCTAGCACCCGCTTTATGGCATGGGCCACGTTCCTGCCTATAATTTATTAAGCTAGGAGAGTAATAAGATTTTTTTTAAAGGGAGGGAACCTAATACATTAGCTGGTAATTTTGAAAATGAAGTAAACTGAAAGAAGATACTACCAGATGGAGTGAAGGGGCTTCCCTGGTGGCGCAGTGGTTGAGAGTCCGCCTGCCGATTCAGGGGACACGGGTTCATGCCCCGGTCCGGGAAGATCCCACATGCCGTGGAGCGGCTGGACCCGTGAGCCATGGCCTCTGAGCCTGCGCGTCCGGAGCCTGTTGCTCCGCAACGGGAGAGGCCACAACAGTGAGAGGCCCGCATACCACAAAAAAAAAAAAAAAAAAAAAAAGATGGAGTGAAAATAAAAGTTATGAAAGAAAACTAAATGAATTGCATAAATGTAAGTTAATAAAAAATCAATTAATACAATTGTATAAATTAGTAAGAAAAGACAAAATAGATTTCAACTGATTAAACTGGAGGCTAAAAGTTTTAAATAAATTAATAATATTGTTAGGATATGATCAGTAATTTAATAGAGTGGGTATTAGGAGACTATAAACCAATGGTGGGGGGTGTGTATGCATGTCGTGCTTTTGCTACATTAAAATGATGATACAAATTCAAAAGCTTATTGCAGTTGTGAAGTTCTCAAAATAAAGAAGCCACAAAGCCTAGCATTCTACCCTTTTTTGCCCTTCTGTGTATGGGGTTGATTCATGGGTTCTGTGAACTGAGAACTGGGGGCTGACAGAGGAAACCCAGACTGCTGCTCTGTGCCTCACATAACCGTTTCCTGTTCCTATTGCCCTGACCATCTAGAGACACCTGCGTCAGGGGAAAATACTCTCCTTAGTGAACGTGAAGCTAAGAGTTCCACTGCGTCAGACCCACACAACAAGGGCAAGCACACTAAGAGGTGTGACCAGTCTTACGTCATTTTGGCAGCAGCAGCAGTCAGTCATTACGCTGATAAAGATATTCATCACTCAGATTCTATTTTACCTCATTTGGGCAAACAATCTTTTCTGCCTGATCATAGTCAAAGCTGTATTTTTCACCCAAATAACTTGGTTGCAAAGCCTTTGGAAAACGTTTAGCTATCATTTTTTGATGATAAGACTTCACATATTCAAAGCTAAGTTAAATGTGGTTCTTTTTTTTAAACATCTTTATTGGGGTATAATTGCTTTACAATGGTGTGTTAGTTTCTGCTTTATAACAAAGTGAATCAGCTATACATATACATATGTTCCCATATGTCTTCCCTCTTGCGTCTCCCTCCCTCCCACTCTCCCCATCCCACCCTTCCAGGCTGTCACAAAGCACCGAGCTAATATCCCTGTGCCTTGCGGCTGCTTCCCCCCAGCTATCTACCTTACTACGTTTGTTAGTGTGTATATGTCCATGACTCTCTCTCGCCCTGTCAAAACTCACCCCTCCCCCTCCCCATACCCTCAAGTCCGTTCTCCAGTAGGTCTGCGTCTTTATTCCTATCTTACCCCTAGGTTCTTCATGACATGTTTTTCCCTTAAATTCCATATATATGTGTTAGCATACGGTATTTGTCTTTTTCTTTCTGACTTACTTCACTCTGTATGACAGACTCTAGGTCTATCCATCTCATTACAAATAGCTCAATTTCATTTCTTTTTAAGGCTGAGTAATATTCCATTGTGTATATGTGCCACATCTTCTTTATCCATTCATCCGATGATGGGCGCTTAGGTTGTTTCCATGTCCTGGCTATTGTAAATAGAGCTGCAATGAACATTTTGGTACATGACTCTCTTTGAATTTTGGTTTTCTCAGGGTATATGCCAAGTAGTGGGATTGCTGGGTCATATGGTAATTCTATTTGTAGTTTTTTAAGGAACCTCCATACTGTTCTCCACAGTGGCTGAACCAATTCACATTCCCACCAGCAGTGCAAGAGTGTCCCCTTTTCTCCACACCCTCTCCAGCATTTATTGTTTCTAGATTTTTTGATGATGGCCATTCTGACTGGTGTGAGATGATATCTCATTGTAGTTTTGATTTGCATTTCTCTAATGATTAATGATGTTGAGCATTCTTTCATGTGTTTGTTGGCATTCTGTATATCTTCTTTGGAGAAATGTCTATTTAGGTCTTCTGCCCATTTTTGGATGGGGTTGTTTGTTTTTTTGTTACTGAGCTGCATGAGCTGCTTGTAAATTTTGGAGATTAATCCTTTGTCAGTTGCTTCATTTGCAAATGTTTTCTCCCATTCTGAGGGTTGTCTTTTAGTCTTGGTTATGGTTTCCTTTGCTGTGCAAAAGCTTTGAAGTTTCATTAGGTCCCATTTGTTTATTTTTGTTTTTATTTCCATTACTCTAGGAGGTGGGTCAGAAAGGATCTTGCTGTGATTTATGTCATAGAGTGTTCTTCCTATGTTTTCTTCTAAGAGTTTGATAGTTTCTGGCCTTACATTTAGGTCTTTAATCCATTTTGAGCTTATTTTTGTGTATGGTGTTAGGGAGTGATCTAATCTCATACTTTTACATGTACCTGTCCAGTTTTCCCAGCACCATTTATTGAAGAGGCTGTCCTTTCTCCACTGTACATTCCTGCCTCCTTTATCAAAGATAAGGTGTCCATATGTGCGTGGGTTTATCTCTGGGCTTTCTATCCTGTTCCACTGATCTATCTTTCTGTTTTTGTGCCAGTACCATACTGTCTTGATTACTGTTGCTTTGTAATATAGTCTGAAGTCAGGGAGCCTTATTCCTCCAGCTCCTTTTCTCGTTCTCAAGATTGCTTTGGCTATTCGGGGTCTTTTGTGTTTCCATACAAATTGCGAAATTTTTTGTTCTAGTTCTGTGAAAAATGCCAGTGGTAGTTTGATAGGGATTGCATTGAATCTGTAGATTGCTTTGGGTAGTAGAGTCATTTTCACAATGTTGATTCTTCCCATCCAAGAACATGGTATATCTCTCCATCTATTTGTATCATCTTTAATTTCTTTCATCAGTGTCTTATAATTTTCTGCATACAGGTCTTTCGTATCCTTAGGTAGGTTTATTCCTAGATATTTTATTCTTTTTGTTGCAATGGTAAATGGGAGTGTTTTCTTGATTTCACTTTCAGATTTTTCATCATTAGTATATAGGAATGCCAGAGATTTCTGTGCATTAATTTTGTATCCTGCTACTTTACCAAATTCATTGATTAGCTCTAGTAGTTTTCTGGTAGCATCTTTAGGATTCTCTATGTATAGTATCATGTCATCTGCAAACAGTGACAGCTTTACTTCTTCTTTTCCGATTTGGATTCCTTTTATTTCCTTTTCTTCTCTGATTGCTGTGGCTAAAACTTCCAAAACTATGTTGAATAAGAGTGGTGAGAGTGGGCAACCTTGTCTTGTTCCTGATCTTAGTGGAAATGCTTTCAGTTTTTCACCATTGAGGATGATGTTTGCTGTGGGCTTGTCATATATGGCTTTTATTATGTTTAGGAAAGTTCCCTCTATGCCTACTTTCTGGAGGGTTTTTATCATAAATGGGTGTTGAATTTTGTCGAAAGCTTTCTCTGCATCTATTGAGATGATCATATGGTTTTTCTCCTTCAATTTGTTAATATGGTTTATCACATTGATAGATTTGCGTATATTGAAGAATCCTTGCATTCCTGGAATAAACCCCACTTGATCATGGTGTATGATCCTTTTAATGTGCTGTTGGATTCTGTTTGCTAGTATTTTGTTGAGGATTTTTGCATCTATGTTCATCAGTGATATTGGCCTGTAGTTTTCTTTCTTTGTGACATCCTTGTCTGGTTTTGGTATCAAGGTGATGGTGGCTTCGTAGAAGGAATTTGGGAGTGTTCCTCCCTCTGCTATATTTTGGAAGAGTTTGAGAAGGATAGGTGTTAGCTCTTCTCTAAACGTTTGATAGAATTCACCTGTGAAGCCATCTGGTCCTGGGCTTTTGTTTGTTGGAAGGTTTTTAATCACAGTTTCAATTTCAGTGCTTGTGATTGGTCTGTTCATATTTTCTATTTCTTCCTGATTCAGTCTTGGCAGGTTGTGCATTTCTAAGAATTTGTCCATTTCTTCCAGATTGTCCATTTTATTGGCATAGAGTTGCTTGTAGTAATCTCTCATGATTTTTTTTATTTCTGCAGTGTCAGTTGTTACTTCTCCTTTTTCATTTCTAATTCTATTGATTTGAGTCTTCTCCCTTTTTTTCTTGATGAGTCTGGCTAGTGGTTTATCTATTTTGTTTATCTTCTCAAAGAACCAGCTTTTAGTTTTATTGATCTTGGCTATTGTTTCCTTCATTTCTTTTTCATTTATTTCTGATCTGATTTTTATGATTTCTTTCCTTCTGCTAGCTTTGGGGTTTTTTTGTTCTTCTTTCTCTAATTGCTTGAGGTGCAAGGTTAGGTTGTTTATTCGAGATGTTTCCTGCTTCTTAAGGTGGGCTTGTATCGCTATAAACTTCCCCCTTAGAACTGCTTTTGCTGCATCCCATAGGTTTTGGGTCGTTGTGTCTCCATTGTCATTTGTTTCTAGGTATTTTTTTATTTCCTCTTTGATTTCTTCAGTGATCACTTCATTATTAAGTAGTGTATTGTTTAGCCTCCATGTGTTTGTATTTTTTAAAGATCTTTTCCTGTAATTGATATCTAGTCTCATGGCGTTGTGGTCGGAAAAGATACTTGATACAATTTCAGTTTTCTTAAATTTACCAAGGCTTGATTTGTGACCCAAGATATGATCTATCCTGGAGAATGTTCCATGAGCACTTGAGAAAAATGTGTATTCTGTTGTTTTTGGATGGAGTGTCCTATAAATATCAATTAAGTCCATCTTGTTTAATGTATCATTTAAAGCTTGTGTTTCCTTATTTATTTTCATTTTGGATGATCTGTCCATGGGTGAAAGTGGGGTGTTAAAGTCCCCTACTATGAATGTGTTACTGTTGATCTCCCCTTTTATGGTTGTTAGTATTTGCCTTATGTATTGAGGTGCTCCTATGTTGGGTGCATAAATATTTACAATTGTTATATCTTCTTCTTGGATCGATCCCTTGATCATTATGTAGTGTCCTTCTTTGTCCCTTTTAATAGTCCTTATTTTAAAGTCTATTTTGTCTGATATGAGAATTGCTACTCCAGCTTTCTTTTGGTTTCCATTTGCATGGAATATCTTTTTCCATCCCCTTACTTTCAGTCTGTATGTGTCTCTAGTTCTGAAGTGGGTCTCTTGTAGACAGCATATATAAGGGTCTTGTTTTTGTATCCATTCAGCCAATCTGTGTCTTTTGGTGGGAGCATTTAGTCCATTTACATTTAAGGTAATTATCGATATGTATGTTCCTATTTCCATTTTATATATTGTTTTGGGTTCGCTACTGTAGGTCGTTTCCTTCTCTTGTGTTTCGTGTCTAGAGAAGTTCCTTTAGCATTTGTTGTAAAGCTGGTTTGGTGGTGCTGAACTCTCTCAGCTTTTGCTTGTCTGTAAAGGTTTTAATTTCTCCATCAAATCTGAATGAGATCCTTGCTGGGTAGAGTAGTCTTGGTTGCAGGCTATTCTCCTTCAGCACTTTCAGTATGTCCTGCCACTCCCTTCTGGCTTGTAGGGTTTCTGCTGAGAGATCAGCTGTTAACCTTATGGGGATTCCCTTGTGTGTTATTTGTTGTTTTTCCCTTGCTGCTTTTAATATGCTTTCTTTGTATTTAATTTTTGACAGTTTGATTAATATGTGTCTTGGCGTGTTTCTCCTTGTATTTATCCTGTATGGGACCCTCTGTGCTTCCTGGACTTGATTAACTATTTCCTTTCCCATATTAGGGAAGTTTTCAACTATAATCTCTTCAAATATTTTCTCAGTCCCTTTCTTTTTCTCTTCTTCTTCTGGAACCCCTATAATTCGAATGTTGGTGCGTTTCATGTTGTCCCAGAGGTCTCTGAGACTGTCCTCAGTTCTTTTAATTCTTTTTTCTTTATTCTGCTCTGCAGTAGTTATTTCCACTACTTTATCTTCCAGGTCACTTATCCGTTCTTCTGCCTCAGTTATTCTGCTATTGATCCTATCTAGAGTGATTTTAATTTCATTTATTGCATTGTTCATCGTTGCTTGTTTCATCTTTAGTTCTTGTAGGTCCTTGTTAACTGTTTCTTGCATTTTGTCCATTCTACTTCCAAGATTTCGGATCATCCTTACTATCATTATTCTGAATTCTTTTTCAGGTAGATTGCCTATTTCCTCTTCATTTGTTAGGTCTGGTGGGTTTTTATCTTGCTCCTTCATCTGCTGTGTGTTTTTCTGTCTTCTCATTTTGCTTATCTTACTGTGTTTGGGGTCTCCTTTTTGCAGGCTGCACTTTCGTAGTTCCCGTTGTTTTTGATGTCTGTCTCCAGTGGCTAAGGTGGTTTCAGTGGGTTGTGTAGGCTTCCTGGTGGAGGGGACTAGTGCCTGTGTTGTGCTGGATGAGGCTGGATCTTGTCTCTCTAGTGGGCAGGTTCACATCTGGTGGTGTGTTTTGGGGTGTCTGTGGCCTTATTATGATTTTAGGCAGCCTCTCTGCTAATGGGTGGGGTTGTGTTCCTGTTTTGCTAGTTGTTTGGCATAGGTTGTCCAGCACTGTGGCTTGCTGGTCGTTGAGTGAAGCTGGGTGCTGGTGTTAAGATGGAGGTCTCTGGGATATTTCCACCGTTTAATATTATGTGGAGCTGGGAGGTCTCTTGTTGACCAGTGTCCTGAAGTTGGCTCTCCTACCTCAGAGGCAGAGCCCTGACTCCTGGCTGGAGCACCAAGAGCCTTTCATCCACACAGCTCAGAATAAAAGGGAGAAAAAGTAGGGAGAATTAGTAGAAGTATGAGTAAAGAAAGAAGGAAAGGAGGAAAGGAAGGAAGGAAGAAAGAAGGAAAGAAAGGAGGGAGGGAGGGAGGGAGGGAGGGAGGAAGGAAGGAAGGAGGGAAAGAAGGAAAAAGGACAGAAAGAAAGATGATACAGTAAAAATAAAATAAAGTATAATATAGTTATTGAATTAAAAGATATTTAGGAAAAAAAAAAAAAAGGGACGGATAGAACCTTAGGACAAATGTTGGAAGCAAAGCTATACAGAGAAAATCTTACACAGAAGCATACACATACACCTTCACAAAAAGAGGTAAAGGGGGAAAAATCATAAATCCTGCTCCCTGAGACCACCTCCTCAATTTGGGGTGATTCGTTGTCTAAAGGAGGGAAGGAAGGAAGGAAAGAAAGAAAGAACGAAGGTAAAGTATAATAAAGTTATTACAATTAAACTTAATTATTAAGAAAAAGAATTTTTTAAAAAAAAGTCATGGACGGATAGAGCCCTAGGACAAATGGTGGAAGCAAGAGTATACAGACAGGATCTCACAGAGAAGCATACACGTACACATTCACAAAAAGAGGAAAAGGGAAAAAAAATCATAGATCTCGCTCCTAAATTCCACCTCTTCAATTTGGGATCATTCCTTGTCTATTCATGTATTCCACAGATGCAGGGTATATCAAGTTGATTGTGGAGCTTTAATCCGCTGCTTCTGTGGCTGCTGGGAGAGACTTCCCTTTCTCTTCTTTGTTGTCACAGCTCACAGGAGCTCAGCTTTGGATTTGGCCCTGCCTCTGCGTGTAGGTCGCTGGAGGGCGTCTGTTTTTTCGCTCAGACAGGACGGGGTTAAAGGAGCCGCTGATTCGGGGCCTCCGGCTCACTCAGGCCGGGGGTTGGGGGATGGGGGTAGGAGGGGCACTACGTGCGGGGCGGGCCTGCGGCTGCAGAGGCAGCGTGACGTTGCGGCAGAGGCCGGCGTGATGTTGCACCAGCCTGAGACCCGCCGTGCGTACTCCCGGGGAAGTTGTCCCTGGATCCCGGGAACCTGGCAGTGGCGGGCTGCACAGGCTCCGCGGAAGAGGGGTGTGGAGAGTGACCTGTGCTCGCACACAGGCCCCTTGGTGGCGGCAGCAGCAGCCTTAGCGTCTCCCGCCCGGCTCTGGGGTCCGCGGTTTTAGCCGCGGCTCGCGCCCGTCTCTGGGGTTTGCGCTTTCAGCCGCGGCTCGCGCCCGTCTCGGGGGCTCGCGCCCTCAGCCGCGGCTCGCGCCCGTCTCGGGGGTTCGCGCTTTTAGCCGCGCCTCGCGCCCGTCTCTGGAGTTCCTTTAAGCAGCGCTCTTAAACCCCTCTCCTCGCGCACCAGGAAACAAAGAGGGAAGAAAAAGTCTCTTGCCTCTTCGGCCGGTGCAGGCTTTTCCCCGAACTCCCTCCCGGCTAGTCGTGGTGCACTAACCCCTGCAGGCTATGTTCAAGCCGCCAACCCCAGTCCTCTCCCTGAGCTCCGTCCAAAACCAAAACCCGAGCCTCAGCTCGCAGCCCCGCCCGCCCCGGCGGGTGAGCAGACAAGCCACTCGGGCTGGTGAGTGCCGGTCAGCACCGATCGTCTGTGCAGGAATCTCCCCGCTTTGCCCTCCGCACCCGTCGCTGTGCACTACTCCGCGGTCCCGAAACTCCCCCCTCTGCCTCCCGCAGTCTCCGCCCGCGGAGGGGCTTCCTAGTGTGTGGAAACTTTTCCTCCTTCACAGCTCCCTCCCACTGGTGCAGGTGCCGTCCTTATTCTTTTGTCTCTGTTTTTTCTTTTGCCCTACCCAGTTACGTGGGGAGTTTCTTGCCTTTTGGGAGGTCTGAGGTCTTCTGCCAGCCTTCAGTAGGAGTTCTGTAGGAGTTGTTCCACGTGTGGATGTATTTCTGGTGTATCCGTGGGGAGGAAGGCGATCTCCGCGTCTTACTCTTCCGCCATCTTCAAGGTCCCCCTAAATGTGGTTCTTTTAACTGCACTTTGGAAGTCAGAATTATCATCGAATAGCTCAAAAATTAATATAAGAATATAAATGTTGTCATTGATTAGAAACAGTTCTAACACAATCTTGTATTGTGAGAATTTTTAACTTTATTGTAAAATCAACTGTGTTTTCATATTCTTCACCTTGAAAATGTCTCATTACATTATGACTCTGATCCCAGATTGTTGTTTTGATTTAATAGCTTTCTGTTCTTTTATAATTTTAAATGTTTCTTATGTTTAACTAAATGAACATAAGGAGATTATTAATTTTTAAAGCTCTAATCACTTTGTAATTAATGTGCTTTCTTTACCAGACACCGCAAAATTCCATTCACACCTGAAACATCTCACCTTAAACTGCTTATCTAGATAGCTTTCAATTTTCCACAGTCTCTGAGGTATAATCAGTCACTAGGGAGGATGCCTCCCTACCTTTTTATTTTCTTCTAGATATTGCAGTGTTACCAGGCCTCCCTTTAAAAATATTGCAAAGTTTGGTCTGGAAGAAAATGATACCATTTGTAGCTATTACTGGAGAAGTTTGTCATCACCTCAGTAATATTCCTCCTGGTTATTTCATACCTTGGCAGTGGTATGCCCTTCTAAAAACATAAGTAATGGAATTGAACTCTCCCCAAGTATTCCTTAAGAACCTATTTTTGTTCTTAAAACTTTCTCCCTTAGATTTTGTCCTTAGTTCAAAAGTCTCTTCTTGTCTATATTCTGTCAGAGATGCACAGAAAATGTTTTTTGTAGTGCAAATGTTTTAAAGGTATTCATTATGTGGCAGAGATGTTAAGAGTCTTCACAGAGTAACCCTCATCAGCTAATGGGCCCTAGTAGGGTGAGCTTGTAGAAGTCACTGGAATACACAGTGTTGGAGAAATTTATAGCCAGTCTATCAGCAGGATGTATTAGACATTTAGTCATGAACTAGGTACCTAATTCAGAGCTGACAAAAAGTAAAATCCCATAACAGTCCCTCACAAGGAGTAGTTTCAGGAAAAACACCACTTCTCTGTAAGGCCTTAGATACCTATAACTGGAAGTCTTGTTCCTGGATTTGTATGAGAAAGAAGATGTTTGCGATATTTAAAGAGTCTCTCTAGTAATTCCTGACATTGCATGATTCTAAAATGTATTCTGTTAGTTCCAAAGAAGCAGCTCTTTTTTAACAGAACTATAATTTTTTTAACTGATTGTCTTGGCATGACCTTGCAAGATACAAGTCAAGATATAGGGAAAGAACTCAAAGTACATTAAGGAAAAAGATAAAACTAAATTTAAAGCTATATAATAATATTTACATCGCATTTACTATGGGTCAGCCACTGTTCTCAACAATTCATGTATTTTAACCCATGTAATCCTCTCAAGAAGTCTATGAGCTGAGTTTTACTATAATCCCATTATTCACATGTGGATACTCAAACACAGAAACCAGCTTACAGTAACAGAGAGCAATGATTTCAACCCAGGGAGCCTGGCTCCAGAGATGGGCTCATAAACATTACACTCACTACATTGTCTCTTAATACCTTTCATCATGCCTCTACATGCTCAAGAGCACAAAATTCAGGGCTGATATCTCCAAGTGCAACTATAACAAGACATTTCTTGAATTAACACTGATCCACTAGATCTATCAATGAGAACAGGTAGAATAAGCAGTGCTAGGACGGGAAAAATCAAAAAGCAAGGAAGCATGACATAATATCAAAACAAAAAGATGCCAGTTTAACTCAAAATACAATTTTTAAATTATCATTAAGGACTATAAATATTTAAACAGAGCCAGAAAAAATGCCCAAAAAATATTAAAATGAAATTTTTAGAGGAAAAACATCAGTGGAGAAAAAAAACCCTGACTTTAGCTTCCTGCTGAAGGCCTCAGAAAAGGCCTTCTGCCACATGAAAAAAATAAATGTATTGAAGATGCCAACTGTTGTGCTTTGTTTAAAGATAAATTTCAAATATTTGACTTAGGTCTATAGTACAGAGACTCAATATTATTCAGTCATCATCGATATATCTGTCCTAGCAAAGACATAATTTTCTGGCACATAAAATACATTTTAAAATAATATGCTTTTAAATATATTAGAAGAGCAATGATACCAGTATAATTCTTATATTTATTCAGTGTATCCCTAAGCCCAGTGCTGTCAGTTTCAAATGCAAAGCCTGTCATACTAATTTGCTTTTATTCCTCTAGCATGAGATATTCTATTAGGCATTGCCTTAGTCTAAAGGTTGAGTGAATGTACTTTTAAAAATCAACACATGAAGAAGGCTATTTCATCTAATTAGATTAATCGTCACCTAATGAATACACAGGGAGTTGCTTCAGAGTCATGAATCCAGCTCTTAGTAGGTATTTAACCAATATTTCTTGCATGAATTAATAAATTTATCTGGCCACCAAAGCAGGAAAGCAGAGTGTGTTTTCCTTGAACACGATGACATAGGAACTTGGGTTTCGCTCTCAACTTCCTATTGAAGGGTAGCAGAATATGCCACCACCAAATATGCCACTTTGGCATAAGAATTATTTTGAGCTGAAGGCAATTGAGCAGCAAGTATAAGAAAAGCTCTCTGCCCTCCCCCATTTGCCTAAAAGAACATAAATTTATAAAGGTGTCCCTCTCCTCTCTCTATCAGGAAAGGACAGAAGTTAATCCCCAGAGATAATTCTAGACCCTTATAAGACCAGAGACAGCGCCAGGAAAATCTACATAACAAACTTTATTAACTAGTCCTTATCTTCCATTAGTTCCCCAGTATATCTACCTTTCTACAATTTGCCCTGCTAGGAACTCAAAGTCATTTTCCTTTGTCTTATTACTTCTGTAAAATTTTATTTTTCTGTTGTTAAGATAAGCCTACGTTCTAGCCTTTGAGTTACTCATCACTGAGTACTTCCGTGTGTGTACAATGCACTTGTTAGTAAACTTGTATGGTTTTCTCTCATCATCAAGTCTTACTTGCAGGGTTCTCTGCTCAATGAATCTAAGACGGGTAGAGGAACAAGAAAAGGTTTCCTTCCCTATACTATTAAAGTGAAATATAAAAATAGAGAGGGGAGATCACAAAAACACAATAAAATAAAATGAAAGGCCAATTATTTACAAGAAACCAGTGTTTTACTCAATTAAGTCATTTCATTGATTAAAAACACACGAACAATTGGTATTACTGGCCGATTCAACCTCTTTTCTTAAAATTTTTTTCATTTTTCCTACAATTTTTAAAGGTTACATGTACAACCTCTTGAACTGGAATGAGGCACCTCTAACAGTCCTCAGCTCAGGGATAATAAAAGTACAATGATTTGCATGTAGCTTGGAGCTGTTGGAAACTCTATTCCTCAAACTTCTTTTTGCCTGTGAAACCATGGACCACCCAATTTGTACCTTCAATGTACTGGGGCCACAGACCTTCCTCCCAAAGTGGGTATTAAAACAAAGCTGAGAGGAGAGGATAGAGGCAGGAGAAAAGACTGCACTCTAGACACAGAGTGGCTGACAGCTGGCTCGTGCGGGATAATGTGTCTAGAAAAAGGTACTTCCCTAAAGGTTCGTTGTCTTTTCAATTTTCAAAACTTTGAAAATCTGGATGTCAGAACTTGGATGTCAGTATCCTGTTAGTGGTATTGTAAACCTCAGAATATTTTCTATTCCTTCAAGATTCATTAGGCCTCCACACCATGCAGTTATGCTACTGTAGGAAAATTTGTTCCCAGGCCTAGATATGGATTGGCTTTTTTACATTTTCTAAAATAAGTATTTTCAAAAGGGGTGGTACTGCCCCTTTGGGGGACAGACAGGGATATGTGAAAACCTTTGGGATTGTCACCACCATTTTCAGAGGGTCACTACTGTTATTTTGTTTGGGAAATGGGGACGTCAAATGTCCTGCTGTATGTGAAACAATCCAGCACAATAAACAATAATCTACCCAAAATGCCAATAGTGCTCTGTTGAGAAACCCAAACCCTAGAACATAAGTCATTACCTGAAATGTCACACAGAGGCTTAAGATGTAAAATGGATAAAAGCAAAGCCCAATAATGAAATAACAAAATTTTGGTGGAATGCCCTAAAAATCACAAAGAAAATAAAAAGTCTCACTCTCACCCAGTATTATTTAGTGCTATTCCTGAAATTCTGACTATGCGTAAGGATGGGAAACGGAAAAAAGAATTCCTTAAAAATTGTTAAAAATAATCTCTTGGGGGCTTCCCTGGTGGCACAGTGGTTAAGAATCCGCCTGCCAATGCAGGGGACACGGGTTCGAGCCCTGGTCTGGGAAGATCTCATAAGCCGCAGAGCAACTAAGCCCGTGCGCCACAAGTACTAAGCCTCTGCTCTAGAGCCCACGAGTCACAACTACTGAAGCCCGCGCGCCTAAAGCCCATGCTCAGCAACAAGAGAAACCAGTGCAATGAGAAGCCAGCGCACTGCAATGAAGAGTAGCCCCCACTCGCTGCAACTAGAGAAAGCCCACGTGCAGCAATGAAGACCCAATGCAGCCAAAAATAAATTAATTAATTTAAAAAATAATAATCTCTTGATACAGATATACTCCGTTAATAGGAACCCAATGCACCAATAATAACAGGAAAAATCAAATGGTAAGGTAATTCACAATAACAATAAAAATACAAAATGCCTAGGAATAGCCTTGACTAGAAAAGTAGGACCAATCTGAAGAAGATAGCGGAAAGAAAATTTGAATATAGAAGACATCATTGACATATAGAACAATAAATGAAAAGTCATGTGCTCTTTACCAGGTAAATTATTGTTCTTCGATAGTTGCACTCTATATTTCTTTCTCCCCCTCCCCCTCCCCCCTCCTCCTTTTTCCCACTTTACAAAATTATTGCTGCATATATCTGGGAGAATAAGAAGGAAACTGTTATATAATGAAGCATTTGTTTGATCTTGGTGTCTGATTCCTGGGAATGAGCCTCTAAATCTTTGGAATTTCCCGAGTGATAGAAATGCCTTTGTTGGTGAACCCATCAGCCACACCTGAGTTATGCTAATGAGACAACTCATGGAAGACCCCAAGTTAACTTCAGGATGGGAGCTGGTCATTCCAGAAATACCAACTATATTTTAGAGAATTGAGACTTTGAACCACATGATGTCAACTCAGTGTCGAACCTCTGAGAAGGGGAGGAGTGGCCAATGATTTGATCAACCATTCCTATATAATGAAAGCCCAGTAAAAACTCTGAAGCCTGAGCGAGCTCCTGTGGTTGGTTATCATACACTGATGTGCCAAGAGAGTGGCACATTCTAAAGACACAGAAGCTTCATGTTTAGGATTCTCCCAGACTTCATCCTATGCCTGTCCCTCTTTGGCTGGTCCTCATTTGTATCCTTTATAATAGAACTGTAACTGTAAGTGTAATGCTTCCCTGAGTTCTGTAAGTCATTCTATTAAGTTGTTGAACCTGAAGGGGTAGTGGGAACCCGTGAGTTTGCAGCTGGTCAGAGATGTAGGTGACCTGAGAACTCTGGAGCTTGTGGCTGGTGTCTGAAGTGAGGGGAGTCTTGTGGAGGACTGCTTAATCTGTGGAGTCTGCACTCATTCTGGGTAGTCAGTGTCAGAATTGCATTGCAGAAACAATAACAAATAAAATTTTTAGTTCAGGTGGTAAAATTAATTATATCCTTATATAAGGCAGAAATTATTTCTGTCTCATTGAGCTGCCTGTTTATTCTGAAAGACTTTATTTCAAAGGACGAATCCCAAACCAATATTCCCTTGTACTGAAGATAACTCTCCATAGGTCTCTTGTGATTCTGCACATCCTCTGAGCAAAGATTGACTTGGTTCTGGACTATCATTTCAAGGATGTTTGTACAGCAGTCTTGGAAGATAGGGATAGTGTTTCCCAGCAGAGTAAAAAACAGACATGCTTATTAACCATTATAGAAGCTTTCTCTAAGCTCAAGTTTTCTCAAGTGCAGCCCACTGTGTATGCCGATGTCACCTTTTCATGTTATCTTGTGGAAATTGGGGCTCAAAGAACTGGCACAAAATAATTTTGATTCTTTGGCTACTGATACTGCTACGAATAATAAAATCTTTTGTCTTAGACCCAGGAGTCTTGAGTGTTCTACTAGCATCCATGAAACTGTGACAGACTAATTTTTTAATTTGCAGGTAGCATAATATCTCTGTACTCGTCATTGTTCTTGACACATTGGTCCTCTAGCACCTGCCTTAACACAGGTTTTCTGGCAAAGCATCATAGCTACTCCAGCCCTATCTTCCCCCAAAAACAAACATGAATATGGTCTCAGGTGCATTTACTCTGGTGACATCTCAGGAAGCTAAAAGTAGTTAAGGATCTTTCCAACAGAGTGGCACAGAAAACATTTGGGACATTTATTGAAAATTGAATAAAATTGAAAATGATTGGAAATATTGGGTTAAATCGAATTTATAAACTGAGGTGTAAGAGAAAAAGGATTTGAGTTATGTGATATCAAATTTGGGGGTTGGGTAAGAAATATTAAACAATGTGATTTAGTTAACTCAAAAAAAAAAAATGTATGAATGAATGACTCACTGATTTATATACAGATATTTATAGATAGGGAGAGAGGTAAGTAGATGATAGATTGATATTTAGATAGATGATAGATATTTAGATAGATAGATGCAAAGATAGATTCATGAATGTTCTCTAAAATCTAAGGGCAGTAATGGTATTGAGTTCATGGGCATTACAGCTAAGAAACTAAGATGAAGCCCAGAAAACACTAAATGGTCAATTTATTATAAGTACATTCTTATTTATTCAGTTGGAGACATATACATTTAGTATCTGACAAGCCTGGGCATGAGTGCACATAAAATTAATGTGGAGCATTCATGGCTAGAAAGAAATACTATTTCTAAACCTGGAAGTTGAGAATAAAAGTGTCAGTAATTCAGGTCTTCCTCTCTGTGAAACTAACTTGGTAGGAATCCTAACTAAGGGAGTCTAACATAACCCATGTTGTATAAGAACAACTATTAATCTGTCCTCATCTTCATGTAAAAAATGTTCGGACCAAATGAGTGCCACAATCCCTTGTGGAAAATGAGTCTAGTCACTTGATCACCTTGACCATTATGAAAATCATGAAAACCAAAATGATACCAGTTTTTGAATAGCAGTGTATTTTTCCTAAAGCTTGATGTTTGTATTTGGAATGCAAATCTTTTGCTCTGGTTAGAGTTGGCGAAATTGGCCTTTCTGGTATGACTTCTGACCCTGTTAATAAATTACTTTCAGATTCCCAAAGATAATACCTACCTAGTTCAGTGAATTATCAAGTCCCTTGTTAATCAAATCTTTTAAAAGCAGCTACAAAACTGATTGGGGCAGGAGGTACAGAAAGAGGATGGTGTAGAGGGCATAAACAGTATAAATTACCCAGTTTTCTTAAAGAGCTTTCATCAAACAGGCAAGATAAGATCAGGGAAAACGCAAAAAATGCTGTATATAATTAATGATGAAAATTCTGATAGTCCAAGAGCTGTAAAAGCAGATGGTGATGAAGAAAACTGTAAATAACTTGCAAGGAAAGGCCTCTTAGAGAAGGCAAGACTTTAAACTTTTGAGAGAACTTGAAGGGTGAAGGAGATAAAAATGGAGGTAAAGTTACAGAGAAAGGAAGAATAAATATAGGACTAGGAAGGAGAATAGCATGCCTGGGTTTGAGGATTACTTTTAAGGAGTAGAGGGAAAATCAGTCAATTTATAGGATGAGCCTTAAATTGTAAGCACAGGAAATTAGATTTGGTGTGGTAAGAACTAAGAAGACACCATAGACTATAGAGCAGAGGGGTTTTTTTTGTTTGTTTTTGTGTGTTTTTTTTGCGGTACGCGGGCCTCTCACTGTTGTGGCTTCTCCCGTTGCGGAGCACAGGCTTCGGACGCGCAGGCTCAGCGGCCATGGCTCACGGGCCCAGGCGCTCCGCGGCATACGGGATCTTCCCGGACCGGGGCACGAACCCATGTCCCCTGCATCGGCAGGCAGACCCTCAACCACTGTGCCACCAGAGAAGCCCTAGAGCAGAGTTTTAAGTTTTTTAAAAACCTGTCAACTTAGAATTCTTCACCCAGGAAAAATACCTTTCAAAACAAAGGTAAAATTAAGACTTTTCTGAAATACAAAAGCTGGAAGAATTCATCGCTAGTAAACTTTTTGCTCTGAGAAATATTAAAGTCTTTTAAGCAGAAGGAAAATGACACCAGATGAAAGTATGGATCCATGCAAAGGAATGAGAAGCAACAGAAATAGTAATTACATAAGTGGAAAGACTTTATTATTATTTAAATGTGTTTAAAAGCTAACAGACTGTTTAAAGAAAAAATAATAGCAGTATATGATGTGTAACATACGTAGAAGTGAAATATATGATAACAGTGTCACAAAGGCCAGGTAAGGGAGATATGGAAGTATACTACTGTGAAGTTCATTTTTGTTGTTGTTATGCACATAAAGCCTCTAGTTTAATCTTCACCAAATCCAATAAAGGGGATACTGCGAGTGGAGCTATTTTTTTCTGCAGGAGGAAACTGAGGTCAGAAGGGATGTCAGTGGCCAAGACCACACAGAGGGCGACTACCACACAAGGGGGTTCTGGTCACAACCTGGGTCGGGTGGGGGCGGGGCGGTGTCTCTGTGTATATTGCAGCCCCTTCCCAGTTGATGGCAGTACAGCAGAAGAGGTCCCTGGCATCAGCATGGAACTCAAGGGTGTTGGGAGAGGGGCGCCTTTTTTCTGATTCACAGCCAGGGCCACTATGGGTTAATGGTGGCCCTGATGGAAGAGGTGGCCAGGCTTTGAACCAGGGCCAGCTACTTCTAGAGCTGGAGTAGCTTCCCAAGGACACTGCAGGAGCCCCGTGGGGAAGGTTGTTGTTCTGCCGTGAACACCGCCGTATCCGGGGGGAGGTGGGGAGGGGGTCACTTTTTCTGCACGTGGCCACAGTTGTACTTGCTGCACACATCGGTGAACTTGACGCCTGGCAGGTCCTGCCTGCAGCTGCCCTGCACGAGCATGACGTGGTGCTCCTGTAGGCTGTGGACCTCTCCGGGAATGAAGCAGACAGCCTCCCGACCAGTGCTGAGCCGCACGTGGCTGCATTTGCGGTTGGCCGAGTTGGGCTTCTCAGGCTTGCAGATGAACGTGCTCAGGACCGTGCCCTTCAGCTGCTGCCGGCCAGCCCAGGGGCCCACTTTCGCAGGCGGATACTTCAGAGGTCCCTGGCGGTGCATCTGGTTCAGGGTGGCTGTGGGATGCGTGGCCCAAGGCAGGGAGGCCAGGGCTAGGCCATGATTTAGGAATGTGCTGAGGCCACAGAGAAGGCCGGACCAGGACATCCCGCCGCCTGCAACATCCCAACCCTAGCCGGGTCCACAGACACGTGGAATCCGGCCTGTCTCTGTTGTGAAGTTCTTATATTATACATGCAGTGGTATATCATTTAGGCAAATTGTGATAAGTTAAGCATGTATACTTTGAACCTACAGCAACCCTACACACACAGACACACACACATACATGCTCACACACAACAAAGAATTATAACTAAGCCAGTAAAAGAGATAAAATGAAATAATAAAAAATACTTAATCCAAAAGAAGTCAGAAAAAGCAATAAAGGGGAACAAAGAACGTATGGAAAAATAGAAAACAAATAATAAGATGATAGATTTGCACTCAACTATACCTATAATCACATTAATTATTAATGATCAAAGTACTCCAATTAAAAATTTGGATTTTAAAAAAGAGCAAGACCCAAATATATGCTGCTTAGAAGAAACCTACTTTAAATATAAAAACACAAATAGGCCAAAGCTAAAGGGTGGGAAAAGATATACTATGTGAGCATTAATCACAAATATTAGTGTAGATTTTAGAGCAAAGGATATTGTCAAGGATAAAGAGGTCCATTTAATAAATGATAAAGGACTCAATTCATTCAAAGGACATAGAATTCTAAATGGTTTCATGCCTAATAACAGAGCTGCAAATTACATGAAGAAAAACATAAGTCTGTGAAGAAACATAGACAAACCCACAATTATAGATGGAGTTTTCAACACACCACTCAATAATTTATAGAACAGGTAGCCAGAAAATCAATAACAATATATTGATTTGAATAGCAAATCAATAACACTTGAATAACACTATCAACCAAATTGAGACTATTCCACCCAGAAACAAAAAAATACACATTTTTTCAACTGCACATTAAGCATTTACCAAAAATAAATCATATTCAGGGCAAAAAAACAAGTTTTATTAAACTAGGAAGGATTCATGTTATGCAAAATATGTTGTGTAGCCATGATGGAGTTAAATTAGAATCAATAATAGAAAGATATCTGAAAAAATACTTCAAAATAGCCCAGAAGTCAAAGAAGAAATGTTTTAAAAAACAGAAAATACTTTAAACTGAATGAAAATGTGGGATACAGCTAAAGGAATACTTAGGGGGAAATTATAGCAGCAATGGCCATATTTGAAAAGAAAAAAGGGAACAAATTAATAACTTCAATTTCTACATTAAGAAAAGTAAGTTAAACTCAAATTAAGGACTTCCCTGGTGGCACAGTGGTTAAGAATCCACCTGCCAATGCAGGGGACACTGGTTTGATCCCTGGTCCAGGAAGATCCCACATGCCACGGAGCAGCTAAACCCGTGCGCCACAACTACTGAGCCTGCGCTCCGGAGCCAGTGAGCCATAACTACTAAGCCCGCGTGCTACAACTACTGAAGCCCACACACCTAGAGCCTGTGCTCCACAACAAGAGAAGCCACCACAGTGAGAAGCCCGCACACTGCAACGAAGAGTAGCCCCTGCTTGCCGCGACTAGAGAAAGCCCTTGCACAGCAACAAAGACCCAACACAGCCCAAAAAACAAACAAACAAAAGAACCCCCACACACACACCACCAAAAACACCCAAAAAACAAGCAAACAAACAAAAAATTCAAATTAAGCAGAAGAAAGGAAATGATCAAAGCCAAAATCAGTAAAATCCAGAAAGAATAATAGAGAAAATTAATGAAATCAAAACCTGGTTCTTTATGAAGATCAATAAAACTGATAAATCTCTAGCAAATCTGATCAGTCTGACAGGTCAGAAAAAACAAAGACATAAATGACCAGTATCAGAAATGAGAAAGGCAGCATCACTACATATCCTGCACATACTTAAAGGATACAAAAAGGATAATAAAGGAATGTTATGAACGTTATGCCAATAAACTTAACTTAGATGAAAAGGAAAAAAATAATTGAATGTCTACCAACCCTCACTCAAGGAGTTGATAACTGGAATAGCCCAATATCTATTAAAATAGATAGATATCTATTAAAATATTGAAACCTTCCCATAAAAGGAATTCTCCCAAACATTGAAGGAAGAAATGTTACCAACCCTAAACAAAGTCTTTGAGAAAATTGAAAAGAAATATATACTTCCCAACTTATTCTATGGTTTCAGCACTACCCTAAAAACAAAATCTGAAAAGACACTTCAGGAAAGCTACATACTAACATCCCTTATGAACATAATGCAAAATCTCTATGCAACCTGAAGTCCTAACCTATGTCTTCGGTGATTATAAAGTGGTTGCTCCCAATGTTCTCACCTTTATAGTTACAACTGGTTTATATAACAGTTAGCTTCACTTCTGCTTTTATAATTTGTATAGGGACATATTTCCCAGATTTGAAGCCATTTTTGTTAACTTTTTAATGAAGTTTAATGAACATATAGAGAAGTGACTCTTTATAGAGCCCAGCTCAATGAGCTTTCATACACTAGACATACCTGTTTAACCAGATCCAGATTAAAAACAACAAATTTAACTCAAGCAATTGTATAGGCTTGGTAAACTCAAAATCTCCAAGATAGGGATTCAGGCTAGAGACCAAGAGAAGAGTTGCAGCTTGATTACAAAGGCAGTCTGCTGGCAGAATCTCCTCTTGCTTGGTAGGGGTGAGGTGGGGTAGTTTCAGTCTCTGAAATTTTAAATGACACATAAGACCAGTTGATTTAATAGATATATACAGGGCATTTCATCTAAAAATAACAGAATACACATTATTTTCAAGTGCACATGGAACATTCTCCAGGATAGATAACATGGTAGGCCACAAAGCAAGTCTCAACAAATTTAAGAAGATAAAAATTGTATCAAGTATCTTTAAGATCACAACAGTATGAAACTAGAAGTCAATTACAGGAAGAAAAATGGATAAAACACAAATATAAGGAGACTAAAGAACATGCTACAAAAAAACCAATAGACCAATGAAGAAATCAAAGGAGAAATCAGAAAATACCTTGATACACATTAAAATAAAAGCACAACTTTCCAAAATGTATGGGACACAGCAAAAGCAGTTCTAAGAGATAAGTTTATAGAGATACAGGCCTAATAAAGAAACAGAAACATTCTCAAATAAACAATTGAATCTACCATCTAAAGGAACTAGAATAAGAAGAACAAACCAAGCCCAAAGTCAGCAAAATAATAAAGATCAGAGTGGAAACAAAATAGCAACCCCCCCTCAAGAAAACCAAAAAACAAAAGAAAACAAAACAAAGACCAATGAAACCAAGAGCTGGTTTCTTGAAAAGATGAATAAAATTGATAAGGCTTTATGCAAACTCATCAAGAAAAAAAGAGGGTCCAAATCAGTAAAATCAGAATTTAAAAAGGAGAAATAACAATGGATATCACAGAAATACAAACAGTAATAAGAGAATACTCTGAACATTTATATGCCAACAAATTGGACAACCTAGAAGAAATGGATAAATTCCTAGAAAAAAAAGTGGTCTTCCAAGACTGAATCAGGAAGAACTATATAATCTGAACAGACTGATGACTAGTATTGAAATTGAATCAGTAATCCAAAAACTCCCAACAAACAAAGTTCCAGGACTGGATGGCTTCACAGGGGAATTCTACCAAACACATGAAGAAAGTTAACACCTACCTTCTCAAACCATTCCAAAAAATTGAAGAGGAGGAAACACTTTCAAATTCATTCTATGAGGCCACCATTACCCTGATACCAAAACCAAAGACACTATCAAAAAGGAAAAAACAAACAAACAAAATTACAGGTGAATATCCCTGATGAACATAGATGCAAAAATCCTCAACAGGGCTTCCCTGGTGGCGCAGTGGTTAAGAGCCTGCCTGCCGATGCAGGGGACATGGGTTCGTGCCCTGGTCCGGGAAGATCCCACATGCCGCAGAGCGGCTGGGCCCATGAGCCATGGCCACTGAGCCTGCGCGTCCGGAGCCTGTGCTCCACAACGGGAGAGGCCACAACAGTGAGAGGCCCGCGTACCACAAAAAAAAAAAAAAAAAAAAAAATTAGGCAGAAGACCTGAATAGGCATTTCTCCAAAGAAGATCCAGATGGCCAATATGCACATGAAAAAATGTTCAACATCACTAACCATCAGGGAAAAGAAAGTCAAAGCCACAATAAGATATCACCTCACACCTGGCAGAATGACTATTGTCAAAAAGACAACAAATGATAAGTGTTGGTGGGGATGTGGAGAAAGGGAACCCTTGTGCACAATTGGTGGGAATGTAAATTGGTGCAGCCACTGTGGAAAACAGTATGGAGGTTCCTCAAAACATTAAAAATAGAACTGTCATGCAATCCAGCAATTCCACTCCTGGGTATATATCTGAAGAAAATGAAACCACTTATTTGAAAAGATATATGCACACCAGTGTTCATAGCCACATTATTTGCAATAGCCAAGATATGGAAGCAACCTAAGTGTCCATCAACAGATGAATGGATAAAGAA
Organism: Phocoena sinus; assembly: GCF_008692025.1. Classification (NCBI taxonomy): domain Eukaryota; kingdom Metazoa; phylum Chordata; class Mammalia; order Artiodactyla; family Phocoenidae; genus Phocoena; species Phocoena sinus. The sequence goes on from NC_045766.1 coordinate 34,480,384, forward strand.
GATGTGGTATATATATTATTGGACCTGGAGAGTATTACGCTCAGTGAAATCAGTCAAACAGAGAAGACATATGATATGTTTTCACTTATACGTGGAATCTAAAAAATAAACAAATGAATATAAGAAAACAGAAACCAACTCACAGATACAGAGAACATACTAGGGTGGTTACCAGTGGAGAGTGGGGTAGATGTAGGAAGAAGACAGGGGAAGGGAATTAAGAGGTACAAATTACTATAAATATGTAAAATAAATAAGGTACAAGGATGTAATGTACAGCACAGGGAATATAGCCAATTATTTTATACTAACTTGAAGTGGAGTATAATCTATACAAATATTGAATCACTATGTTGTGCTCCTGAAACTAATATAATATTGTAAATCAACTATGTTTCAATTAAAAATAAAACATAAAAACAAAAAACACCTTCACAGAAATATCTGGAAGAGTGTTTGACCAAATATCTGGCACCTTGACCCAGCCAAGCCAACACATAAAATTCACCATCACAGGGTGGAACTCATCCTTCTGGTATGAAGACTCCCACACTGTGCCACATTGACCAAGTGAGGGCTCCTGTGCCAATCCAAGTTATAAAAACTAATAAAGTATAATGTCTTAATTTTATAGATTTAAATACACTTCATAGTATG